>NW_028186479.1:5559205-5591834 GCF_003343005.1 Rhea americana | reverse complement strand
TAAGGCATTTTATTTATAGCTTGGTTACAAAGCTGAATCAAAAGTTTTTGGCTGTATGTCTCGTGACTGTCTTTTATAAATTAAATAAAAGGTGACCAAGCATGAATGACAGAAATAAGGCTAATTGAAAAGTCTGCCCTTCTCAAGCATGTAATGAACCTTTTGCAACTGCTAGGGATTTAGTACCACTGCAGAGCATCTTCTGATAGTCTTCAGCATGCAGAAAGAGTCTCAGCTCCCTGTGCATTCCCATGCCAGCATGCAGCAGCTTAAAGAAGGAAGGCATATATAGCCACCCTGTGAGCAAAAAATTGGCTAAAGTCAACACCTAAGATTTACATTTCATTTATGTTACCCCAACTCCATAAAAAGACGAGGGCTGTCTAGAAGGGATATTTAGTTTCTCTGTAGGTACCTGTTCCCTTCTCTAACCCCCAAAACTTGGCATTAAAAACTGAGCTTCAGAGCAGCCCTACTGCAGCCAGACTGCAGCTGTAAATGTGCATGCAGAAACAGAGCTGTCATAAATGTCACTGCTTCAGGACTCCTGGCCTCTAGTAAATGATTGTAATGAGTTCAGTATCAATCAAACGTATTCCCCTTGTCAGAAATAAAGCCTGTTTTTTGACTTTTAAAAATAGCTATTAATGTCAATCATGAGTCTAAGTCAATCGCACCAGGAGGGTGCGAAAATTGTATGACATGACAGATGGTAATAGGAAACCTTTGTTACTCATGCAGCAGCAACAACAGCTACTCCGCTGCCAGGATATACAACCAGAAACACAAGMAAGGCTTTAGGTCAGCATTTCGTACTGAGATGAGACATACATAGCAATGAAAGACTTTTTGTTGTTCAGGAATACTCCAGCCTCTAATGTTGTGGGACTCTCATGAAAATGAAACCTGCATTTTAGGTAACTAGGTTAGAAAAAATGTTATGCATCTTAATTTAAAAACATTATTTTCCTTGTATAAGACATGTATATACACTCCCTCAAAATAGCATTTCTCAGTCTAACTACCTGATGCTAAAAGCTTGTCTACATAGGTAACTGACATTAGACATATCAATGTAAAATGCACTGCATCCAAATAACATCAGTCCTATATCAAAATGTCTTGAGCATTACACCTGTCAAAAGTGAGTATGGAATTATATGAGGTACATTACAAAATACCTATTTTGTGCGCATGTGTTTTCATTCCACCGTATCTTCCTGGGCTGGCTGACAGCTAGTTTCCTGTACTGCTTTCTACCTTGCCTTTAAAGTCTGGCAAAGGTATGGACTCGAAGACTTCAAAGTCCACAATCAGCCCATACCTCAAAGCTCACACTCTCCAGGCACCATATGCCTGCTAAATGCTGGTTCTCTCTTCGGGCTCCTATGTCCAAGGAGCTAGCTCCCAAGTAAACACATTTATTTTTTTCCAGCTAGCCTTGTGCTTTGTCTACTGTCACATTAGCAGGTGGGGATCTGTGCTGGACAGGCCTCTGTGAAGGCCAAGGCTAAGAAATTTACCACCTTTAAACACCGAAGCCAATACATTTGGAAAGGCTTATCACAGAAATTGCTAAGCAAGACCCTAAAAAATGGATTCTTTAGGGCATGAAGATGACCCGCAAACAAGTTAAAGAAAAGAAACACATCTCTGAAATCATTCTAGCCACATTATGAAAAACCAGAACAGATTTTTGGCTCAGGACAATCATATAAATTTGTTTCATCACAGACGGCTGTATGTCTACCAAGGAAAACGAGGGCAGAGCCAAGGACTCCTTTCAAGGGCTTGCATAAGAGAGACAGGATCTCTTCACTGAACTGGTCTACCCAAGAAACCACCAAAAGTGGCCAAGACTCAGCATCCCCGTCTCTGCAGCCACCAGCAAACGCTCCTGAGAACAGCAGGAACTGCAGAGGAAAGAACCTGGCTTACATACTGTGATATATAGCTGACATTTCTTCTTATTCCCCATCTCAGATGCTGCCACTCTGGGAAGATAGCGAGGATATTACTCCATCAGGTGATTGCTTCTGCTCCTTCATCCTCATCATCTGCCCTTGGGTGATCATCATTGCTAGAGACAACGTCCTGCTAAAACTGATGCTCGGTTTCCATCCCTGACACCCCACTCACAGTCCTGCAGTACTTGAAAAGCTCCAGAGAAGAAAAACAACTATTTGGCTACCTTTTGTCACCAAGCAGCTAGTCACTGAAGTGTTCCCTTTTCATGCCTCAAGGTGAAATAATTGTTTTCACTSTCTGTACTGTTGGCATTTGGTGTCTTCATTTTGCCTGAAAATCTCTAAGTACTGTGGCTTGTTGAGTTCACAATGTTCTAAAAAAGAGTCTATAAAGCAGTCTCTGTAAAACTCCACACATGAAGAATCATTCTGTTCAGGCCTTTAGGTTTTATTCTTTTTTTGAATTTATAAAGACCTGCAGTGCATGCAAAACTAACATCACCTAGCTTAGAAGTAAAACATGTCAAAAGCMCGCCAAAAGCATGCCAAAACTTCTTCCTCTTCTTCAGGTAGACGCATAGAAGAGGCACTACTGCCACTCATCCCTGGAAGTGGTCATTCAATATGAGATGTTTCAAGGGTTGCCAAAAGGATACGTGCAGTCTCCGAAACTGTCTCTCAGCTCTCAACAAGGTTCTCCGCCTTGATCTCACAGATGCTGTGCAGAGCACTGCACAAGGTTATAATTCAAGGCAGAAATTACTCAGTTGTCTAAACTTTCCAATTAGTGTCCATCATGTGCTTTTCTCATCCACAAAGACTGCATGCCACTCTGCAGTTGCTGACATGGTAAATGAGTAGTCTCTTTTATCATCCAAATGTGCAGGATAATGCTCACCAGAGTTAACCAGCATTATTCTGGTTATTATGGGGAGCACGAGGTGGAACGCTGACATGATTAAAGGAAGCAAAGCTTGGGAAAACACTTGCTTTTTCTCAGGAGAAAAAGGTGAGAACACCTGTGGTTCCAGCATCTGAACTTCCCAGTTGAGCCCACACCAAGCTGGCACAACAGCCAGCAAGGGAGAACATGTTCCTATTTGTGACCTGCATGGCCCAGGGAAGGAGTACAGGTAATAGCAGCATGGGTTTCTCCACCTGCAGCCAAGGTGACTGGAGAATGCTTTGCAATCAAAGACATTTGAAACCTTCTGAGGATTACCAGCCTTACCATACCTGGCAACAGCAGTTTGAAACCAAGGCACATTACAACAGATGGCCTCACTTAGGGCTACTCTATATCTAAGTTTTCCTCCTTATGTCCTCTTTTTACTGCTTGTGAAGTTGTGCAACCAGGAAAAAGTAGRTTTTGACTATTTGTCTAGAATTTTTGGATATTGAGCAGTCCTGGTCAGAGAGGACTAGCTGATACTTGAAATGCAGAGGACAACTGTAGGTGCACAGATCAACTGTACAAGGCCTGCTCTGTGGAGTGAACATACCAAAATGTCCAACATTCAACATCTCTAGAAACACGCAGAAATGCTGCATGTGTGCTACTAATGGCTCGTAGCACAGGAAGAGCCAGGCGTTCATTTAGAGACCCACCACTGGTTCACGTGAAGCGGAAACACTGATGATTCTTCCTTCAGTATTCATCCTGTGCTTGTAAAGGTCCAAGGAAAGGCCTTGAAAAATGTTAACTGCTTTTAAAGGGAAATCAGTCAGCCATTTATTTTTCTCAGAGAAACTGCTCATCCATCAAGCCAGAAAGATCATCTAGCTTGCTCCCTCCCTCCTTTAGACACCCCATGACTGCAAATCCAGACCAAACTCCAGCCATGAGTGTGCCTGGCATGCAAATTAGCTTTCCTAACTAAATCAGGTTTGCTAYTTGACAACATCCAAACAACCTTCCATCCCAAGATGAAGTGTCCCTTCAGCTGAAATCCCTCAACTCATTCAACATTGTGGAGTTTCCTCAAAATCTATTAGCTAAGACACATTTTGGATAATCTGGGCATTTTTAATAAAGCATAATACATGGTCCAACATTCAAAGCAAACTGTTTCCTCAGGCAGCATAGCAAAGAAAACAGCTTTATTTTCTTTGGTTTTCATTTTAGCAGTCTACAGATTTCTCTGTTCTTTCCAGGCTGCAAGTAAAATACTAATTTTTCATAGGAACGCTATCTGCACAGTATTTCCAACTTTACTAAAACCAGGATGTAAGAAGTGTCAAAAACCATCCAAAACCCCCTACTCTATTGGCTGCCACCAGTTTGGCCTCTCTGAATTTAACCAAACTCTACTGGTTTGGTACTACCTTTGACTAATCATATTAGAAATGGCTATTTAACTATAAGCTTGATATACCTCCTCTGAAAGCATATGGCACAGGCCTAGATTTTTCAAGTGATTTGTTGTCATTTTGCTATCGAAATTGAGACCTCTCACAAATCGCTGCTTTCTAAGCATTTAGGAAGGCTGTCCAGTTCTTTCTGAACACAACAGAAGAGCATTTGCAGTCTTTAGTACGAGCTGGACTAGCTTTTCTTGCCATGTAAGCATTTAGACTTGACATTTCCTTTTCATAAAGCTCTGTGTCACACATTTTTTTTGTGAGGGGAGCTTTAAGAAATGTTAGTTTGATCTTGTATTTTTTACCTCCTAGCAATATTTTTTTAAACTACCTAAACAGCTGAAATGCCTCAACCAATTTACTGCGAAAAGTTGCTTTAGGGGTGTGTGTGGGGGGGAAGGGGATGATGACAACTTGATAATACAGTTGTGACAAGAAAATACATTTTGTATCAGTAGTAAGGGTCATCAATAAAAGCTATAGGCACCAAACATTGTTACAAYAGAAGTGTGACAGCCAGGCTGAGATAGCTGCTGTTTGGTTTTAACTACTCCATGAAATATAACATTTTCCCACTGTTTTATGTCAGTAAAAGTGGCAGGGCCATGTTCAGTGTGTGTCTATGTGTTTKCTTGCAATAAAACATCTGGTTCATTATTTAAAACTTACAACTGATTCATTCAGAACTTCAATAGGGTTTAAAATATGCAGCTATGYAATGACTGTCATAATGGGATTTCCATTTTCCTTTGGAAAATACTATATGAGGCTATAGGTGRATTATACTCTGTTTTCAGCTGCTTTTCAGACAGCAGTGGATGCAAAATAAATGAATAAATACACACATAAACACATAAAAGAAACATTACAGAAAGATGTGGATAAAGAAAAAATCTATTTGTCAGAAATTTAAACTACTAAACTACTAAAAACTCAAGCAGGAATAGCAGCTTGACAGGAGGTCAGGTAGATACGCAGTTTGGTATTCAAAAAATGGACAAAAATTAATATACCACAGTATTCCTAACTCATAGCCATGCAGACCCACCACCACAGCTATAAGTTAGGGAACAGCCTACCTGATGTTTACCAAGAGACTTTCTAACTTGATGGCAATGGTATTATGTTATTACCAGGAAGTAAGCCAAGAACATGAAGGCTCTTATTTTCCATGGGGTAAGGATGACATCAATTTTACCAGATATTAATCATATCAGTTCAACCATTTTGTCAATGAAAAAATGCTCAAAAGAGACCTCAGCAAACCCTTTACAAAAATCACTTCAGCATCAATACAAAAATTCAAATGGAACCTAGTTCCTCTTGGACTGTCAGTTACCAGAACTTCTGCCATACTTCCGCAGACAAAATATTTTAAAAGTCTCACCTTAAAAACACAAATTACATCTACTGAGTTTAAAGAAAGCAAAAAGTAATCCCTTCTAGGCTTGGACAAAAGAGGGGACACAGTAAAATAACCTTCCTCACAGAGAAAAAAAGCATCATCATCATCAAGGAAAAGGAGTCGATTCTTGTAAACAGATGGAATAATGATCCAAAATATAAACAATAGATAATGAAGAAATCTGGCAATGTTCCTTTAAAAAACAGCTTGTTCCACGAGCAGTTGTACCAGTGGAAGCCTGACTTCCTAAACAGCAACGTCCTCTTCCCTAATAACCCCAGCAATGTCCCACTCAGTCCTCTCTGGTGTCTTCAGTGGGCAAGAAAAAGGTGCTGTGGCTAATTCCAGACTATGGACCAAACAGCCTTGCCAGCTGCCTTGCCAGCTGCTTCTGTCAGATCGACTCTCCAACAGTTGAGTTTTGTTTGCTTTTCCCTCAGTGGAGTAATCAAAGTCTTTCCATCCCTCCTTTTCATACAATTTACAGGAATTTCTAACGTTTGTCAAACGTGGTAGAAGTTGGCCAAGAGCGTGCAAAAATCACTTAGAAAGTCGTGACTGACAGACAAATGGATGGAAAACAAAACCATCTCTCAAATTTGCTTCTGTACGTAACATGGCTGACAACAAGCTGCTTCAGACTGTAACAGAAAATTAAGAGAATAAATAGGTGCCTTTTCCCACTAGAGGCTGTTCTATTACATTCTTTTTTTTCAGTGAATTAATGGGAGGAGAAATAAACATGGAATAAGATGAGTAGTCTGTAGTGCTTAAGCATGGTGGAGTAATGACTGTAAGCCTTGGATCACTAGCCTCAGTTCAGCTGCACAGCTCACGTAAATTAATCCTTTAATAGCCCTGGACACATAGCATATGTCCAACGTATCCTAACTCACCATCACATGGCCACTGAACACGCAGCGCCAGCTGCTGCTCCGGTGACATTGAAGTTGTCAAGGGCATGCCAAACAGCGACACCAGGACGGTGCCAAAAGGAGACGGGCGCTCTGGGGATTAGCTGGCACTTTTGGCGAGAGCATTTACTGCTCAGCGGAGTGCATGGACTTCGGGAGCCCGACGAGTATGGAGGAATCCGACAAACAGATCCACAGGGTTTGGGGTACACAACTCTCGAAGTGACGTGAGAATCTGTCAGGTCAATCTACTTAGTAAAAATAGTACTATCTGGTATCAGGGAAGTGTTGTGCGCTCTAGGAAAAATGGGCAKTATTATCACTGAACCCAACCTCCCTTGGCTTTCGCAACCGTAGCAGCGTGCTCGGGAAGCGGTGCCAGGATGAGCCCTTGGTATGCAGCAGCAACCCCTGSGTACGCACGGTTTCCTTCCTGCGCCACAAATAACATTGCAGGAACTATGGCCAGCAACAACGTCTGCCCCACCAGGCTCTGTCTCGCCTCCCTTCGATACCCTGGCATAAGGCTGTTCTCCTCTGTGCCATGGACTAAATTGGTTCCTACAAAGCCTTGTGTCTGAGAGTTAGGAAGGTAATTTGAAGCTGTTGCTTACCTTTCCCCCAAAGAGCTCTTGAGGGGACCACATGGTTCCACGAGGGCCATGAATTACGAGCCCGAACGCACTTTGCACTGGCAATCCTGTGCTTGCCCACTGGAAGAGTGCAGGCGGTCCCCCTGCAGAGCATTAACGCGTCCTTTCACAGCAAACAGCCGTTCCCAGTGAATGCTGAAAGCCACCAGGCTTAYGTAAAGTTGGACGTGATGCTTGTCCTGTCATGCTTCAACCTTAAGTATTAAGCCTGGACAGCAGAAGAAAACATTCTAAAATTTTGAGTGCTATGTGATATTATTAACCTATTTTTAAACTTCTTTATTAAAGAAGTTGCTCAGGTCACGCAGAAGTACTGCCTGGAATCCCAGACTTAGGGATCATCCAGTCTTTCTCATTAACAGGAACTCACCGTTAAGCTGTGTCTGCTCAAAGACAGGCAATCAAGCATATGTGAAGGGGGTCTGCCAGACCACAGTGCGTCTTACAGTATTACTTGTACAACTTTAACGCAGTAGAATTATCTTAGCATGAGACTGGYGTAACACAGTGTCTAATCAGCCTTATTATCCTAAATTCTCAATTGTTTCCTGGTAAGCTGCATTTATGTCTTAGCTGATTATCCACTTAAACTATCAAGTACCAATTATAAAATGCAGTAACATTAACGTCACAGATGCTTGGATTCACAGAGAAGCAACCCCAGATTATTTTTTGGATAATAAATCACACTACAGAGGCAGCAGATCTCAGTAGCAGATCTCAGTATAAAATGCCTGTCTCTGTGATTTAAAATAAATAAATATATCATTCCCACATACAAATGACTCATATTTTTAAATAAGAYTTTAACTAGTTAGAAATAAACTGTAGTATAAGTTTGTTTACAGAGCTACAGCAACTAGGAATTAGGATCAAATTCATATAATGGCATTAGCAAGCGCAATTGCTTGTGCAGTCAATAGGAAGTACTTCCATTAAGCATTGTTTTATGGCTGATTCTCATGGAGTAAAATCCCAAGAATCTTGTTTTCGGAGAGGTCTGTAAAGTTGAAGCAATTGTACTGAAGAAGAGTTAGCAATCTGTCTATCTATCACTTTATAGATTGGTTTGAGATCCTTGAGCTCAGATGAACTGCAGAAACTCAAAAGCAAAACTCTGCCAAAACTTTCAATTCTAAATGATGGAGTATTTAAGCAAAGTCAGCCCAAAATACTGTACTGGCACTGCCAAGACCAGTAAGTCTCACTGTGCAAACCCACTGCCTATGTCTGACCTCATCTTATCACTGTAACACCAGCTCTCCCACCCTTTCTACACTATGCAGAAAATGCCAGCTAGTTGGCACCCTGGACCACGTTTGTACTGCTAGGGAACACCCACAGGTGCTGGAAATCAATCATCAATTCTGTTAAATTGCTTAAATGGTCACTGGGCTGGTTTTCACAACTGCATAGTTTGGGARTCAATGACAAGCAGACACCATCCCCAAGAGGTAGTTTGTATGTGGCCATCCTCTTCCAGAAGCTAAAAAAAAAAATCTTTTATACAGGCATGGGCTGCACCCAGCCAGCTGTCCTCAGGTCCAAAGAATGACTCTGAGCACATTTAATTTATCGGTACAGATGCAGCCAGAGTGGCCAGGTAAGKTGCACAGTCCCCATCTGCAGCACAGCACTGCAACTTTCTCCCCTGCCCGTGGCCTAACAACATAAGGTCTACCTGACCATCCAAGAAGAAATATAAAACAAAATACTTGAGAGGTCTGTACACCTGGGTCTCTTAGCCCATGGTGTAGAGGAGCTAAAGGTCCATCCCAGTAGGCAGCAGCTCTCCACAGGCTCCTCTCCACCAAGGAGGCTTGGTCTGGACTAGGGCTCTGCTCTCTCAGCCATCTTCCTATGTTTCTTCCCTCTTAGGTTAAGCCTTGGATGTCTGAACACACAACAGTAACAATGAGGACAACACAGACATCAGAGATGTTGGGGATAAAACATAAAATGAAGACCAGAGAACAAGGACTTTACTAAAACAAGTCTCAAGAGCCTACTGCCTACCACTAGTGTTTAGTCCACTTTCAAGCTTTGACCRACATTTCCCTCAGGTCCTCAACTGTGTCTTTCTCTCCCTGCATATTACTTTTTCACAATATTACGTATCTTTCTTAGAGAAACATGGCTCCCTTGTATCTTTATGGTTTCTTAGCTYTCCCTTCATGCTATCTGCTACCTCTTGCTTGCTTCACTCTGACACACACAGCAGTAGGCTTCTCTCTGAACTGCGCAGCAAAAATGCATTAAGGGAGCTATTTCCCTTCATGCTTTCTACTCCAACACTACTGTCACAAGGACAGCTGAAACTGGGGATGGAAAAGGAAAAAAAAAATAAACTAAAGGACTAAAGGAAAAAAACATACAGAAGATACAAAGCAGAGGAATGCTGCAGAAGAGGAAGTTGATGTTATTTTCAGCAGATCACTGTAACTTGAATATTTTTAAGACAGTCATTATAAATGTTTTGAAAATGGAGTGATTTGCAAATGGAATTGATGAGCAGTAGAATGAAGAAGTGAGTGTTCAGAGAAGAGCTGCTGAAGAATAATCCGAAAAAATGCCATCTTGTAGCAATCCATCTACCCAATATTCTGTCTTCAATGAAGAGCACATAGGAAGAAGCCTTTTATTTCCCCTCCAGATGTAATCCTTGGCTACTGAAAATCTTTCACAGCAAAAAAGCCAGTGACTTAACATAGAGTTAGGGCTCTAGAAGGGCAAAGAATGAAGTTCGACTCTAACGACAGGAGTTTTTAAAAGGAATACAACAAGAATTTAAAGAGTAAGCAAATTCTCGTTCTTCTGCAACACCTTCCCTTCTTTCTTCCCAAAATCTTATGCATTAATCTGTGTAACACCCTATGTTTACTGCCAAGGTGAAGAAGAAAATGTAATAAATAATTAGAAAGACTCATGGAATTACTGCCTTTTTACAGCTCCCCGTGGGTTTCTTCCAGTGTTCCTATGGTGGCAGTAATTCTACATTCCCACAATGGCACTAGGTTACGCTGTATGTCTGTATCTGTATCCATCTACTTACCAACAACTCTTTCCATCGAAAGTTCTCAAATTATTTTACAAGTAAACAGTAGAGCCACTTGTTAAACAGTGCAATGTGCATAACTCTCCTAGAGTTGGGCATGCTGACGCATGGAGAAGGTACTTAGCCCTGTGTCACTGAGCAAAGCAGGTATACAACCAACAGCCAAGTCAGCTCCCAGTCAATCTGCCAAGCCACATTCACATCTCGTGCTTAAAGTCCTATTTATTTTGCCATCTCTTCATCCTTTGATTCTTCTTATTTCATGACCAAAGTGCTTTTGTCWGCACAATTCCTTAATGATGAGAACAAACAGGAATGAATATCTAACATTTCCTCTCTCTTTTGTCTTTTCAAACCAAGTATAAATCATTTTCCTTGTTTTAATTCCCTTTTTTTTTTCTTATGGAGACAATTACTTGGCCAAAATTGACACTAGGCAAACATCTTCATTTCCACAGGGACAAGAAGAATAGAACATAGTAGTTGGATCTGCTAATCAAATGGGATAAACCTTGGATTTTACATACTTCAGTAATTACTTGTGCTAGCTGGTTTATGTGAAAAAGTGAACTACAGTGGCTCAAGTTTTATACTTCTTTAATATGTTTTGCTCTATTAAATAAAATAAGAGGAAACAAACTTTATACTTAGATCAGGAGCTTTTTCAAAGCAGTTTTACATGGGAAATTATTTCTGGAAGAGATTATGAAGGTAATTTGGGAGAGAGTAAAGTACACAGAATAAAAGTAATCTGGATAAATCTTTTGCAATTAAAGGTTTAGTTAAAGATGTAAGTTTGGTGGACTGTGGAAAGAAGAGAGGAGGAGGGAGAAGTTTTACCTKGATTAAGAAGGCTTTATAGACTAGGCTGGATTGTCCATTTGTCCTTGTAGATTAAGAGTTATAAAAAGGGATAGGACTCACCTCGTTCTTAAACCGTCTCTCTGGATTACAAGGAGTTCAGTAATTRTAGTTTTGGAACACAGCCACTTCCCTAAAAGGGACAGAAACCACAACTTTTCCTGCTCATACTCTACTCAACCACTGAGTTTTTCACTGTAAATTGGAAARCTCCATGTTGACTGCCAAACCCTAAAATCAATCACTTAAGAAAATACCTAAAAGACTGTGTACAGCTTTAAAGGGGTGAGCAGGGAGAGTCTSAGTAGGGAGTCCTGCTGACCTGAGGCAGAAGTCTTCCAGTGAAGCGTATCTTCATTGATAGCTCTGTTACTCTTTAAAATCCCTAGAGCATACGCTTACCCATTTGGCTGATTTTGCTGGGGAAAGCAAGACACAGGTTGCACTGTTCTAGGGCTAACACTCATGGAGCAAAGCCTCTACTCCCTTTTCTAAGTCTTGTAAGTCAAGGCATCGTTTTTTTCTTTTTTCTTCCAGTTGCACCATCCAGCCATGAAGGTTTATAAACTGTTCCGTTATTGTATGAAATGAATGGATTCATCCCCCGATCAACTCAAGAACATTGATGAACTGCTTACTGCAACAATGAATGAGCCTCTCAGTGAAAGTCATCTAAGAAGCTGAACTATACGTAGCAAGAAAGAGAAAATTATGGGCAATCTGTCTTGTAAGTTACTTAAAAGTGCACTGTGCAAAGCAATGGAAAGTATGACACCAGAAACAATTCTGCTTTGGCATTGCAATAAATCAACTTACCTATGATCTTTTTCATCACCTGCTGTTGAATTACRTGGATTGAAGGACTACATGAACACAGTTTAACTATTAATTAAAAAGAAAAAATGAAATGACTGATATTTGATCTAATAGATCAGAACAGAAATATTGATTTGTGATTAGATTCTCATACTCTTGTTCACACCAAACAGTAAATTGTCTCAAGTACACCCAATGAATGTTTGGGAGGATACTGGCCTAAGTGTGTAGCAGTGAAATGACACAGTCCTAAATTAAGGAAAGTTACCAAAAAGTTGTCTATGACATTTAACATAATTTATTATCTTACTAAATTTTTATTGAACTCTGCAGTTAAGCATTACATTTGGAATGAGATTTTTGCTGAGTAAATAGGAAAATAAATATATTCTCCCATTTGGCTGATTTTTTTCCTTGGTATCAAGACAAAAGAGTAGAGAGAAAAGCTATGGAGTGGACTAACGAGCACTTACCATTCATCCCTGATGCCCCTAAACTGTTCATTATTTTTTTTTCTGGTCTAAAATCAAAGCAAACCATAATGTATGAGCCTTTTAAATACAAAAGTGAAGCCTGAAATTGGTATTCGTCAGAAGACTATAAAAAGATGGTAGCATAATAACCCTCCTGTACTGAAAAATGACAGCAGAAATTCCAAGCTTAGGCAAACTATAATTCTTAAATGTGATAAAACAATGCTGTGTTTAGCTCAGGAAGTAACAAAAGAAAAAATATAATGACTGACASGAGAATTAATACCAAAGAAGGTGGACAAAAAATAGTAATTAAACCTATGATTTTTAATAGCACAGAGTCAAAATCTCCCACATTTTCTCATAATGAGCAAATAAAAGAAGCAGAATCTGATCCATACTTATTCAATAGTTCCAAAACAGAAACAAGAAAACTGCTTAGCCTGGATAAGCACCACTTTCTAGAATAGACTCCATTTCAAAACAACCTTACCCATGATTTTGGGTATCACTATTTGAGCTGAGCATAAATATCATGTCCAAAAAAGGTTCTTCCTACTTAGGAGGGGATCTCTAGGGTCACTGTAGGACCAAGTGGCTTCCAATTAACTGTTTTTTCTTGCTGTCAGATCTGTCATACTCATGTGACCAGTCCTATCTAAATCACTGGAAACAACTGCACAAATAAACTGAACAAAATTCAACTATTAAGTCAATGGGAAGATTATCTATTATTCAAGAAGTGGTCCTGCGTGATTTTTCAAAAGTAGTTACTATATCCGTTTTCTGCAGTCAAGATAGAAGCATAAATTAGTCAAGATTACTTTGTGCTAAATATGGATCAGATTATCCTTCCAGGGGAACAAGCGGAATGAATGAGAGAAAATGCCTCTGGGGTTTCCCGTGAAGTGATACCACCACATTATCTCAGGAATGATCACAGTTCACAATACAGAAGCAGGTAATGGAGAAAAATCAAGCCATGGGAGATGCCTCAGAAWCCAGCAGAAACCTATGCAAAGAATCTGCACCTCTCTACCACTTCTTGCCCCTAACCATAGAGCTGTATGGTATTAATTGATTTTTCTGTTATTGAATAATACTTTTGGCCAGTATATTGTTATTTTGAGTGACAGCGATAGCATAGCAAGGCAGTAAGTTTCTAGTCGTTCGATATTGGGAACTGGGCAACTCCCTTCCAGAGGGGCAAAAGGCATCGCTGCCAAACTGAGCTTTCATTAGCTCTTTTTCTTGTCACATCACATGCCATCAACAAGGTCCAAGCAGTCCCCACCTATGCAGCTGGTTACCACGCTAGGAAAGGGTCTGCAGTGTCAGACCGTCACGGAGTGGATCGCTCCTTTACCTGTTACATGATTATTCATCTGTCACCAAAAGATAGTCAGCTCTAGCGATAGGAAGTCAGCTTGAGTGGTCCCTTTGGCAATCACATTTCTCAAATTCTGCTGTATTTATAGCACARTACAAAAATCTGTTTTAGACTTGACATGATAGCCCCATAGATACAAGGCTGGAGCCGTCCGTGCYGGTCCTCTCAAAAGCGCAAACACGAGCTTCTAAACATGCACATAAACAACGGAAAGGGTCATGAAACAGGGAGAGGAAGGAAACAAAAAACGGTGGCTGTGTTTTTGTTGAAAGTTTTCAAACTTTYATTTAAAAATTGTGTTAGGGGCAACGGATTGTTTCTCTGCGGCAAAGGTAGAAAAAAAGGTGGGCTAACAGAGATGCATAGGAACAGTCGTCAAAGGAGGAAATGCTCTCCAGGGATGAAAGCACAGTCCCAGGAGCCAAGGCTCCTGCTTTCTATTTTTGGYGCTGCTGCTGTCACAGCATTAAGACCTTGGGAGTAGGACACATGAACAAGTGATAGGGCTGCCTTCTGCCATTTTACCCACACCCTGCTTTCAGGCAGAAATAGCTGCATTAATTACAATATATCTACTCATGGAGCTCTATTTGGTGTCTAAGTCAGAATCTGTCTCCAAAGGATATTGCAAAGTTTAATTAAYGCATATAAAGCACTTTGAGAGCATACAACTAGAGTTTGGTGCATCACTGCAAGGCAGTAAGTTACAGCTGCAGAGCACTGACTGTTGCAGGTGGTGTGAAGAACGACAGCAAATTAGCCAGCACCATGTTGCAACCAAGCTACAGTATTTGCCAGAACTCACTAATGCATTTTATATCACACAGGGAAAATGAAGGTGATTCAATAGATGGGAGGTTAAACTGGAGATAAAAGCATTGAGAAAATACCTATGAATATGTTTCATAGCTACCCTTCCTGCAATACCTCAATGGGTTATCCTCTCCTCACATAAAAACTTAATTATAGTCTTTGAATATCCCCAGTGGATAGTTATTCATGTCAGATTTTGAGATATTAGATTAAACATTGACTAAGAGCTTATGCTTTTTGTGCAGAGTGTGAAAATCATCTTCTCCCCCCCCCTCCTTCAATGCCTTTCCCAACTCCTTCTTCCAAGCTACTGCCTCGGAGCCAAACCATAGTGGCTGCACTATCAGGTTTAATTCTAGACTGTTCTTGCTCTATAATGAGTAGTGCTGATTTCTAAAATTGCCTTTTCTTTTAAGAATAAATAAAAGTCACTGCTGGCAGCCACATATCAAAATCAAATTCTAGTGAGCCCTGCTGGTACACTGCACCCAGCGGTTCTTGAAAACCAAACACATACTTTGGGAAGTAGCCAATTATTTATTTCTAATCTTAGATATAAGCCCTTACCCCTGTTCTAACACTGTGCTCTTGCAGTATAACATCCTCCATCTATAAATCTTGAGGTTCCTTCCAAACGTATCTCTGTGCAGCTGCAACACATCCTCCCTGGGAAAGAAGCTTTTACAGACACAATGTCAGAGTGGTATTCTTCAGATCCACTCGAGCTAGCTGCATAGACCTTCTGCTAATTCCACTGAGCAACAATCTGCTGTTTAGGATCCTAAAAACTTTCAAATATTATGCATTTACTAGCCCATTCTAAGTTACACAAGAAACTTATGACAGAACAAGTAGTAAAACAGTCTTCCCACCCTCATCCAACTGTTCTGTTCATGAAAAAGATCACAAAAGCTTAAAAATTGATCTTTGATAAGATTATAAATATCACTCAGGGAATTATCTTTGTTAAAAACATCCTTTTTGCTTCACTGGAGYGGACACACTTTAGATCAGACAGTGCCAGACAGTGCCTGTGCTATCTGAAATACTTAGCAACACTTTTTACAGTTCTTTGTGGAAAGACTTGCAGGAGAAAAGGCAGAACGGCTTCCTCCACGTCTGGATGCTTCTGTTGATCAGTGCAGAAAAGTCATACTTAAGAGAGTCAACACTCACGGGACAACTTTTAAGGAACATGTCCTCAAAAGCATCCATCACATCAATCCCCTATGCCTTTTCTAGTTGTACAGGAGACAATCATAGAATTCTTTCTCAAGGACGGCCTTTGGGAAGAGAAAAAGAAGGGTCATTTCAGTAGGACTGCTTTGCTCTGATCTGCCATGTGTGTAGCACCTGCCTCAGTTCACTCTCACTATCCATCTTTTGTTTCTGAGGTTACTTAAAATAAGTGATGTCACTTACATCAGAAGTAAATTGGCATTAGGATTTCTTAGCCTGCTGTTGGAGGAGCAATTGAAGATTATTATCTCTATTGTTTGCCCAAATTTCTTTAACAAGCTCAAATTCTCTTCACTCCTTCAAGCCTGGAAATCAGGTGCCTGTGACTGGAATCATGAGAGAAATAAAGTTAAATTAGGAAAGAGGCTGGATGAGAGAGACTGGAAACTCTTAAGGCATACCCAGGAGAAAGCCACTGGGAAGTTATGCACAAGTATGTATGGAAAGTACAAAGCCATATTTTCATACTTACATAYACAAATTAATCTGCAAGGAAAAGAGACAGGCATAACGTTACACATGCCCATCCAAAAAGAGCTGAGCACAAGAGAATGGAAATGCTAACATCATTTCCTTAGAGACCAGAAGAGATCATGTGAGCCTATTTGATCTGAAAGTAYGTAAGACAATAACCATCAGCATGGAAATATGCTTGACTTTTTTGTAACTTAGAAGCAGAGATCTCTACAGAGCAAAAGTTCAAGGGATGATGCGGTCCCAGGAGAGAGAAACACACAGAAGATACCACTTAGTGTAAAGCTGGATAAAAGCAGACTCATCTCCAGTAAGCAGACAGCTAAAATTAGCTTGGAGAGATATAATAAAATGAAGGAAGAATTTTATCAGCCTGAGGAGGGAAAACAAATGCTGTCAGATTCTCAAAAAGGGGAAAATTAAGGCATGACAAAAACACAGATTTTGAAAGATGATTAAAAAGGTAAACTATTACAGAGAAAGGGAAAATACATTAATGAATATGTTACTACTAAATTGCTGAAGAAAGACCAAAATAAGAATAGAGTAGTGGCTCGTGCTAATTAGCACCTGAGAACCCCCACGCAGAAACCCMTACTTACTACTATTACGTTCTGTGATAGAATCAGGAAATAAAATATAGGATGCAAGAGAACTTCAGTGCCTAAGACAACAGCACATAAAGAGGGATTCTTCTCAAGGAGATGAAGCTTGCAAACAAAAAGCAGAAGCCACAATTGTAAATTAAAGAAGCCTACTGTGATAGATAAAGCATCCTTCAATTTAGAGAAAAGGTCAGAGACTAAAGTTTCTCACTGAAAATGCTACATGTAAATGTGGCCTCTACCATAACAYTACACAAGGAAAACCAACAGATTAGATCAGAGAGTGAGACAGTACAAGGTGACTCTCTGAAGCTATTCTTAGCTTGGCTTGGCTTGGTGTTCTCTTCTGGAGAATGGGGTGGAAAAGGAAAAAAGACAGCATTAATGCAGAGTAACTGCACAACCTAAAATTTATAGACAATATATCTGACCTACAAAATTTAACTAAGCTTAGCAGGAGGCACCAGTAGTGGATACAACTAAACAAACAAAAAGCGTAACTTTCTTCAGAATATTGGGAAGAAGGACAGAGCCACAGAAGAATATCACTCAGAAAAGTACCAGGTAACCTCTTCTTTGATTAGCTAGCAATGAAAAGAAAGCAAGGATTATGACACTGATGTAATCAAATAGAGGATTTTGGACATTAAATACTAACTTTTCTGGTCACCAGGATRGCCTATACAAAGTTGTTAGGTGATCATATTGCTCACTGAACCAAAGCCGTAAGATAACTATACTTCGCATTTTAAYCACATGGAACTGCAGCAAATGCACACACATTTGGCCATCATTTCCTTCCCAAAGACAAACGAARTTAGTGCTATTACTCCTTTTAACTGAAGAGAGACTCAAGACTGACAAATTAGGTGATTTGGCTAAAGCCATGAAAAATCAGACCTTGGAGTTCTTTGTTGCTAACACCATGCTCAGATCATCGTTGTCTCCCATTAATTCTAACAAAACAAAAAGAAGCCACCATTCCTTCTTCTGACAAATCCTGTATCACTCACGTCATTTTCCAAGCCTTTTAATGCACATTTGGAAGGACGCTGACAATTTAAATCTGGAGCCCACACCGAAATCCATAAGAACATGCTTTTATAGAACATTAAAGCAGTCAAAATCTCTCCTCATTTTTAAACACTTTGATTCACACTCAGCTRGTTCTTTGCAGCTATAACAACTCCAAAGTAAGTGCAAAAGATAATATTCGCTTTCACTTGTTAAACCTAGTGTGACGAGCTTCTGCCACCCTAGTCATGATCATTCCTTCGACTTCATAGCTTTGCTGTTTGCATTCCAAACACCAAATGACAACTCTTCTTTAAAAAAAAGAAAGCATTTTTTTCTGCCTTTGCTTTTACAGAAGCTTTTTTAAAGCGGTYTACACCTGTAACTAAATCTAAGTCATTAGTACATGCACATTATCTAAGCCACTAGTACATAAAACTATATGAAAAAATAACAGCAACAAAGAAGATAAGGCTAGATCACAGGCAGAGCTTTTAAAATGCACTTCTAGTAATCTAAGCTGTAATTAACAGCACAGATACAGAAATGTATACAACACATGTCTGGTGTATTTATTTGTAACACATGTTTTCACATTGGCTTCATTCCAGTACGAGGATCTTCATTTATAGGAACATCTTGAGTACAACAAAACAATCCTGTTTCAGTTGCAACCTCTCTAGACAGATTATCACAGTTTAAAAGTGCAGTTTGGCCTCTTTCTTGTAACAAGCTGAACTCTCTCAAAACCACCCATCTCTGCTGAATTTCTGTGGTCTGCTGTACCCTATTTACAACAAACCAATTTCTAGTTCTTTTCCCAAACAGCAAATAATTGAAACAAAATGTGACCTTTTTGCTCACTTTAAATCTGACCTAGAAACACACAGCTGAAAATTCAATGGACTGATCCTTAWTTTAACTGAAGTGGTGTGGCCTATTCATTCGGTAGAAAATCAACCAATTGGTATAACATATCAARTCAACAGTTAAGTCTATCATTTGCAATCTGAAACCCATTAAGGACTGGATATGACATTTTCTGAATTGATACAGGAACACAAATTAAAATGGTACAACTGCTACTCAGAAAAGACATTTACATGGTCATACCAAGCAATGTGTAGGTTAGTTTCTTCTATAAAATTCAAACAAATGAGAAATGAAAAGAGAACCCCTACTAATACCATGCCAAAGGTGATGAAGCATCAATCTCAAGCTGCAGAGGTCATTTAAGGAATTTTCYGTCTGCATGGGGAATTTCTGACTAACTCCTGTCACTGAGTTGTTAGTATATGGCAAAAAGTATCAAGATTTATGGTTCTTAAAATAAGAGGAAAACAATGCAATCTAAGCAGGCTAGATACTTGATACAAGTTTTTTTTTAAAAAAAAAATGCCTTGGG
The DNA here is from genome assembly GCF_003343005.1 of Rhea americana. Classification (NCBI taxonomy): domain Eukaryota; kingdom Metazoa; phylum Chordata; class Aves; order Rheiformes; family Rheidae; genus Rhea; species Rhea americana. Next base: position 5,572,389 of record NW_028186479.1, on the reverse strand, counting down.
ATTTTAGATCCTATACCATCTTACTACTGCAGGAGTTTCAAAGTCTCTTCTAAGAGACAGAGAGTGAGCTGAGTGGTTTTGGCATTGGTTTTAGAAGTAGGACTTAGTTCTCTGCTCTGCTTTGCAYGACCTGGGCTAACCTCAGTGGCCACCTGTAYGGGGAGGACAATAGCAGTATTTCCCTACCTCACACAGTTGGTATGGGGTTGTCTCAAACCCATGACTCATTAGACTTGGGAGGAGCCTGTAACAGAATAAACAACTACCTAAAAGTAGGTGACTTCCCCACCTTTTGTTTCTGTGTGTTAGGCAAGAAAATGGAGAAAGCGCTACACCTACAGCCTATATAGTCAGGCATCTGCGCCGTTCTTCTTGATAGTTCTTACAGAAATGTGCCAGTTCTTCCTCTTAGACTAATCTCCGTAGTGAGTCTACCTCTACATCAGCCTTCCCAGTCCAATTTACCAAGTTTATCTCTTTACTTTCATATTGGCTATCAAGTGAATGGTCAAATTTCCTAATTTCCCCTACTGCCTGGTGAATTTCCCCCCCTACTCGGTCAAATGTATTTAACTGCACTTATGAGACTCCTTCACCTGCATTGTAAGTGATAGTGTCCCACCACCCCAAATAAAGTGTTATCACTAAGGATGAAGAATAGTAACGAATAGGGTTTTTGCGATGAAAAACAGAAGGCCCATCAAGTGGAGTGAATTGTGCGTATCGAGTGGGGACAGCATGAGCAAAATGTTATCAAAGGCATCTCCTGATGACTACATGGCAACTAACTGCAGCAGCCCATATACTACTTGCATAGATGACCGTCTAACAAGGAGCCGTAACAAGTGCTTAGGCATCCTGCTTTGGAGAAAATATGAACTCTCCTTGGAGAAACAAATTAAAATCAACGTTAGCTGTAAAAAAAAGCAGTTCTCACTCGGAGTGACCCATCGCAAAATCAGAACAAAACAGGGGTTTTTTTTGATTATGAAGACTCGGATCTTCATCCACAATATTTTCCTTTTGATGGCTTGTGAATGTAATATTTTGTGATTAATGACAAATATTAGTAGCATTAAATGGTGGCAAGTACAAACACCATATTTTTAGTTGACTTTGTTGTGTTACTTCTCTATCACACCACCTGCTTTGGGAGGGTTAACTTCTGAAGCTAACTCTTTCACGATTTGCCTCATGAAGGATTAACAACTTCTAGCATGCTCAAGTAGCAATGGGAAAAAAACCTGGATTGCTAGCTGCTATCTCATCTTTTGACTTCAGGCAGCACTGGCTGCAACATACTGCAATAGCAAAACTTATCACTGGGGACAAGGGAGCAAAAGGGATGAAATTAGAAAAGACAGTTTGCTTTTGATTCAAGTGGAAGTATTACAGAAAAATGTTTTGAATTATGTCACATAGGGCAAATGTCATTGCAGTTAGCAAGAATTTACCGTGCCATCAAATGTCAGGACAAATTACACTGTAGGATAGGCAAGCTGTATGTCACCTTCACTTTCAAAAGGCAAAGTTTCTCCCCACTGCTAGGAAAACTGCTTCCATTTTTGAGTCAATTTGTATCAAATTGCTCTTATTCAAATCAAAACGCGTGTGCAAGGACTACTGCAATGACATTACGGACAATTCATAGGCTCCCTCCCTAGTTTCTGAGGGACAAACTGCTTTGCTTCTCAAACCATCACCTTAAAATACAATGATTTTGTGGCTATAGAGTTGTGTATAGCAATGGCTGCCTGCAAGTGCTTACCAGGCTAATGAAAAATGTCTCAGTGTCCTCTGTATTCCTGGGTCTGCCTGTGCCCATCTACTCTTTCCTGCCTCTCAGATTGTGTGTTCTTTGCAGAAGGGAGCATTTGTGATTTATGCTTGGTTTGGCATGGTGCCTGGCACAACTGAGACTCAGGCTGGGGTCCCTCAGCACTACTAACAAAAGTGAAAAATTGTAACAGCAAATTCATTGCACCTGAAAGGAGTAAGAGAGGGCAAAGTCAAAAAGTCCAAAATCAAGCCAGTCTACTTTACTTAACGGTAGAAAGGGCCTCTTTCACTGAACTGTGTGAAGGCCTACCAAAAGGAGCTAGTTTCAATTCAGCTATACTGCAGTTTGAAAATAAAGGTTTCAAACAAATACACGATCAGTGCTTCAATATGGAGAACAAATATATCTTTACATTCTGCAGAACAAAAAAGAAGAGACAAAATATTTTGATGAGATGAAGGAAATTTTTATTCATTGGCTCTGAAGTTTTCAAACACAAGATCTAGCCCATATATCTTCAAGTGTTCTTCCCTTTAAAACTATTAGATGGCTGAAACAAATTAACATAAGTTATGCAGGTTTCAGTTAATATTTGAATTCTTCTAATCGGTATCAGCCAGGAGATAGTCTGTTCTTTCAGTTCCTGAACTGTTTCTGCATGGTTCCAAGTATTTCTCATCTAAAAATATTTAAAAGTCTATTGCTAGTAATGCCTATATATAAATGACAATACAGAAGTTCATGAATCCAGGCATGGTTTTTATTTAAAATACTAATATTTCCCTTTATTTACTCTATCCCACAGCCACAGGCTACTTTCTCAATAGCAGAGTTGCAAAAGTGGAACATAAATGTCTCCATCACTTTAAAGCAAAGTGCAGAGAGTGAACAGCACTGAAACAGAAGTGCAGCTGTGTTTCAGTGAAGACATAGACTGCACCCAGAAATAGCTGAGGTGTGAGTCCACACTCTACCAACACTACTGCAGGGCGATGGCCTTTGGCAAACAAAAACAGAGCAACTGTGGGGCTGCAAAGCTCTTTTTGCTGTGAATATATGACTACAAATCCAGCTAACCAAGGCACAAGACATTCTGACAGTGTGCATTTTTCCTTAGTCACTAGTACCAGTCTTTTTCAGAAAAGAATCAACTTAGGTGCCCCTATGTCTGTCATCCTGAGTTGTGGTCTGAATGRCTGATCTTAAGCTACACCCATGGAAGATGAATTTCCCTCCATGTATCCATTCTCATTCCCAGAACGGCTGCTGCAGGGATCCAAATGTTATTTGGAAGAATTACTTGTCAACCGGAGGCCCTGTCTGAGACTGGGTTCCTCCCAGTATCAGACAAAGCACAAACTTGGAAGCTTCAATTCAGAAAAGTATATRATGAGAATAGACAAGATGGGATATTAAACGGTGCTCTCATTTTGCACGTGCAGAACCAAGGTCCTCCATTATAACAGAAATTTGCAGTAGAGCTAGGAACTCCACTTATATTAAGTATAAGGGTGTTCAGAATGAGAAAAGGCAGACCAGACCAGCACTCACCATCTGCTGAACCAAACAATGTTGGGCAGCAATATAGACTCAACTGAAGCACCTTCCGCGTGTGGACACCAGATGCTACACATGCATCTGGAGGGGAAAAAAAAAAATCAAACTCCTCAGAAATATGTCTGCTATCCAGACAAGGTGTAAGAGAAACTGCATTCACTACAGCTGAGGTTTTTACAGTCTTTCTATGTACATTCCTCCATAACAACAATTAYGGAAAATCACTGGAATGTCCCAAGCACTCAGGGTTCAAATGTGTTTTTCCTTGTAAACTGTATTTGTCATTGCTTATCTTTGCATTTTCAAAACACTCCACACCTTTCCRTTCCCATTATTTCTGTGTACAAGGGAGCACCTCTAACTTCTAAAGTATGTGTGGCATCATAGCCTGTTTGCTTTCCCACTTTCAGAAGATAATCTCTTTAGTTTAGTTCCTTCTCACTTCTCTTTTTCRTTTGTGAATGTGATACTTGTGAAAATGTCACATGGATAACACTGGAAACTGATGGTCAATATTTCTGTACAAAACAGAGACAGCGGCAGTACCTTCCCCCGACACAAATGGCTCCCTCATCACTAATGCTGGCTGGTGAGGAAAGTGCATCACACACAGACTTCAGCTGACAGTCTTTTCTGGGTTAAAGCAGCCAGCAACAAAGACCAGCTCTAACTGAGCCTTTTTGCAACTGCTTGGCTGCCTAATTTGGGCTACTGAATAATGAGAGTTGCTGTCGTGATTTTATATTTGCTCCATAACAATCCTGTGTTGACAGAATGTTTTTTTTTTCATTTCTTTTTCTCAAATGTTTCTATCCATTCCAAACAGAAGTTTCACAAAGCCTCTACATTTTATCATACCTTTTGTGAAAATAACCCAATAAAAGAAGCATTCAAAATATATTGAATCCAGGCATCAAGGGAAAACACAGGGAAACCTATCAAACTTGAACACTTATTTGATCAAGCAAACATATCAAACAAATGTTTACTCCTCACACCATCCCAGCCAAAAACAATACATCTTCTTAGTGGAGTACACAGACAATTTCAAAACGTATCAGGTCATATAAAAAGCAATTTAGCAATCCTAACAATAAAAGAACACTGTAAGACTTTATGGAGAGAATAGCATAATTTGAGTCTCTAACTACATCTAGTTTAGAGACATTTTGTCCTGAATAGGAATTATCTTGTATTAAGAGGTACAAGTTTCTAAGCTACATAAATCAACATCATTAGGCAATAAGACATACATGAAAGCAGATGTCTTAGGTGGCGAAAAGTACTGCTCTTTGCACATTTAAAAATAAAGGAGACTTGTGGAGCTGGGAAGTATTTCCAGACCCATGTTGACTATCTTAGTAGATATTTCACATAAGAAAAGTCTGAATTTTATCAGATCTGAGAATCCACATTTGTATTTTACTTTTGAAAGTTCAGGCCTTTTCTGGTCTGAATATAGCACAGTTACACATTTACTCCAGGCCACAATTTTTAACCCAGAGCTCCTAAGCTGGAAATTGGCAATGAACCAGTCTTCATTACTTCTACAAGCTTCAGAGAGCAACTCAATTGCTATCTTGGGCATCGTCGCAGAAAGAATAGATGCACTGCAATAAAGAGAAACAAACTGGCAGAAAAATCCCCTTGTGCCTTACCTTGTAGTGGGAAGAGCAGATGCCTTCAAACATATCTACATCTATACAGTCCATCAGTTCTGCACTTTCTGATAATCAGCAGCTCTTCCAGCTTCTTGCTTTTCTTATATTTCAAATTTGCCAGCTGGTGCAACCTGAAAATTTACAGAAGGGGGTGTGTTATTCCAAGATGTTTATCCATATCTCATTCTACAAGTATTCAATTTAAATATATGTGGCACTGTGCCATGTGGCTCCCTTTGCTCTCAAGAGTTTTCAGGACAATAAGTTACTGACCACAGTGTTTCTGTAGGTCATTGATTTTTTTGAAAGATAAATAAACAGATGGGAGGATACAGAAATGACTTTGTTAGGATTTCTTCACAAGCTTTCCAGAACATCATGTTCCATACATGTGTATCTTACATATTTGAGAACACGCTCTTACCTTTTTTAAATTCAAACACTCAACACTTTGAATTGTCAATTACTTTGTGATTGTCTCTGTTAAAGACTGGTTATTGTGGAAGAGGAATAAATCAAACAATTTAAATACCAGTTCAAGAACAGGAATGCTACCAATTTTTGCAGAACTGGAGGCTAACAGACTATATTAGAGGAGCAAAAATGTTCTGCTCATCCATCGTGAAAATAATTCACAGTAGGACACTTAAGCTGAGAGTATACTCAGGCTGACAATGTCTTTAATATTAAGTTGAAAACTGGAGAGGACAATGAGGTCCTGCAGAATAGCAATTAGGAACAATCCTGCTTTGACCAATATTTGTGTTCATCGCTTAAGCTAACAGAAAAGAAACACTTTTTCAAATAAATGTTTTTGAACAATGTTCAAAATTTTTTTTGGAGTACAGTGAATTTAGAAGGACAGTAGGCATATTCATTTAGAAGGCTTTTTCTTGGCAGAACTCCTCAGGGAACCACAAAGAGATCCCCTGAAGGTATGTTACTGCAGTGCCTGGACGCAGCTGAAGAGAACCCTGATGGCACACCCCTGCCACAACATTACCTAGGAACAGACAAAAGGGCAAAACAAAACTTGATTGCTGTGTGCCAAATCCCTACAGGATCCCTACAGGTGTCCACAGCCATGTCCACGCTGTGAGTGCAGGGATTGTAAGAGGCAGCTTCCTTCAGTGGGGAACAGAGAGAGGAATGACCCAACATCAGCAAACATGATAAGAGTTTGCAAAAAAAAACAGCTGGAACTGTATTTTTGTTGGTTGCTCATGAGACTAATTATTCTCATGATGCACAGGCTCTGTATAAATACTGACAGAAACAAAGAGAGAAATCAATAGGTGATCCTGCCATTATAAATAAAACTCTACAACATTATGATGTATTTTATCTATGGATGCATTCTATTTCTAGTTGTTTGTATATAGCACTGTATGATTATTTTACAGCGTTTGTCCTATCTAATGACAGACAGCAAGGAATTTCTGTAGTTCACGTAACAAAGTCCAGGTTAAGCCAACACCTAAGTCTCTTCAAATGTCTGGTTACATGATACACACTTAATCATTTACTCAGAAACTAAAGCAAAGGGAACTAAGCGTATGAAAGATAACATCCATCTTGATTAGCTACAATAACTATTTCAGTTATTTTGCAATGTGTATCTACATAGGTATAAAAAGATAAAAATGAGCAAAGGAGCATTACCAAAAATGATTCTACTGCTCTCAGCTCCATTTATTTGTTATAATATAATACAGATGTTATCTACACATTAGTTCTACCTCTTAAAACCTTCACCATGTTGAAAGCAGACTTTTTAGCTTTTCTCAACGTGTGTGTTTGTGCACACATGCAAAAAGAGTATTTTGTCTGCGCCCCTCAGTCTTAAGCTACTCAGTTGCAGAACATGCTATAAACTATTGCTTTAACTGCTTGATAGAGACAACACAGATCATCCTTTTAGGTCTTTGAATATGAATACACTGATCAAGCCAAAACACTCTATTGGATGTGTCCTGGGAGACTTTCCAGTCTCTCGGGGCAGGGGGGGGAGGGAGAAACACTAAAAACATCAGGCAAGGTCCACAGAAAGAGCAGATAGGTATCGCTCCACTGACTTTGATTGATCTATTTACAGTGGATGTGGATCTGGACCAACGACTTTATGAAGAAAAAGCTGCAACTATTTCTCAGGTATGAAGGGCTCCCAAAATAGCTGTGCATTTCAAATCTTGAGAGAATTATGTATGGTTATGTATGTGAACATATATCATGAAACCCCTGCAACAATCACCCTTGCTCTGCAAGCTCCATTTTAGGACCATCCCAAAGTCTGCCTAAACATTGTCCTGCTTCATCTCTGCTGCAGGATGACTTCTGGATTACAAATCGAACGTCAGTGATGCTGTAAGTGACTGCATAAGGCTTCTTTCACCACCTATCCCCCCATGTCTTCCCCTGACCACTAAGAGAGCGTACGGTACTAGCAGCTTGTCATAAAACTGCATTTGCTCCTCTGAGGCAGTGATGCTTTACTTAAATTTCCTGATAAAATCTGCCTTAACAGACAGAGCTTAATAAAGAAACAGGAGCTGCCCAGCCAAACTTTTCATCAAACCATACCAAAACTGTCAGAATTATGCAAGCATTGTTCAAGGAAAATGTTTCTGGTGTCTCTGAAAGCATATATACCCTTCTCAGCATCAAACTCCCTCATTCACTTTCTCTTCGCTGATTCATACTAATGTCACTGTCCTATATCTTGTCAAAATTGCCGAGTGTAAGAGCACCTCCGGGTTGATGTCCTAGCCTGCAGTCTTTCCCCGACAGCATTATCACGAGACTGAGGTAAATCAGCTTGCTGCAACCAGCATACTGGCTCTACTTGCTTCACTCCTCTGCACTTCTGCCTGCTCTTTTCTCTCTCGTTTTCTCTTCTTCCTGCCTTCTTGTGTACTCCTCTCTCTCCTTTATGGTTTTGATGGATGTACCTATGTTTGTCTCCTCTTCTACTACCACGTTAGGTATTCAAAATCACAAGCTTTTAAGATTCCAACTCCATTTTGAAAAAACGTAACTCAGAAACCTATCTTTATACAATTGCTTAGACAGACTTTGCAAACCCCATCTTCTTCTCTTTCTTGTCCCAATAACTTCCTAAGATCCAGTGTCTTTCCCACCTTTTCATTCTAATCCTTCAGCCCCTATAGGCACAAACCTTCATTGCTATGAAGACTTGATAAGTTTAAGGACTGCCAGGAGAAGAGATGGTGTTGCATGTTACTGTGGTCGATGCTGTATTAGTTGTAGCACTGCAAAGGATATCCTCCAAAGCTAATTTTAACCTGGTCTCCCTGAGTTGCCTTTATGGAGAAAGAGATTTCAACGGGGTAATTCACAACACTACGGTAAGGTCTTGCTCTGAACTGATTTCTTCAGGCCTCTTTTTCTCCCTGTGGATTATAAAGAGYGCCTACAGAAACTACTCTCTGTTAATACCTCACTTTACGCACACTATGAATGCTTACACAGTATGATTTCAAAAGTGTATTCGAAAACCCAGAAATCTTCTGCTAAARATGGTTGGAGTTGATGACAATATCTACCTTGCACTTGCAGAAAGCAACTGAAAAGACAACATCCTTCAGGATGCCCATATTGGGCCTAGTGCAGCGACTGGATGCAACACATTCACTAACAAATGACAACAATCATTTTAGGGGACTGCAGAAGAGGTTCTTAAGTAAAATATTCAATTAAAATAATCTGATAACAAACCCAGTCCTAAAGCTCTTACTCACTGCCACTACTCCTTGTGTTGCACCTCCCTTTTCTTTCATGGTAACATCCCCCTTTCAGGGGCATGCTGCCAGGTTGTACAGCTTGAGTCTCCACTTGAATGGCGAGCCAAATGGAGTGGCAGCCTGATCTCCACTTTCACAAGGCACCTACTGTTGATGGAAGAACACAAATAAGAAGCTGAAATCCAGTAGTACCTTTCTCTAAAAGCATCACCGAAAATAAGTATATAAAGAAGCACTTGGAATATTTTGTAGAGCTCAACATACATTGCCTATTAACAGTAATGTTGCTTGTAACAATAATAATACTTAGCTCAAACAATGTTGTATTCATCAGAAGCTCTAAAAGCATTTGATAAACTTTAATAGAGCTGTCTCCATCTTACAGAAAGGGGGGCACAAGGGAAAGAGGTTAATGCCAGAGCTGAAGATATATTGCCAGGCCAACTGCTGACCAATCCAGTGCTGCACCTGCTAGACCAGACGATGGGACAGGGTGCACCGTCAGCAAGTTTGCAGATGACATGGAACTGGAAGGAGTAGTTGATACCTCAGAGGGTTGCCATTCAGAAGAACCCCAACAGGCTGGAGAAAGGGGCAGGGATGAACCTCATGAAGTTCAACAAAGGAAAATGTGAAGTCCTGCATCTGAACAGGAATAACCCCCGTGCAGCAGTACAGCTGGGGCAAACTGGCTGGAAAACAGTCTGCAGAAAAAGACCAGGGGTCCTGGTGGACAGCAAGTCCTATATGAACAACAATGTGCCCTTGTGGCAAAGAAGATCAATAGCCTCTTGGGCTGCATTAGGCAGAGCACTGCCAGCAGTTCAAGGGAGCTGATCCCTCCCCTCTGCTGAGCACTGATGAGGCCACAACTTCAGCACTGGGCCCAGTAAGGGGCTCCCCAGTACAAGACAGACACTGACATACTGGAGCAAGTCCAGCAAAGGATCATAAAGATGATTAGGGCCTTGCAGCACATGACAAATAAGGCTGAGAGAGCTGGGACTGCTTACTCTGGAGAAGAAAAGGCTCAGAGGGATCTTATCAATGTGTATAAAYATCTTATTGGTGGGAATAAAGATGGCAGAACCAGATTCTTCTCAGTGGTACCCAGTGAAAGGACAAGAAGAAACGGGCAAAAAGAGAAATACAGGAAATTCCATTTAAAAATAAGTTTTTTTTTTTTTTTTTTTTACTGTGAGAGTGGTCAAACACTGGGATAGGAAAGGTTGTGAAGTCTCCATCCTTGGAGTCAGTCAATAGTCCTGGGCAACCTTCTCTAATTGACCCTGCACTGAGCAAGGAGCTGGACTAGACAATCTCCAGAGGTCTCTTCCAAACTCAGCGATTCTGTGATTCTGCAAAACAAAGCACTGCTCCCTAAATTTTTACAGAGATGTTATGACATGACTGTCTCAATAAAAGCCTAATTCTGAACAGTGGGACAAGAATTTCACTTGAGGTCTCCGCACTTCATAGATGGAATTGACTGATGAAACAATGAATGTGAAAATTAAACCAAAGGTTAAAGAGGTGCCTTACTGTAAGAATCATACAGCAAATCCTCTTGTGCCTTTTCAGAAGGACAAGCCCAGTGGTGACAGCTGCTCAMAGCAAGCTCAGGGGTTCTGCTTGCAGCATTTAACGTGCTGCCCGCTTGCGGCATTGTGCGATATCTCTTCCTTCATGTCATACTCCTAGACAGAGAATGCCACAGCAATTCTAGTTAGCAAGTCTCTTCCTAAGCACTGCAGCATACTATGGATAAAACCTGCTTTCTGATGCACAAGGAACCATGATAGAGAGCATAGGGAATTTCTTTTCCTGTAATAACTGGTTGCATATTTACCCAGTACTCAAGAGAGCTTTGCAAAGGAGAGTGGGTAAGTGTGCCAGCTCATACACTTCTCTAAGGGAACGCTATCTGCAAGCCAGAGGTCATGATGAGTGCTTTAACCATGAATTATATGTGCTGTCTTCAGTAGCAAGAACGACCCAGCAGCAAGCAGAGGCGCATTGTGCTCCTGCACCAAGAAGCRGCTAAATGTTCCACATAGTTCAGTTCCTCGGTCAGCCAGGAGCAAAAGACAGCTCATAGCTCTCCCATCCCATTCTCCACTTATTGCAAGTTATCATATTCTTATCATCATATCATTAAGGTCTATCAGTAACATCTCTAAACTCAAAATTCTGGTATCTGGTACCTCACAAACTCAAATTTAAGAGTTTTATTCACAACAGGGTACAAAGTAAGTCCAAAATTACAACCTGGTTTTACTTCTAATCTACCAGTTAGGAATACCTAAGTTTTCAATCAATGGGAGACTCAAAAAAGGCAATTTTCTAAGCTAAAAACTTAACAGCAATGTTACTTTGTTTCTTATTTTGTATATTTACTGCATCAAGCACATGCCTCCAGCTAAATTACTTGCTATCACTCCACAGTAACTGCGTTGTCTCATGGTTTGCTATGGTGTAACTCAGGGAATGTCAAGGTGAGAAGTTTTGTTCTTAATTTCTAAGGATTTTAATTAACCCAACTTAACTACCACAGTGGTAAATATGCACGCTTTCACTCAAAAAGTTTTAACACGGATAACAAATTTTTCTTTAATTGTGCTCCATCAAGCCCAAGCTTTGGAGACTACACTGCCTTCCTGCAAATTTGTTGGCTACTGATTCATCTAACTGTTTAGTAAATATGGCCAGACCCATGAGTCCATACAGTCTGCAAACAAGGGTGTCATGAAACCATCAGGTGAAGGAATCCTCTCCCGCACAAACCCATGAATTCTGACAAGGAATAAATTGTCTGCAAATATTTACACTAGAATTTGTGTGTTCATTAATTGCCTCTACTTATCTGGGAATCAATCAATCCAATTTAGAGCATAGCCAARAACTCTGGTCTACGTACGTCTTTAAAGAAAAATACGTTAGCCTGTGGTGAGCTGGATGGGTGCATGAATTTGCTGCGTTTTGTTGCAGGAACTGTTGAGGTAACCAATGTCTGTTGCATGCACACTTGAGGGACCTGGCACGGGTAAACTAAAAATAGCTCGGGTAAAATAGCTACGGGCACCCGTGGGCTGTGCAGGAACGCAATTCAGCTCATCTGCTAAGGCAAAGTCGGCCCTGGCAAAACCTCCAAGGGAAGGCAGCACCAGAGCAGACGCTATAGCAAAGRCACTTAGCAATATTGCCTCCCGTTGCCAGCCGAGGAAAATTGCCCAGTGTTTTCAAACTTTCTAAGGCACTCGTTGTCGATACATGAAAATGGCTTTAATATATGCACATTATTGCAGCTCTTTTAGCATAATATTAGCGTGTCAGTTTTATTAGCAGAAATAAAAGGCTTTGTCAATAATACACTGGAGTTTTATTTTATTCTGCATTACGCTATAACAGCAGATATTGTATATAAATGAATAATTGCATCTCTCCCATTTTAACACTTGTAATTGYCTTCTTTCTCTTTAATCTCTCAGTGGAAAGCCTAAAGTTCAACCTATTCCATATCTGGCATTAATCTAGAGAAYATCAGTTTATAAGGATAGAGTAAATTCCATCAGTCTTAATAGGATTAATGGTATTTTTGCAGTTTTCCAATCCGAAGAAAAAAAACGTATTTTTTTTAAGGAACGGTTGGTTCTCAGATAGACGATTAGTATGATCCACGACAATAAGACTAGCTGCTATTAAATTTACMACAATTATGTTACTGCTTCTGAATCAAGAATTGTTTTATGATTGGGAGCTACAGTAAATCTGCTACACAAACCAGAGAGCTGAAGAGAACAGGTCACTCTGGGACAACAGCATAGTAGGAAACAGCCAATTGCTTGCACGTCTAGAATTAGTCCTGATTAATATAGTGTTAAAGTCAAGTCACTAAAGTGTTTTCGGATACAGGCAGTACTGCTGTTCCTATACTGTTATCTGTTCCTGCAATTTAAGTGGTTAAACTGCTCTGCAAATGCAAGGTTTCAAACTTTACTTTAGATTCATACCGTCAAATTGGCTTTCCAGAATTACTGTAGAACATTTTTAACGAGGAAAAAATAAACATGGGTTTTTAAAAATCGTTCATACCTCTGAACTGTATTCCTTAACTCGCCCCCCCCCCCCAAGCAGCCCAGGCAGCTGTGCAATGACAGCACCGCTCCTCAGGAGCACGTTTCCCACCGCGGCTCTGCCGCTCCCGGGGCGGCCCAAGGGCCGCTCCTAAACGCCAGCGCGTCTGCAGGGGCCCGGGGGGCTGCTGCTGCGCGCCTCGCTCCGCCCGCCGCCGCGCCTCAACGCGCTCCGCCGTTACGGGCGGCGGGTTTCCGCTGCGAGACGGGGTATCTCGCGGTTCTGCTGCACAAGCACAGCCATGCACACTTCAGCCGCCTCTCCCGTTTCGGAGATTTTTTTTTTTTTTTT
>NW_028186479.1:5470445-5559185 GCF_003343005.1 Rhea americana | reverse complement strand
TGCTTTTTTTCTCCTTCTCTCCAAGCCGGTTCAGCCCCTCGTTCTTCACCCACAGCTGTTTTATCTACCTCTGGAGCAACCCTCCCACTATCCGGAAGACGTGCCCCAAGGCTCTCCCTCCCAAAGCACCCGGTGGAAGGTCCTGCCCGCCTCCGGACCACCGCGGCGCCGCGCTGCGAGACCCGCTTGGGAACGGACGCTGCGCCTCTGGCACCCACCGCGCAAGCCGCAGACCCCCGGCTCACGAGGCCCCCGCGCGGCACTACCGCGCCCGCCCACGCGCGCTCGCGCCGGGGCGGCGACGGGCGCTTTGCAGCTCTGCCTGCCAAGGATCCCGCCTCGCGCGGGAATACCGCCAGGTATTCGTGTCACACCCGCACACGCACCCGCAGCCTCCGCCCGCGCAGCGCRGCGCAGCGCGCCGGGCGCTATTTTCAGCGCCCGCCCCAGACCTTCCCCCCGCGGCAGCACGCTAAGTGCACACCTGCGCCTGGAATACAAGGCCGCCTTATCTCTTAAAAAAATAAATGAGCGGAGAAAAAATGCTAAGCAGGATTGAGTTGCCACTTTGTACCGTATTTCATCTGGAATTAAAAGAAAAAAAAATATTTTTTTTAAAGGGGGGGAGATAAGCAAAAGACACGCGGCGCATTTCGGACAGCGGAGCCCCTCCCCACCCCGCAGCCCCCCGCACTCACACGCTAGAGCCGGGCGAGCCCCCGCCGCCGTCACCGCTCACCTCCGCCTCGGCGCTGGACGCGGCTCCCCGCCCGCTGCGGCCGGCAGCCCCGCGCGCGCGCGCGCGCGCCCCCGCCTCTCTCGCGCGCGCCCCCCTCCCCGCGCGCCCGCGCGCGCGTACCCGCACGCATATCCTCACACATACACACACGCGCGCACCACCGGCCGCCCGCCGCCGCCGCGGCCAATGGGAAAGCGGCTCCGAGTGGCGTCACGCGCGGCGTCGGCCAATCGCCGGGCGGGGCGGGCACAATGGGGAGCAGCGGGAGGCGCGGGCGGGGCCGGGCCGGGCCGGGCCGGGCGAGCGCGAAGTAACGAGGGCGAGTGTGAGCCGAGCTAACGGAATAACCGTTTGCTGCCCGGGAAGCGTTAGAGGCGCGCTCTCMTGCGCGGTGACGAGTAGACGTAAGGGGAGTTTCTCGGCTCGGGCGGAGCTTCGCAGCGGGCTCCTAACCGCGGGGGTAAAGCGTGTGCTCCCCGCGGCCGTCTGGCCTGCCCGAGCCCCCTCGCAAGTCCCTTTCCCGGGCTTTGGTTACGCAGTTACTCCGTCTTCGCTAGTGCTGAAGGTGCAGCAGTAGGAGGAGTGTTACCGGGGGCAGGTAGYGGAGGGATGTATGTCCTTTCCTGATCGAGCGGACCTGATGCGGAGCTGGTGTTGGACCTGCACTGACTGCTCTTAGCTCATGGCAAACATGTTTCTCTTGCTGATGAAACCGCAGCCCAGATTCAAAGAGCATCAGTTTGCCCTTTTCCTATGTGGAAAGACCATGTGGAATAAGGAAATAATTTGAGTTAAAAAGCACCAGTATGCCCCTATAGGGAGGGCATTTGTTTAGCTTAATGTTCATAAATTCTGATTTTTTTAGAACAATTTTACTCCATAGAATCCTTTATAGTTGCTCAGTGCAATCCACAAAGAAAATCCAGCTGCTAAGACAACATTATTCTAAGAATCCTATAGACCACATATGAAAACAGCTTTTCAGAGAAACCACTTGTCTATGTTTAACGTAACTGGAGTTAACCACTTCAAGGCAGCTTAGTCTTAGTTTTTAATCAGTCAGCATTAGTTATTCACAGGTTAAATATGTTTTCTTAAGAAGACTGAGGTGCAGCCTCTTCAAAGATCTGTAATTTAAAGAGAGATTATGGCTTGTCTCTGATCAAAAGTCAGCAAGCCTGGCTCCTTAGAGGCACTATAATTTATAAGTAATTATAAAGAGTAAATGAAAAGAATTGGAATTTCTTCCTCACTGGAGCAAAATTCATTTTGATGTTACAACTATAGTTATAAGAAGTTTTCAAAAATCATCATGGGGTTTATGGAAGCATAAGACATTATTCATTCTTGTAACTAATGAAAAACAGAGGGAGTTCAGAACCAAAATAAATGGCAATTTTCAGTGCATAGGGACCCAAATGGAAAAACTTTATATACAGAGTAAAATTTGTCTTTGTGAAATGGACGGGACTTACTAAGTCTGATGAATGAAGGTGTATACATGAATTCTAGAAAAAAATGCATTTGCCCAGGGAAGTTTATGCTCCTCAGCACTCACGAGAACCAGAGCCTGACGGATTTCCATCGGCTTCACAGCGCCTGGGCAAGGTGCCACAGGCACACTGAGGGAACAGGGCATTCAGGGGAAGTCTAGTTTCTGTTTCCTGAGCCTGACTCCAAGCTAGCGTGCTTTTCTGACAGGCCAGGTCATTTCTAAAGGTCTTCCTTTTCTCTCCTATAGTTGGTCAACCTGACTTCAAGTGCTGCCTTTAAATGCAGCACACGGACAAAAGTTCCCAATTTCAGCTAGCTATTGTAAGTGCAGAATACACAAACAATGAGATTTGCAGAACCTGAGCCAGCAAACTATTTCCAAATTTTTCAGAGCCCTATTGAAAATGGGCCTCTGAGAGCTGCTCCCTTGAACACAGCACAAGTGATGCCCCTGCCAGCCTTGAGAGCTACCACCATGAGGTGTCTGTCACAGATAAGCTAAAGAGGTATGGCCCTAAACCATTCACTCTCTCAGTAGACCAGGCATGTGGTAGGGAACAAACATTCACCAGGAGCTCATACATAGGCAATTAAAAAAAAAATGAATCAGTATGTCGCTGGAAGGAAGTAGTATACAGAATATATTACACCGTATTTTTCCACCCCCTTCTTATCCTAAAAGGGCTATAATTACTCCATATTGCAGGAGCTGTACAGTAGTAATCCCTCTCCTCCTACAAGCTTCATTTACAACTTGAGAGCTAACAGCCTATTAAGCTTTTAATAAATTATACTAAAATATTGTGGCACGGTTCTAAAAATAAAACCCAGAGATGAGTTGTTAAGGATACTTTCCTTGCATGCATAAAACTTAAACACATAATTTTTGTACAAAAATGTCTTGGCTTATAAACATCTATGGTCATAAATACTTCTCAGAAAAGAACTGGCAGTGAATTTGTAGTATTAAGGCCACTTTTTTAAGCAGAAAGCTTTTTCTTGTTCACTATTAATCTCTTCTCCTTTCATCTCAAATTTAATTCATCTCCAAGTCTTTAAAAGTCATGAAATTATTCATGTTCTAAGAAGCATAAGGTAGCATGAAAGAAGGAAAGACTTTGAGAAGATAGGATTAAAGGAACAATAAAAATACCAGGAAAATAGGAAAAATATTGGCCCTTGAGTCGTTCAGGATCACAGCATTGGACTAAGCCATTTTAGAAAGGTTTAAAAATAATGCTACTCATTTTGCATTCACTGAACTAATTTTGATGGGGAACTCAGAAATGCTGTGATAACAGCRGGCAACAGAGTATTTGGTTAGTACATCTTTTGCATTCATGCTTATGTTTAGCATCAGGGGCCCAGATCCAGGACTAAAATATCCCATTACAGTAGTCTGCTTTTCAGGCATTTGGGAACATTCACTCATCTCGTTGGCAATCATTGAATCAATAAATGCATAGCAGCTCTAAGACTGAGCATCTTTTATTTAAATCTCTATAAATGATCCTAGGAGTCTTAACTTTAAGCCTACAAACTTCAAAAACCCTAAACCTCATCTCYGAGCATCATCCATTCTTCCATCCCTTTTGTGTCTCACACAGCTACCTAATATCACCCCACATTTTGTAAAGAAGAAAAAGGGAAGGATAGAAGAATCAAATGATCACATATGAATGCCAAAGTCATTCATACATGGGACGTGCATAGATATTGAATGSCTTGAGGAAGGCATTCATAGATTTAGTTTTGATGCACAATAATCAAGATGAGGAGTCTCAAAAAGATAGSTTATTATTGTGCCAGTTTCATGAACATACCAGAAGTTTCATAAAAATACCTGCTTTCTAAGCATTTATTGTAGCCACTTATAGCTCAAAGATGGACAAGAAGCCACATACTAAAAACATAAAATTTTAAACAAAAGAAAAAATTGCCAAAGCTTTAAAAGTCCTCAGAGAGGAAAAGCCTTAAGCCTTACAGGAGCATTCAAAACACTTTTATAAGACTGTTCTTTGCGAAATGTTGTCAGCTGTTTAGGTATTCTGCTGAACAGCATGGCATACATTACTGAAAAGAGTACAGTAGAATACATAAACCTTTTGATGCTTGTCACAATTATTTTAGTTCATTCTTCTAAATATTGCATATCAGGCTTCAAAATATGATTCTTTTTCATACATATGTGTTAAAGAGACTATTCAAAACCAGAGGTGTTGAGGATATATGTACCTCACCCATATCTTACTGAAACACATTTCGGAGGATGTTCCCTGGTGACCGAAAGTAAAAACAGGGGATATTTTGTTCAGCATTGCCCTCTGAGTGAAGTTTACATGGAGAAAAGCATTTCTTACAACATGCCAACAACAAAATCTGGTGTGAAGAAGCCCTCAGACAGGAATAACTGCTACTACTCAGTAATCACTAGTGGCAGCAGCTGTCTGCGTGAAGGGACCCACACCACACCAAAGCAGTGGAGGATTTGATTATATTTTACCATGTGTCTGTGAGGGTTGAGAGTAACAGCAGTGGCACAGCTGGGAAGCAGCTCAGGTTCTCTGGGCACACAACTGTCTGAGAAGACCTCCCCTCATGGCGTGGCTGTAGCAAACCACACATCTTCACATGTCCCATAAACTCCAGGGTTTTGTTGCTGCTGCCTTTTCTTTCCTCTTAGGTGTTTACCTGATTTACTTCTCTATCRCTGATAGAAATGTTCCATGGTCACCTTAACATTGGGGTTTCCTAGGTGCTTCCCAGCAGTCAAAGATTCGTGCTGGTCACCTGGTAAATCACTCAGCCATGGGAGCAGTTTATGGACACCTTTACAGAGCAGCTATTCCACCTTGCCAAGCCCTACTTCACTGCAGACCAGATTCTTGGGCATTTGTGTTTTATCCAGCCGTACTCTGTTAGGAGAACTCTAAGCAAATGAGTCTCCTCTGTGTTAAGCTTGAGCAACTGCTTTGATTAAAAAGATTTGCATACCTAAAATAATGAACTTGCTAAACAAGAAGGAAATTTGCTTGCTGCAAGAGCTTCTCAAACATTATGCAGCTAGAATGGGTGGACTTTACTTTTGTATTATTTCAAAGCCAGAACCAGAAGTACCCCTCCCTTCTGGAAATCTACTGGTGTTAGTTAAATTATTCCCAGAAGCAGATTATGCCCAGATCTTGAAAACAGAAAATGCAATGTAATGGTGCAAATAAGTGATCAAAAAAACTAAAAGAAACTGCAGGGAAAGTTTTGATTAACTATCAAAGAATATTAGATA
The DNA here is from genome assembly GCF_003343005.1 of Rhea americana. Taxonomy (NCBI): domain Eukaryota; kingdom Metazoa; phylum Chordata; class Aves; order Rheiformes; family Rheidae; genus Rhea; species Rhea americana. The sequence goes on along the minus strand of NW_028186479.1, from coordinate 5,553,669 downwards.
CAACTATAGATAGATCTTCAATTATGTTCCTGTGTGTTGCTACATGTTCTTAGCTAAGTACTTAATCCTGCATTTGGGTTTTAATAAACCAATATTAGGGCTGTTGTTATTGTATCAGCAGCATGATAAAAATCCAGGAGGACTTTCCAGAGATCACCATGACAGCAAGAAGATAGTGCTTCCTACTTTCTCAATAAACAAGAGCAAAAAGATAACAAAATTCCCTCATCTTCAGAACCTCCCTCCTGTCCAGTAACTAAACTCATTGCTTCATTATAATTAGGACCCTTGCAGATTTCTTTATAATTGCTAATTACTTTTTAATCTCCCTAGCAATAAATAGCTTTTCTAAACTTAATTGATTTCACTCATGAGAACTAACAGAGTACCCAGGATTCTACTTACCATCTGTCATGTCAACACAGGTAAAGTAAAATTTTGCTATTTTTTTTCCTTCTGATTTACTTTTCTTTGGGAGTTTCTCCATCCAGATGTAGAGTTGCTCACAGCAGCTTTCGAGTGGATGCATTTCTTTGTAATAGATTTTTTTCAGAAGCAAAAATGAAACATACAATGAAAAACAGACTTCCAGTGTATCAAAGAGGGTTGCAGTAAGTAAAAGTTATCTTGAAAAGACTGCACTCTTCTTACTCTTAAAAACCTACAATTACAATCAGGCTCCAAAATAGCAAGGGATTGGACTAATTCATTTTTATTTTTCTATGAGTAAAGAAAAATAATAAGCTATGTCATTTGTCTTCTTCTGAACTGTGCATTTCAGGCAGTGGAGGAAAAGCAAACTCATGTGTTTATAGCCTCAAAGGTTAGGGATGCTTTTTAATGAAAACTTGTAGTCACATAACTTAAAGTTCCAKCAAGTGAGACTTTAAAACTGATGTCTAATAAAAATTGCACTATCTTTGATCCAATTAGAAATTATCTCCTTGCTATAGTAGCACTACATTTTTGTTGTTATGAAAATAAAACCAAGTTGCAAAGATTTCCTACTAAATCTCTTCTTCAAAGCTGGATGTAAGTATTTGAAAAAACTGCACTACAAAACAATATGATAGTTCTGTTTCAAGAGCTACTAATTCAGTCATGTATAATCAGCATTTTTCATAGATTTTTAAGTGCATTTGGCTGCAATATCTACTGTAGGATTCTCATTCACTAGTGCATTACTTTTCTGCTGGTGTGACTCTCCTGGAAATCCCACAGCTGCAGCAGCTTTCCAAAAGTTTTCCACAACAACATTGAGCTCCTACCAGTAGTATTTTTTTCCTCACTTTGGCAAGGGAAAGAGAAAAGGTCTTTTCCTGAATCTGTCTTAAGACAGAAGTTTGGAGGTATTTCAGCTGGTAAAATATAAGACATAGTCAACATATTTGCTTTTTTATTATTAAATATTAATGTGAGAGCTTGATGAAACAAATAAATATGTGCTTTCTTTGAAAAATAGAAAAAGTATAAATATGTTTTGCACTGAAACACCTGAAACATGACATGTGAATTATATTGTAGTATATTAATTTCCTTTGATTGTTTTTGTCCACAAGTAACACTGTTAGATTTTTATTTACTAAGTAGAAAGAAAAAAAAMCATAATCTTCAGGAAAAAAACAGCTTTTCTTTTCTTTTCTTTTCTTTCTACATTTTCTGGAGGAGGAAAAAATCTTTATTTTCCATCCATTTGTCATCCTCCTTTAACATTTGCTACTTTCATCACTGCTTTCGAAGAGTCTCGGCCATTTTTATAGGGCCAGTCCCCTAAATACATCAGTTTCTTGTGGCTCCAGGTGTCTGACTTTCTTCCTTGACTCTTCTGAACCTCTGGAAGGACCAGCTCATTGCTCTGCAATACAAAACTCCATCAGGTCCTAGATTTGCCTCATCAGTTTTGCTATACAGTAATTCAATTTGGAGACRATTCAGACTGCGTTGTATTTTGTGTTGTGCTTTGCGCAAGAAGCTTCTGATCAGTCAATGCCAGATTTTGTTCATCTATTTCTATTATATGTCAATAAAGCAAACAAACAAAACCCTCTTAAGCACTGTGCAAATTATGCTGTCTGAGATTGTTAGTATTACAGAAGGCAGGAGTTGTTAATGGCAGGTCATGTTGGCATTTGTAGAGAGTGTTTGTCAAAGTGAAGGGGGACTGAATGGCAAGGAGTGAGGTTGGCTAAGGGAAATAAACAGAAGTATTAAGCTCCCGATCACATTTTATAGACCATCTCAGGTCGGTAACAACTGCAAGACGTTGGCATCTGATCTTTGTTGGGTAACATTAATAAAATAGGATGGAGAAAACAGCTGCATTTCTACTGGATATTTATCTATCTCCTAATGAGTATGAATTAGCTATATTAATTAACTTTGACATTAATTGCCAGGCTCATCGCTGTGATCAAAGAAACCAGCCTGTGAGTGCCATTCCTGGATTTTCTGCTGGGGATGTAGCCAGGCTCAGGTGCTGCACTAAGGCAGGCCATCCCTCCGGGGAGTCTCACYGAGCCTCCTGCCTGCACCCAGGTGCAGCCACTGCGTGGCAGGTTTGCACATGCCGGGAAGCAGGAATTTAGCCCGTATTCACTGGCAAGCTCCATCAGCTCTGAAGATACAATAAGGAAACACATTACACCATCCACCTCCTCCGGACTTTAAAGGAATTACAAGTTACTTAAGACTAGGTGGATACCCTGTTGCTGATACTTGCAAGGGACAGGTAGGAATTTTCCAGGAAAAGCTGGATCAGCACATGTTCTGCCTTCTTACTCACATCCAATAAAAAGGGATGTCCTAAATTCTGGGTATTTTGTTCATAATGTGTCACACTCTAAGGTGCTTGGCTGAACATTGTTCACTCCCTGAAACAACCAGAATCCAATGCTTTGGGATGATGAAAAACTGGTCCTTGGAAAGAAAACAGATGTGTCCAGGCTGTGAAATCTGGAGTAATGTTTCACCCAGCCTTTTGACAATACGTATAAGGAGCTAGACTGATGGACACTAAGCTTGGAAGAAAAGGATTTATAAAAACAGCTCCTTTCTCTTGAAATGAGCAATCTAAAATTGGGCTTTGGGTTCCCCTCACTCAGGATGTAATGCAATGCCTTGAATTCACATAGCAGACAAGAAATTAGGTCTCTGTGCGTATGTCTATAAACGCAGCATTAAATAAATGCTGTGACTAGCAGTTCAGTTCCAGTGTAGTGTTCGTGCTGTCCTTCGTTGGCGTGTCTGAGCTCAACAATTCTCTCAACATGAGAGGCAAGCCTGTTGCTTCAAAAGTGAGGAAATAAGAGTTTCTCACAGTGCTCCTGTCTGGCCTGTGACTTCCTCTGTGCACATGGAAAATTTAGGTTTCCTATTTAGAGAGTTAAATTCAACCTAGTTATTAGTTATCCTCTAGCAATTCACAGTACAACATACCAGCCAAGATGATCCTAATGATTTTACAGACCCACAGCCATGCCCTAAGACTTAGGGTTAGTTAATAGTTTTGCTTGAATAAGGACTTCAGAAATGCAAAAGCGTTTGGTGAAGAACCTACAAAGAAGAAACACAAAAATACAGTGTCCCTACATACTCCTTGTTCTCTTCAAGACAAAGTGGAAATATTGCCTCACTCTTACTATGCAAATGTCTGTGGTTTCATGAGGTTTACATTATTAAAAATTATCCTCCGAGGCAAAAGTTGTAGAGCCAACTGAATGCTGCTCATTTTCAAGTCAATGAGCTTCTATTTGAACAGTCAAGTCATACAAGTTAAGATAGTGGAATAAGAAAGCAATGATCTAGTAATAAAAAAGTGCAAAGAGGTATGAGTATTTACTAAGCCTTGCCCCTTCAGGACTGCACAGTTACATACAAGTTTTTAAATAYGCTGAGCTTCAGCTTAACTCAAGTGTTTGTAATGGAGCAGGTAAAATTCTAACAAATTCACATGTTAACAGCTTTCTGAATTTTGTACCCGTGTGAGTAGTCATTTTTCTTAAGTTGCCATTCAAAAATAAAATTAATTAAGGAAAAAGCGAATGCAGAGCTGTATTCAGTGGAAATGAATGTGTATGCTTTGGTGTTTTTCTTTTTTTTTCGATGTATTTTCTCTTAAAGGAAGATCATGAGTAGATTTTCCCACCACACTCAGTGCTGGAAGGATTGAAGGAAAGAATGAAAGAATGAACARAAAAACAAAGGACATTTATAAAAGACTGTCTAATATAATTTGCCCATGGAATTTTACCACTCACTCCAGAACAAATATAAACATGTGTTTATATTCAAAAGTTTAAATCTCTTCCTCTCATTCTGAATTTATTTTAGGAGATACTGACCACATTTTGGTTTTGATGTAAGCATTTTCAACTAGACAGCTGCCAGCTTTAATTACTGAATACCTCCATGTCAGACTAGCTGAATCTCTTTGSAGTTCATCCTTCATTACTTCGTCAATAAGAAATCTCTAAACCCCTTTTTCCTCTACCCTTCCAGCCTCCAGTGGGCCTCCACAGCCTCATCCCTGACTAGATTCAACCTTCAGTCAACCCATAGTCATAACTTCTTCCAACCGGTGATTTTATTTATGGAGTGCCTTTTGATTTATAATGCTATTTAGTGTAGCACCTGCCTCATCTCAGCCCCATTCAGTCTTCACCTAGGCTTGTTAAGCACTTGTTTTTTCATCTCCTCCAAGAAATGCCTTACCTAATGGAGAGTTGCAGTTCTCCAGTCTCTTAAAGCAAGGAGTGAAGGAACTCATTTTTCTTTGTCAGCTGCATACCCACTCATATACGCATCCATATATTTTCATTACTCAGTACACATTTTTCCAGTCACAAAAGCTTCTCTGTCYGGCTGTCAGGAAAAATCCCTGTTCTCACATTACCCATATTGAAATCAGCTCTGACTCCAACAATGTTAATGTAAATTAGAAGTAATTCTCTTGTTTCCTCTGGATTTTTATTTCCTATCTTTCCTTGTCAAGGCAAGGAAGACTACATGGGGAATAGAATACACCCAGGCAAAAGAAAATTAAGTCTAAAGAGACAYGCTTGGTCAGATGTATTTCTGAATACCACCAGTGATGATAAAAACCAAAGAAATTATGCATGCTTTATATAATAGCAATCTGCCAGTATTTTTTTTCACTTCCATTGCTGCTGTCAGCTCTCTCATCCCTTTGCACTCTTTATAAATGTACTACAAGTTCATGTAGAACTTATACTTACAGAAACGTATTTTTCTAGCTCTTGAAAAGCATTTTGTCCTGTTAGCTTAGTAAGGCATAATTAGACCCAAGGTAAGTTCCAGAGCAAATCCCTCTAGATCCCTCAGTAAAATTTGGGCCTCAGTTCAGAAGTGAACTTCAGACCGTTGGCCACCGTATAAAGAACTGAAGCACAACTCTTTGAACTCTATAGTTTGGGAAAGTTCAAAACCGGATTTGATCTTAGAGGCTTGACTTCATTTTGGCTACAAAATCAAAATCTCTCACTCAGAATTTTGTTTTCCGAACAGCATTTATTTTCCATTAGCTTCACAAGTGTTTCTAACTTCTACCCTGTTGCTTCCTTTCTATCTTGTTCAGGAAAAAGAATGACTAAAAATAATTACCTGGTTATAAATAACTAATGCCCCTGAATATGAGGGGAAATGAAATGAAAACTGAAAGATCTCTTCCATTAGATGGAAAAAGCATGTTAGACACTGTTTCCTTTGAGGTATGGTTGTAATTGGCCAACTTTGTTACTTAAGGGAAGGAAAGACATAAGAATTATAAGCAACATAAATGGGGGGAGGGGGCAAAACACCTCACTTCAAAGTTTGCATCTAATTTTTAAAAGTCATAAGTGCTTGCATGACTCAAACAGCCTGTTCCAACCATCTCCATTTCTTATATAAATTAAGCTGAATCAGGAAATAAAGAATACAAACACAAACTTGGTAAATAACCATTTATCACATACACGGATAGTCAGTTTGGTGGTCTATAATGTGAGAAACTAAAAAAAGCCTAACAGAAGGTCTACAAAAATATTAAAACTAGCATTTAGTTGTTCCAGTCAATCTCAGAACCAAAAGTGGTGCTAAGTGTTATACAGAAAAGRTAAGAAATAATCCCCTCAGAAGATGGCAATTCCCAGAAGTTTTACAATGTATCAAACTTCTCTATCTGGAAAGATCCTATGTCCTTGCAAAAAATGTATGTTTTGTACTGGTTTTAAAGCAGAGCTTCCTCTTGCTGAGTAAGTTTTCCTTGCATTTTACTCAAAATCTAATTTTATTTACAAAACTGTTTTCCAAACCAAGAAATGTTTGCAGTGAATATTAAAAGATATGAATCTTTGCACATGGTCGATATTAACGAAGAAAGAAGCTACTTAAGAGAGAATATCCTGTAGCAAACAGTACTTACCTTTTCTTTTGGATATTTTGATTACAAAAGTAAATAAAGAAGACACAGATTTCCTGGTCTTACCAGYTCTCTTTTTAGCAACTAGAGTGATTCAAGAGAATGTCTTGGGAAGCATTTCCTTTTCAACAAGGTACAGCCTTGGCTAGAAGGATTCTGTTTCTTCCTACTCAAAAACCTGGCTAAAATCATTAAAAAATAAATGAGTATGCTTGTATTTTTCTGCCTGTTATTCTTTTATGAATAGCTAATGTGAGGGAAGATGCAACTGAAAAACAGATGTAGGTTTGTTCAAAACTTGGCCAGATTAATGAACCTTGATATCAGGACTTATTTTAAAGGTTGTAGTACAGCAAGAAAACACAGCAAATTGAAGAAGTTTACAATTTCAGCATTAACTTCTGCCTAGTCAAACATAGAGCGTATACCATAGGAAATATCTGCAATATGGTGATAAAGTGTTGCAGGGTTTATGCATTTATTTAATAGAGAAAAACACAGGTATTTTTTTCACTAGCCAGGAGCAGTTCAGTTCCACCTCTGATTTTAATTCTATCAGTCTCCATATCATGGTTGTAAAAACACAATGAATTCTACCCTCACAGTCTGCCTTGTTTACGTTGCTTTAAAAAATGTTCCTCAGAAAACACCCACCAGAATTTAAATGTTTCCATTACTCCTGTTGCTTCTGCACTATTTGTCTTATCCTTAAAAGATCTTGGGCAAAATATCAGCAGTAGAAAAGAGAAGGGAATGAATTACCTCACAAGAAGAGTGGATTTTTGAAAGGATAATCTTTTTGAAGAATTTTATATTCAAAAAGAAAGACACATCATTATTGCTTGCATTAGTAGTTTTGAATTATTTACCTCACATGCAGTGCTCTTACCAATTTGCTAGCTATCCAGCATCAAAGTAGTAGCAGATTTCAATACATCCAAACTATATACATCCACTTTGAATTCAAATAAATCTTTATAAAATCAGAGAGGAACTACAATAATCCCCAGCTGCACAAAATGTTTCAGATAAAAAGAGGGTGATGTCGTGCAAATACCTAATTTCTCTACACTTTGCTAAAAATAAGGGTCAAGATCCTAACACATTTATTCACATTGCAAGTACTTTACTGCATGAGCTGCTCTATTGACTWGGTGGAATGGAGAGCGACAGTCCCCAGTGGAGGCCAGGTTCTGCAAGCAGCACCTGTTTGACAGGAAAATTTCCACTAAGTTTGCATRAGTATGGTTGCAGATGGGTACTGCTCAGCATAAGTCGAGCAGGTAGTTTTTGCCCCAAGAGATGTAAAAAGAAGTATCGCTCCAACTTTATGTCCTCAATCTTAGTTCAGATAACCCGCTTGTTAATCCAATATAGGCAGCAAGCAATTCATTATTTCTTTCCTTCCACCCTTATTCCTGTCAGTCCTAATAACAGTGGGTTGGATTGTGTTGTTGCTTTGGATTCCTACAGAAASACGTTCATTCACTGCTGTCTCGGGGGTGATGAACAGGTATGTTCGTAAATCTACACTTAACTTTCAGTGAGTCATGTGGATGTTTCCGAGCTTCGTTCTCCCACATCCTCTCTTTCATGTCACTCAGATTTCCCCTGTGCTGACAGGACTGCGGTGCCGGATTAAATGCTGCATCCAAATTTGCCTTGCTAGCAAGTCATGATTTAAGGAAAYGGTGCTGCATAAAAAGGCGTGTTACAGTTCTGACAAAGCAAGGTCTGTACGAGAGGCACATCCTTTYGCTAGATCCAGTGATACAGTTAGAAAAAATGGAAGTTTTCTGGCTYGAAAGTGAAGTCTAATTGTTTGTCCCAGCTCTGTTAGTTGGTTTGATAACTTCCTCCAAAAGCCTTCTCTCTCTTTGCGTCTGTCTCTCWCWCACACACACACACACACACTTTGCACATTCATTTCAAGTGAGCTTTTATTGGCCAAGCATTTTCAGGTTTTATCCAGGAAATAGGAAAGGGAAGAAAAAATAGATAAGGAAAATAATCAAGAGATTTTTTTTWAAAAAAAATTTCCTTGGAACTGAATGGTAGATTTGGATACTTACCAAGTCTGTTACAGACTGGGTACTGCTACACACAACGGGCTGCAAATTTCTTTGTGAAATGACTGCGATCAGGGTCCAAATCTATAGACCCCCAGGCTTCATAAATCGGGATTATGACAGATTTTGAGCTGCTCTGTGCTGATTTATGAGCACTCGCTCAGCCTAGCCTGTTGTTGAGATGTTTATTTTATGAATCTATTGGCTTGGTGTAACAGGGAGCAGCTGGGGAAAAAACAAACAGCAACCAAGAAGGAATAGTTTGAAATAAGTTTCTTCCCAGAAAGTGTTGGAATTGTTAAGAAACTGGTCAGGGAAAAGAAGTCTTTTAAGGACAAATTTAAGAACACAGCAGTTTTCAAATGGCTCTTTTTGAAGAAGAGAGATGATGGATTGGAGAAACTAAGCAAAGAAACAAGCACTTCCCAGATTACTAGAGGTAATGAGGGAGACAGAAGATGGAAATTAATTCAGTTATGGTAGACATACATGGCCTGTTTCACAACCTCTTGCTCTAAATGGCCTGTACTCACAGTGAGGAAAACAACAACAACAACAACAACAACAACAACAACAACAACAACAACAACCCCAAACCCCAGTGCAATCAGTGTGGTAAGATGGCGATCTGGTTACTCTGTTCAGACCTGTTTTCCCTCGGTGCTGGAGAGAAGATGCGGAGGTATCTGAACGTCCTTCTGGAGACAAGTGACAAGACCAGCATTCAAGTGAGTAACACAAAGAAAACGGAGAGACATATAGCTCTGCAAAGGTAAAATTAATTGCAGCGTATAGCATCTGTAAGTCAACTATTTGGGAACACATAAAAAGAAGTGCTACAAAATTTTGCTACAGACAATTCTCCGCATTTTGCGTCCATGACCAGGCTCTGGTTCACCATGTGAATCAATGTCCCTAAGCCCCTGCCCAATCCTTAGTTATTATTGTTTCCTTATTGCAAATGCGGCTTGACAAGCTGTGTCAAAACCTTTCTGGCTAGAGAAATCTCTGGATGGCATGTTGTAGAGGTAAAGACGATCTAAAACATCAAGGGGTAAAAATGATCTAAAACATCTGTTTAATAGGGCTTAACTAAGAATACAGTTCTGAGGTTGACTACAGCAAATTTAAGAAATTTGGCTGGTATGCCTTTATCCTCACAGTAATCAGGCAAGTTGTTGCCACTGAAGTGCACCTCTTTTGATACTGTTTTTTCTTGGTGAAAACAATAAATTCTTGTCTAAGGAAGATGACAAGCCAGTGAAGGGTTTTTGTGTTTGTATATCAGATATAGAACGTGTCTATCCCATTTAAGTGCTTGTGCTACCTCAGTCATTATGTTTACCACAGGAATTAGAATAGAGGTCTTACCAAAGGAAAATGATACTTAATATGCAAAACACTGTAGTGATTTGCTAGACAACTAACTGACTGTTCCAAAATAGATCCCAGGTTGACGGCATTATAGCACAAAGGAAGATGCTCATGAAGCTAATGAAAAAAAAATAAATAAAAGAAAGAAAGAAAGAAAGAAAGAAAGAAAGAAAGAAAGAAAGAAAAAGCCTTCTGCTATCAGGTGCAGAGGACCAAGCCAAATTATCAACTGGAAAACATAATTCAAAGATGTATTTTTTCAAGTAACTCCAGGCCTTTGGGAAAGCAGTCTGGCTCAACTGCTGCCAGTGCTGAAAGGAAATAGCTCATCTGAGGGAATTAATGCATTTTATTAACAAAGGTTGACATTGGCAGGGTTTATCCCATCCCAAAAGAATGTGATGGACATAGCCAACATTAGAAGGATCTGTAAATCATTTGATGGGACAATAGCAAATGCTGTTTACTACATGCCTTTCTAGCTCCATTATTCATTAGAATAACAATGCCACATGGTGTCCTCTCTGAAGTCCAGAGGAGCAAGAAAGTCTTGGACAAAGTTCGTCAAATTGTGGATTCCCTACATACCTTCCCCCCACATTAGTGTTGCTTTCAAATAACTTCTGCAAGGCAGATGGCCTGAAAGAAGCTCCCTCCCTCCTGTACCAAGCACACGCAAACTCTCCCCTTCTCCTTTTGCCTCATCATTTTCCATTAGTAATTGTTCTGCTAACTCCCTGCATTAGCAGCTTCTGCAGAGCTATTCTTTCCTCCTTTCTGCCTGTTTCTTTTATGCAAAGAAGAGTAAGAAGAAAAGTTAATACACAGAACATAGAAGTTTCTGTATTMTTTGCATGTTTTTCACAGTGATAACCCAATGTTGCTTCTAGTTGGACCATGAGGAGCACAACAGTTGTCTTTTCCACTGCTGTCACTACAGGTGCCTTTTGCACCATTAATTCTGATCTGTCTAACACTCTTCTGCTTCCGTTGCAGTGTATAATGCTCACTAAAGGTAAAGAATACCAGACCTGTTCCCCAATGCTCAGTGGATACTGCCTCATAGAAACCAGCTACGGAGGAGGACCATGGCCCTGCGTCCTCCTTCTTTCCCTCCCCTCTCTCTATGGCAGACCTGAGGTCACAACATCTATTGCTACGCTCTATGCATTTATGCATCTAAGCTCAGCAGCATCAGACTGCCTCCGTACTCGAAAGTGGATCCTCCAGTGCAAAGTCACAGCGACCTTGCAAATCAGCACCTAAGCAAACCCTCACCGCAGTGGCCATGGACAAGACTGTCATCCAGAGAATGAAACAGAATTCACAGTTTGGCCCTCCTGGATCACACAACATCCCATCRGTTTTCGTAAGTGTAAAAGATGAGTTTCTGTGTCTTGGAGGCTACAGTAAGTAAGTGATCTGCACCCAGGCTGTGGAGCCCTATTGTTACAGCAATGACTGTTTATTTGTTGTCATACCTGAAATGCTGAGGAATAGTGGTGCTATACAGCATAAGAAGTTCAGGAAACTCTATCCCAGAAGCAGTGCAACCTGGATAACTATACTCTGTGAACTTAAATGCCCCAACAAATTTTAAATGGATTTTTTTTTACCTCATCCTCTAAGCATTCATCTCCTTCCTACATCCTGTTAGAAAATAAAAGACCCCATATTTATGACAGACACAAACTCACAGACATTATATGCATGTGCTATTATGTGTGTATACCTTTTTGATGTGCTTTGAGGTGGAAGGCAGTATATTAATGTGAGATTACTATCTTTTCTTCAATAAGAAATCAAAGGTAAGAAAGATCAAAAGGTAGTGATTTCATATAAAAACACAATGAGAGGTATCTGTCTTCATGTGTCATCTACCAAGTTATTTATTACCTGTAATTATTACTCCCCTTTCCAAGATATAACAGGGTTATATGTTGTAGATTATTAGAGCGATTATTCAGTGTTGGTCAAACCTTGAGGTCCTAATTAATTCCTGTAACAAGTGGAATCATTAAAGTCAGTCACAGCTTTATCTAAGAATGGAATAAAAACAGATCATGGTTTTTCAGGATCTGGCCTACTGCTTTATTTCACAGTTCTTTTGTAATCTTTATCTTCACTGTCATTTCTAGTATACAGCATTTCCACTGGCTTTTCATGAGAATTAAACTAACAGAGATGTGCTATCCCTTGGAGTAGCTTTGCCAAGACCAGCTAAGTGATAACATAAACCAGCACTGCCTCTTGGTACCTACCACACACTATTCCTTTTCCAATAGACCTAATTATGAAGTATTGCTTAGATTCCTGCTTGCTTGTATTCACATTGATTTCAATAGAAGGTTGCCTAAGGAAGGATGAAAAATGCGTACTGACTTCTAGTTCTGATCCAGCCTTCAGCAACTACCAGTATTTAAGGAGTAAACTGAGAGATACCATCAATGGCAAAATGCACTGAAGTGAAACTACCCGATTTCCCATGCTTTAAATTCAGCATCTCTGTAGCAATAAGTTTATCCCTACATTAAATGTCAAGTCTCAGTTTGCATTGCAGATTTACTGAAAATGATGATGGGAAGTAAAGCATGAAAAAAATGGAAAGCAGCTAGCAGGTGTTGCTTTGTTAATGAAAATTTTGAGCACGGTGCTCAATACCTACATTTTTTGAACTGAACATTCAGAAAGATAGAGGGAGTTTGACCTGGACCCAAATATCAGATCCCAACTCTGAAATTAAATTTGATTTTTTTTCTCCATACCCATTTTTGCCTTACAGTTACAGAGTGTGCTGATCCAGAATCCTTGATTCCACTGTGATTATATTCCTTTCACTTGTTAAGAGTTGGATGTGAAACAAGATTTTACAACTCAGCCCAATTCGCAGTGCAAGGCTGGTATAAAATTTGATCTAACTGACCTCTCTATTTTAAATAGCTAAAAAATTAAAGCTCACATGCATTGTAACTAAAATAAGAAAAATAAGTAAATAAAATCTCAAAAATTTGCATTTATACAAAAATACTTTGAAAAACAAAATTTCCATTTGCAAAATAGCAAAGTCAAAAAGGAATTCATTTCTTCATTTTTTCAAGAGATGTCACGTGTTTTATACACTGCTCATAGCCTGCCAGTTTTCCCTTAGTATACACACTCAATGGAATCTGATCACCCTAAAGCTTAAAGATACATCACGAGACAGAAATAATAGCTGTAAACCAGGACAGATGTCCTTCAGATAAAGTGTTGCCAAATTATATATCTCTCATCTCATGGTCATGCAGATACTAATAAAAATGCAAGGACCTCTACTACTGCACCCCATAACAGGAATACAAGATCTGATCAGTCAGCGGTTAATTCTGAGCGCTGTCAAGCTCTGGTTTTAGAAGACCATTTTGTATCATTCCTTTCTTATTCCTTGCTGTATCATTGCACAGACTTCGTTGCATTTTACTGAAGCTATGCAGCTTATTCTAGATCTCCCTTTAGAATTAAATTACAGAGGAAGGAGCTGAAACTATTCYGACCAATCTGAGTCCATTAATATAATGGATTAAAAACGTGACTTTAAAAATATTTATTTCACATTTTGATTAAAGGAGATTGATAAAGAAACAGAGAAGAAATAAGGAAAAAAAACCTCATCATGTTGCACACAGAGGAAGAGAGATAGGAAGGAAGAAATAAAAAGAGGAAGAAAGGATAATGTGATAAGAAGCAATAGGAACAGGGGAAGGAAACACTCTACAGTGTTTAAGTCATACATATCATCCCATATTGAACCACTTGGATATGTAGGCTGTATTGTACTTTGTGTATGCCACATATATTATAGAAAATATTTTTGGCATGTGTGTTACTTGTTTTGAATCTTTTTTGGAAAGTAAAACCTTTTTCTGTCTACAGACAGTAGCAGCTATGAGGACGATGATACCAGGTACAGCCCATGGTTTGCAATGAACTTTCTATACTCTTAAAAGTACCATATACTTGAAACCTGTATTCTTAAATAGCACCATATAATTAAAACCTGTTGTTTCTACAAAGGAAGAGCTTTTAATGAATGCTACTGTACCGTTGGCCAAGAAAAGGGATGCATGAAAATTATGATGTTTCAGTCTTTGACTGCTCTCTTCATAGAGAAGTGCCAATATTTTTTCAATAAAAATGAGAGATATGCTGAACATAGATTATTTAAATCAAGGCATGTGAGAGAGACCTTGCATGTGAGAGAGACATTTTGCTGTCCTGCTTTTCCTGATACAGAGAGGAACTGGAGTCTCCCATGTTCTAAATGACAAAGTAATCTAATCATGACTCAAAGGGATTAGTTAACCTGGTGCCAGGAGCCACAAACTTCTTACACAAAGCACAGTAGCTGAACCAGGAAAATCTGAGAGACTCCCATCCTTTAAAAGCCAATTACCTCAATTTTAGGCACTCAGGATGTGTCAGCACTTGCTTAAGTTCTTGCTCCATGTTGGACACAGCGATGATTTAACCAGAAGTGTTCTTTACTGCRAGTGCCTTGATTAGTGGCTGTTAGCTGTTGTGGGTTCTTTCTTCATCTCACCAGCTCCCCTAGCAGAAACCCGTATGTTGAATCTAGAAAAATATTTCCAAAATTTTTAAATCAAAATTATTTTACTGTTTCTTTTTCAAGAGATCAGAGCTTTCCAAAAAAGAAAAATAATCAAAAATGGCCAACCAGCTTCAATGATGTGTGCTCTGCTGGGATGCCAGGAATTCTTTTACGTCCCATTTTAGCCTGATAAGATTGATAGGACCAGGCTTTTAGACAGCTGTGACATTTTTAAGAAGCAGAAGATCATGACCTGCTGCTTTGGAGGCCTACTTATCATCAACTTCCCCAAATGCACCTCTTTCCTAGTGGGAAGAACAGATAATTTAAAATTTGAAGATATACTTGTGGCATGATGATTTTTTCCTCGACAAACTGTTTTAAATAGTAGCACAAATTTGAAGGAGATCCATTAAGGAAGGAATAGAAGGTTTTCTATGCTAAGGCTGGTAATAACTGTATTTTTCACCTACTACTAAAATTTGCTATATGTAGATTAGACAGGGAATCCTTAAAAACATTCAAAGGTCCTGGCGTAAAATTGTAAAACACTCCCCTAACTTTAAGAGCCTATTTACACACCATTAGGGGGGTTCCCATTTCTTAGAAACACTTTATGTCAAGGGGTTCCTATTTCTTAGAAATACACATTCTAAAACCCACAAATGATAGAGAAGTTAGAAAGGAAAGAGATCGATGAGCTTATGCCATGCATGCAAGATGACTTAATCTCTTTGTTCTAATTTGATCTGATTTCTTTGGTTGTGTTCTAATTTTGGCATTTTGAGTAACAAAATTTTAACAAAACTTCTAAGAAACAGACTTGCTTTTACAATGGTGAGTTATATARGGAAATATTTTTCCTTAGAGAGCAAGGAGTCTAACATGTTGCAAATCTGTTACTGTATTAGGAAATCATTTACCTACCACCTGGGAACATTACAAACTGACATATGGTACCGTCATTGTCTTCCTCCTGGCAACTAGTGTAGAGTATCTACATGAGAGGAGAGATTGGCCTAGTTAGCACTAAAGAACTACTAGAAAGAAGAGAACCATATATTTTTCCAACAGAAATTGCACTCTTAAATAATTCTTGAAATATTGCACCATTTAGTTAGAGGCCAGGAGGGATCCAGATTTCCATGATTTTAAATCCATTATATTTCCACTATTTTAAAGCTAGAGACTTAAATAAGAAACAAACAAAAGAGAAGAACAATTTAACACTATAAATAATTCAACAGTGGAAATTATTGCCACAGGAGAGCAAATTTATGCAGAGATTCAGAAAATGATTGGATAAATTCATGAAAGAAAAATCCTTAAATAGCTACCAAATGTTATCACTGATGCACTCAACCTGAGAGGTGCAGCTAATGTGTTATATTGACAGAAGCTGGGAGGCCATACTGATGGAAGTACCACTATAAGCTTGTTCTCTTTTAATGCTCTTTCTCTAAAGTCCTCACTATTAGACACTGCTAAAGATACTGGGGGAGATGGACTTCTTATCTGACCTATCATATCTTTTTTATATAAGAAATGTAATTTCTGAAGTGACCAGTCATCGTGCAAGCTGTGAGTCTAAAGGAATATCCAGTTGTGTACGTTTGTTCATATACTTATATTTTTGTTTCTGAATACAGATGTAGATGCCTGATTATAGGCACTGACTTTCAAAACTTTTAGCTAAAGGAGTTCTTAATTGTGAAATATAAACTAGTTGCGTAAAAAATGGACATACAGCACTGTGTATCTGGTAGTTTTGCCATAACAAAGTTTTAACATCTTGCAGCCTGCCCTTTTCGTTAATCAGCCTACATCTGGTTGCAATAAAAGAAACTTAAAAGGAGAAGGACATATCTAATCTAGCGCAGAATATATTTGCTGAGCAGTAAATATAACCAAGAGTTCAGCTAATATCCTCTGCCTCATCATCTCCAAATCTATGCTCCTCACACATACCTGCTTTTGTTATTAAACTGTTATTGAACAGCTAAGAGATGCCTGGAGAAGCAGAGGCACTGAAGACGTATGTTTGAACTCCAAGTGCACACTGGAGGTTTCAGCTGGTAGCTCTGTAGCCTGTCTGAAGTTGCCTAGATGGATTAGAAGTTTACTAATAGATCAAATACAAACGACTTCTTTATCCTGAAAGACYAGATAAAAGACAAATCTGATGATTATGTTTCTGAAACTTAACTGATTTTGCAGTTGAACAGACAAGTCATGTGGCTAAAACCCACTAGATGGGAATCCAGCATGCTTTTCTGATGGGAAGACAACTGCACCTCATCGTCTTGTCTGCATGGCAACCCTTGTTATCATTAGACATCAGAAACCTGCAGGGGAGGCAGAAAAAGCTCAGCCTGAAGCARTCTGCATGAATTCTTTTTACCTGTTGTTGGGCTCCTGCCTAAGAAGGACTAATGAAATCACCTGTCTTTTACATTTTAGTGGGGTTTACATGCAGTTTGCCTGAACAAACCACTTAGTGGTTATTCTTCTTGTGCTTCCCTGCAGCAATAAGATGGCCGCACAAAACAGAGCTGCCTCAGCAATATATAATCCCCCATCATAATTAAATGGTACACATGTAGCATGTCTCAGCCATGCAACCCTTACTTCCACCACTTCCCCCAACAGCTCCAAGYGAGCTGGTAGCTCTGTGTGCTCCAGTGCCTTGCAGAGCTAGGGATGGGGTTCTGAAAGCCATATAGCGGCATGAAATGGCACTGGGCACCGCTTACTGCTGTCTTTAAGCTAATGCACCAGAGCTTCTGCAGCTAGAGTGTTTAAGACCATGTAGATGGTTACTGTGGCACAGATACGTCCTATTCTATTTAATGCTTCTCACTAAGATGTCTCCATTTCAAATGGTGATAACAAACCATCTGTGCTGCCAGTGGATTCTGGCTTCAAGCCTACCCAAGAGAAAAAACATGCAAAAGCAGGATTACAGGGCCAGGTCCTTCACTACTTTTGATCCAAATTGTTCCAGTAAAGTCAGTGGATTAATGCCCGTTTACACTGCTAGCACTACACGACATTTACACTAAGCTAGCAACTTTTTTTTCACTGGGAACCTTCAAAGGACACAGGGTTGCCCATAGGGAGTTTGTATTTCCTAAACAAAGCAGGACCCATTTTTCTCCTGCTTTATCTCACTATCCTTCATTATGGATATGGCGCTTAACCTGCTCCTTTATGACTATACAACATCCAGTTGGTCTGTGATTTAGATTGAGAGCTGATAACATTACCAGCCTCAGTGAGGAGATAGGAGACAAATCAGATAATGAATACTTTCCTAATGGAAGTCATGGATAGGGAATAGTATGTAACTAAGTAGAATATATTCCTGATAATAATAAACTCTTACAGGCAAT
Source organism: Rhea americana (assembly GCF_003343005.1). Classification (NCBI taxonomy): domain Eukaryota; kingdom Metazoa; phylum Chordata; class Aves; order Rheiformes; family Rheidae; genus Rhea; species Rhea americana. Next base: position 5,535,828 of record NW_028186479.1, on the reverse strand, counting down.
ATTTTGTAAAAGAGAACTAAATRACTTTGAGGACCAGCCCTCCTGAGTGTAGCTTTCCTAAGGAAAGGAGAAAGGAAAAACACTGACTTAAAAGCTACAGGATCAATACTCACACATTTGGCAAGAAAAAGCCACCATCAGTCAAGAAAATTAAAACTGGAGGCAGAGTTGAGAGTGTGTTATATTATTGACCTTTAGAAAACTGGACTTTCTGTTTGAATTTACATCAGCATTCCCAGAAAACACTTTGAGATATGGAAGAAGCTTTTTCCCTGTACATTTAACACGTGTTCAGATTCAGACATTTTACTTTTTTTTCTTTTTTTTTTTTTTTTAAAGCTTACTTTTCTGGGCAGACAATGATCCATTACACATGAGAGAGAAGACTCCAGGGTAGTAGTTAAATGAAAATGCTGGCTTATTTTTTTTAGGGTTAATGGCCTTCAACACATTAAAAAAGTCTTTTTTCTGAATTGTAACTATGGACCATTTCGTACTGATTGCAGTGGCTGGAGAGTGATAGCAACAAGGAAAGCAGCCTGGAGCACAGGTAAGAGGAAGTTGTCCTTACTTTTTTGCAAAAGGATTAATCTTCCTACCATCACTCAGGAAATAGAGTTTTAAACGTGACACTGCAGGGGGAAAAAATAAAAGCGCCATAAAGCAGTCGGGAAAGACTGTCTCTTCTTGTTAAATAAGGGTGCCTTAAAATTTGCCAATGGCAGATAACCACTTTAATGTCACATTTTATTTTCTTGATATCAAAGAAAGAGATTTGCAATGGCAGCCACGCAATTTTATTATGGCCTAATATTTAGGTATTGGCAATGGAAAATCAGGTGCTGCTACTGCACAAAGTGAGCAACAAATCTGCTAGCTACCTTTTACTTTACCAGATTCTTAGTAGAGGGCTTAAAGCTGTCAGCAGGTCTTACACCAGGRAACTGTCATTGATTCCAATTAAATTATTCCTTTACATTGGTGTAATTGAAAGGAGGCTTAGGGCCTATAGTTTCCTTCTTTCATCTTGATAGTATACCCAAGTTTTTCTTAGGTGTCTYGCAAAGCAACAGGGAATAAATGCATTAACATGTAAGACCAAAGAGGGAGGTAATCAAAGGAGATGTAGGAAATAAAACCACTTTTACGCCCTTGGCATGTGATGTGTTAAACTGGGAGAAGAGTTAGATTTATTTCTCTGTGTCATATCATCCAAAAAAAGCATCTCTCTCTCTCTCTCTCTCTCTCTGAATTTGCAATTTAATGCTAAAAAAAATTATTTGCTTTTTCCCCATGCTCATAGATAATGGACAAGGTCTAATTTCCTGTTCAGACTGTTGATGTTAACATTAACAACAGTTCACTTGCTTGGGTTTGTGGAGGAGAAAAAAMCAAACAGCTGTCTTTATAGATGGAGATTGTGTGGTCTTCTCCCTCTTGCTGTTGTCACTGCAACGATAGCTTTTTATGCAGCCCTGACAATTGTCATTTCCTACTTATTTAACAACTGGACATGTTTAACTGGATATGAGATCAAATTTTACCTCAACTGTTACACAGAAGCATGGAAGGAGGAATACTGGCACAGGTGCACCTTCTGCTATAGAAATCCATTGTGCACGGCTGCTCTGTCARGTGGGATATGCAAGATTAACACTTATTCAGGAATCTGGTACTTAGTGCCAGCTGAAAGCAATTTATTTTAGCTATTATAAAGGTTCAAAATTGGAGCTAAGTCTGTATATATACATACACTTATATAAAAACATATATACACATACATACATACATACATACACACAYATATATATAATATGAGATATATTTCTAGGAGATGAGGTTTTTCAAAGTACTTGGATCAAAGATCTTAATGCAAACAGAACCAAAAAAAAGCAACAATTTAGTCACCATTTTGAAAAAGGCTAAGTCTGATCTAATTAATCCACAACCCAATTAAAATATATCATATTAATTCATCAAATATTGTCCTGTGTTATAGAGAATCATCTGAAAACAGTCTGAATCTTCAAATGARATATTTTTGACCTMCACGTGGAAAACACAYAGATTTTACGAACCTTTTAACTTTTTCTTGAAGCCACTGTTTTGTAGAGTCAAAAAACATTGTTGGGAATGCTATAGAACTCTRAAATTTCTGCTTTCTTCTATCTTGTGATGCCTTTCGTTCTGTGCTTCTGTGTTTCTATGGACTATTTCTTTCTTTAAGGTARGAAAAGATATTTGCAAGATACCTCATCAACAGAATAGAAATGTCTACAGCTGCWGCTATATACAAATAAGTTCAGCTTTCTCTAATACAAGAGTATTAGAAAAAAAAGAAAAAAAAAAGCAAGGAGGCAGACGGAATATGACCAATGCATGTGTGTTCCACAGACACGATCAAAAGATTTTCCAAAAATTTTGCACCTCTTAGATTAATTACTTTGAAATATTATCACAGATCATTAATGTATATTGCAGATATTTCTTAAAAGTTTTTATTTTTCTGYTTAAACAGAGAACAATTGCTTTTGTTCACTAGAAATAATATATTCTGGTACTTTGCTGGAGAAGTTTTCCTTCATTATTACAAAGCTAAAGYGAACATGTAACTCTCTGCATGAGAGCTGAAATTGCTTCAGTGTTCAGATCTAAGAGGCCTTTTAAATTTTAAATGATAACAAACTAAGTAACAAAGCAAGGAAGGATAAATTACTAGAGGTCTGGCCGTCCCATCTTTTGTATATATGAACTATTCTGAAGTTAGCAAAAATTATGKGCACACAACTAACCACATACTTTGTGCAGAGAGGAACTGAGAGAATCAAACTATGCACTTTTGTCCTACGCATATCTTATTAGCTCCCTACCTTCTACCCTCCTTCCATCCATACAAATTTCATTATGCCTAAATTTATGCACAGATCTGGATCTGCCAGTGAAAGCCCTTGGTCCGTAACATAATCAAAATGCTTTAAAAATATAGACCTCTTCACGACAAGATCCTTGTGTTTAGCTGCTCAGTAACACTGTTGGGTGCTATAAACACGAAATAGCAATAATRCAAGGGGAAAGAAAGAGCCATCAAAATGATAACACGTTATCAAGTGGACACTGTTCTGGACCTCCCACGCAGGTATGCGTCACCTCTCTAATAAGAAGATGCAGAGTATGAAAGAGACACAGAAGCTTCCACAAGAGCTGAAGGAGTTGCTCACATAATTGAAAAATATATATATTTTTTTGAGAGGAGCATCAAAAAGRCAAAAAGATTAGACAAGCAACCTCCAGGGGAACAGCTCGTGTCTACAGTAATGCAAAGATAAAAAGGAGGTGGGTCTTTTAATGATCTACATTAATACAGGGGCATAAGCATAACAAAACCGTACCATTTTCATTTGTCCATTAGAGCTGATGATTAAACAGTCCCTTCTGGGTTTTGAGAAGGCAGAAAAAGCCTGAGGTATTCTGCAACAKGAACATTTAAGTTTCTTTAAGCTTATCTGAGTTTATCCTTTTCTTTACCAGCATTTTTGAAGTTGGAATTAAGTTTATGTTTACAAACATTTGGACTTGTTGATTTTCTGTCTATAGACATATGTTCTGTTATGATGACCTCCCCCACCTCCAACAGTAGTGTTTGAACTGGCTTCCTATATTCTTTTCTCCAACCTAGAATTATATTAGAATGTTGTTATGGCTTGTTGTGGCCATAGAGAAGCAAGAAACTTGCATTTCAGAGGCTACTGAGTCAGGAAACCTTCATGCCATTGCATGCATTACAGTTAATAATAAATCACAGGTAGAATGGGAGCTGTTCTCAGTTAATGTTGAGTAGCTTCTCTGGTTCTCTCATAACAATGTTTTTTACACACTAGCTCCCAGCCATATAGTATTACTATAATTTACAACTGCTATGTTTAAGATGTCCACTAAACAGGTGAGGGAGTACATAAGGAAGGTGGATTGCTGTTACTGGTACAAATTACAGGCTTTTTATGTCCTCTGAAGCCATTACGTTTACAGTAACAGAGTGGATAGACCCAGAATGTGCTTGGCCTCGCATTTGTTCCCAATATTTATGTAGCAATACTACAAACTCACCATATTTTAGATTTATATATATAATATATACAAATATATCATCCTTAATGTGCATTTTAATATGGAAATTTTCTGTGATGCCAGTGAAGCCACCACTTGCTTAAAGAAYATTGTTAACTTGCTAGTTCTGCGGAAGAAAAAGCTGAATCCAACACAAAATGCACTTTTTTATTATGGCCATGGAATAAAATTTAAAAAACCTGGAGTGCATGTTACTCGTTTACAAACTAATCTCACAGCCTCTTCTGTTTTACATACTGTTTTTTTTCAAAATCTAACATTACTAGGTTTCAATCTTTTATATTTAACATGTAAGTTCTGTAATTATAATGAAATGAATATTTTATCCTCTATTATATGACAACCCTAGGCTGTTTAATTTTAGACCATGAGCCATATTTTAACTAATGTAYTAAAATACAATATATCATCCAAAATGACTTGGATTTTCAAATACATTGATATGTGGGGTGTGACCATTATAAGGCACTTTTATTGTATCTCTATATAGTGTGAAATTGCTGTTATCTCTAAGCTTATCACATTGACAGATATGACAAACTGTATCAGCATTACATTATCAAAAAAACCCTGCAGCACTAAAAGGGGTTAATCACTCCAAAAGTACATTCCTGTGTGCATATGCTGCTTGTTCCTGCTTTGTTTCTCCCAACCTTGCTAAAATCCGTGTACCCCTACAGCATCCTCGGCTATCTGAGGCAGGAAAGATAATGTCAAGAGCTAATGATCTCACACTAAGACACGGAGATGCTTCACAACACCTCCCACTTCCAGTTTTCTTCCATCCATTGGCTCTTTCACCCACTGTTAGTCCTGGTAGCTCTTTTCCTTGACAGCAACAGCTAGAAGGGTTTGAGTCTCTTTGCTTACCCAAGCTGCAGCTCTGAACACTTCCATCCCTTGCTGTGTCCCACAAGCTCAAATTTCATGAATGGGAACATTGCTTTGCAAATTTTTAGGATGCTAAGAAAGATGACAGTGTATTTGTCACATCCCTGCAGACTTGTTACGCACCTCTGTAACAGACTGCCTTTTTTTGAGAAGACTCGATACATTCCTGCTAGTGTGTCTTAAATCCCTGACCTGAGTGCCTCTGCAGGACATACATAGGTTCTTACTATGTTTTGGCTACTTTTTTGATATGAGGACCAAGTCTGGATCAGCACTCAGCCTCACCTCCATGTACAGCAAGAGACAAAAATCTCACTCTCCAACATAACTTTCACTTGTCTGTTTTTCTTAATAGATCAGTACTGTCCTATCACTGGCACCTTTCACCTCTACATCCTCAGGTGGGACAGACAGGCAAGGGAACCTGARCAACTGGACAGGCTTAAAGATACCTTTTTATGTCTCATATGGATATAGCAAGCCCCTTCAACTTTGTCTGTTCAGCATGTTAAAGTCTGTGACCATGACAGAAAAAGAAAATCTGCATTTTTGTATAGATATTCCAGTCAGTGAGTAACCTGGAATGCAGACAGCCAGAAGATAAAGTGCCATCCCTTGATCTTGGCACTTGTGTGCTTCACTGTACTAAGCTGTTTCAATGGAGCTTTGTCCATAACAAATGTAAATTTGCTGTCTAACACCACAAAAACTTAATAAAATGCTAAGCAGCACAATTGAATAGATGTTCTTTCTCTCAGCCACTTGAGAAAACACTCCTCCTAGTCTCATTTTGGAGGTGTCTCTCTGTAATACAAATTATTCAAAAAGTCTAGACATACCAGTAGGCAAAGTAATTCCCTGGAAACCCTAAGAGCTCTGCTGCATGCTTCTGGCCAGATGACCTCTCTTGGAGAAGTAGTCTTTGTGAGATCTACTAATGGATTCCCAGAGCTGCAAAGTGCAATATAACACCTTCATTGCTGACAGCCCATAGGCCTCAGGAAGAAACACATCTGTTTTTCGTTTGGGGTCACTTACTGGGCAAGTGCAGCTCTCAGTCATGCTTGGGCATTCCCTACAGTGCAGCCTAAGGTATGAAACCTTACCTAAGACAGCTATGCATTTCTTCGGGTCACCTCTGAGGTTAATTAATATCCCATAACAGGTAGAGAATGGATGGTAGTTGCTCCAGGCATGCTGTCTAGTCCTCCCTGGAAATGTTCAGGTATGATGCAATTCTACTGGGATTTTAGGATATTGTCCCCTAATTTCAGAAATACGACTGCAGCTCCGGGAAGCCCAGATGCCAAGCTAGTTAATCTAATCCCCTATAGATTCTGTTGGACCAGCATGTCTTGAGTTTTCATTTTGGATCCAAAATTAATTATATAACATTTTTGAGGCTCTCCTTTATCTGAGTCCAAAATACCAAAGAGGTTTTCTACTTTACCATGATGTCGATAAGAAGAACTATGCAGAAGCTAAGGCATTTCTTACATTCCAGTTATGACTGCCAGAAGCAGCTGATCCCAGTACCTCTTGTCATGCCTGACACACTGCTTTAGGATTTGTTTCAGGATTTGATTAAAGTAATCCAGAAATGTTAGGCCAAGTAAATAYGACAGTCATGTCTTGTGACTCACATACCTACAAAGGTACCAGACTGATGGCAAGGCCCACTTTCTCGCCTGAATTTTTTAGAGCCAAAGGACAGAGGAGACTTTCACTTACTGTGGAAGATGGCTGAGAAAACATTTGTAGCAGGGATGCTTGTTTGAGGCAGCAGTGCATTCAGCATGTAGTATCATTCATTACACCTGCTTAACGAAAGCGAATAATAAACAAAAAGAGACATATGCGAGAAACCACGTATTTGATGYTTTGCTACAGCAAAGGAACAGAATAGCGAACTGGGACTCAGGATCCCAGCTCAGTTACAGCCGTGCTGGATGGTTTGGGGCAAGATATTTCTCTTGTCTACAACTAAGTTTCTCCAGCTTTCTGTAGAATGATTCCAAYTTCCTCTGCAAAGTGCTTTGAGCTCTTGTGAAAAAGCATAAAAGCTAGGTAGCATATGTTCTTTCAATAAAGCGCTTGTGTATTTCACCTTCATTAAGAATAAATCTTGTTTTAAAAAACCTACATACTGAACAGTTTATTTCTATATGCCATCATACACATTAGTTTTACGTTGCATTCTATTTATCATTCTTTCACAACCTTATGTTACGGTGCATACAAGATATATCATTTATAGTTAAAATGACAGGGATATGTTTAAAATGTGCATCTGAGATGGGAAATGATATCCATATGTTCTGGTAATGTAAAATCATAAAGTGCTTCTGATGTCAGATCTTGAGGCGGCTGCAATTATCTTGCAACTAGAGCTCTCAGCCATTCTAACACTGGATATCTGGCACCCTGTTCAAATTAACCTAACACTTCGGAGGATATTTACGCTGTATTAAAAAAAATAGCTTAGCGGTTGAGGATCCCTGCATATTTGGTGGCAAGAAGGAGACAGACTTATTCAGAAGGAGAATGCATCCACACGTGCAAAGAGCCTATTTCTCTCTGCATAGGTGTCCTGTGTGGACCTCTTAGCTGAGGCACTCAAGTTTAACACATAGGTCAACAATGTAAATACCACTGTTTCTCTCCTTTGTGTGACTCACTAGCCAGTGGGATTAAAAAGAGAGAAAGAAAGTATGTTCAGCCTTTGAAATGTTCCTCCTTGCAATTAATTATTTTCTTCCTCTTTGTGGATTTGAGTTGTCTTTTTTTTTTTTAAAAAAAAAAATTATAATCCCTTTGATCAAAACAGGAAGATACTAACCCACAACACCTCTCCTTTGAAGTTCCTTTTAGAATACTACTCTGGCATGAAACTAAATGACATGAAGCATTACTCAACTTTTAACTGGGTTTTGCTATCATATATTTAAAAAATTATCCTTTAAAGTGCAGCGGCTGTTTATTTAAAATGAGGTTTTAAGAATTAACATTAACTTGCCTCTACAGTGTGGTTTCACATAAAATCTGCTTTCAGAGAACTTGAAGAAAAAATTAAAGCAAGATGATTATTTAACTGAATTCTTAGAGCCTGATTATAAACCATAAATGTTCACCTCTTCTTTCAGAAAGGTTCATTTGAGCCTATCCTGTGACTTAACTGTTCTCTTCCATGTCCTTTTCTGTGGTGTGAGATCCAACTTCCTTTCAGTGTATTTTAAATGGCTTTCTAACACACTGCTCTTTTAGTACATTTGCCCAAAACGTTTCCTGTGTCCTTACAGCCATAACAGTAAGACAATTTCATTGCAGGGTTAAGTTTTTTCAATGTTGCTTTTGGGTTTATATGATACAAGGTATTGGATTCACGAAAGGGTAAAAAATAAAAATGTCTTTTAAGACATTTTTAAATGCTTTTAAAAGAGAGGTTGGGAATCTACTGCTCTTCATATGAGCAAAGAATTCTTTGAAAAAATCCAGGCTCTTTCCTACAAATCCATCTTTACCTGAAACAAATATCAAGTGATACATAATTAGTGTGCTGTGGTTGTACTGCAGGTTCTGCAGAGAATTGTAGGTATTACTCTCCCCTGAAAATCACTAAACCTATTCAATATCGATCCTCAGAAATACAAAAAAATCCATCACCAGAACAATGCTTAATAAGGCCAAATACAAGGAGAGTCTCAGAGTAAGGATGTGACATATAAACGGGAGCCTTTAAATGTCTGCAGATTAGCCAGTGTAAGTGGGATAGTAAATACAGGGCAGTATTATTGTGTACTCCATTAGTCTACTCAAAACCCAGAGGTGTTTCATAAGCATAGCAGCTGTAGTGCCTATGTTGTCACCAGAAATTTTTTCTCCAGGGAAAGACTGGCGATTTGTTTTTTTGTGCTGGCTTGGCACCAGACCTGTTCTAATCTGAAAGTCTTTTGCTATGCACTAAACATATGCTGTGGATAAATAAAACATTGCCACAGCTTTTTCTCATTTTCAGGAACTTCCCCCGAGATCATCTTCAAATCCGTGTCCCAAAAACTCACATAATGATCTCCTCTCGGATTCTGGGAAAATCCAAGAGAATGTAACTGCATGTTTTAAATCGAAATTAATGGACCTGTTGCAACAAACAATAAACATTACTGGGTTTCTGTTTGCTCACATAGTATTAATGAGTGCCACCACTGAACACTTGAAAAAAGTCAATAATCTGAAATAAAATTTGACACTACATAATTGGAATTGCAGATAACAATACTATTATTTTAAAGAAAATGTGCCCTTCCTTAACAAAGATACTGTAAAATGTAGCTTCCTTAATGCAGTTATATCAGTTAAACTGGTAACTTTGTAATCTCTGTTCACAATGGCAAAATTACATTCCCTTAGGAAAACTCATTACCATTTCCAACTACTTCCCCTAGCTCCTCAGACTTAGAGCAACCCCTAACATAGGATGGGATTGCCATAGCAACCACCAATCTTCTTGCTTTTTGTTGCTGCTTGCTCACTCACAAGCCCATATAAACCAGCTTCATCAAATGACCGGCCGCAGCAGACTGGAGTCCGTGCTTCTGGAGAAGGCAACGCTTCCCTGCGCGAGGAGGACGGTGACGGCAGAGAAAACAAGCCCGGCTGATGATTACAGTCAAACTGCACTTTGAAGCTTTGAACAGGATGATTTTTTTTTTATTGGGTCATGATCTTTGAAGTTTCCAACAACACATTTCTGCCACAGATAAGAAACACTTCTCAGTACTACTTTCACGAGCTTTGCTCATGCACCACRTCATCTTCATTTTTCTGCTAGCCTGCATTATATCATGACACTGTGGCTCAGCAAAGTCATCAAAAAATAGTTGTTTGGCATGGAAGCAAGACCTTCCACCTGTATTCGCTTTGCATCTGACTGCTCCACAGAGTAAATAATCAGAGACTGTTCATTTTGGAGATATTATACCTTAGCAATACAGTAAATTCTCATCACCAAATATGAGTGAGTGCCAAAACATACTAGTTTCTGAAAAGAAAGGAATAAACTGCAGAAACCAATGAATTGCTAAACAGAACTCCAAGGACTCTTTCTTACATGTTCTCTTTAATATTAAGTAATAGCTTTGAGAAAGTAATTAAATGTTTGAGCTATATGCTACATAATTCTTATTCTGCCTTTACTGCCACTGAGAGTACTTTCGATGAAAATTCATTATTGAATTATATATATGTTGAGAAAAGAAGTTTAAGAGTCTGAAGATTCTGGATTTTGGTTCTGGAGTTTTTCTCATGGAATATCACACTCCTGCTGTGGCATCCTAGAAAAGATTCACTGGTCATTTATTCAAAAGCTGTCATTCACAACTCAGAAATGTAAGAAAAAGTTAAATTCTAAGAACTTCATTGGCTTCATCTGTCTTAAATTCTGTATATTTTTTTCTGTGCAGGATTCCTTGCAAACATATTCATGTTATTTTCAATTCTCCCTACAAGCTCTTTCTCTCCTTTTATTTATACTGTGCCCAATAGCATGGGGGTTGTAAGTTTGTTCTTGAGAACAGGATAAATGTGCAGAGAAATATTTCAAAAATGTCAGCAGCATATAGCATGCTATGATTTAACTGCCCATATCAATCATCTCGGCAATTTAAAGAAAGTCCTGGCTTCAATTTAGCTGACAACGTCTAAAAAGTTTCTGTGACCTGTTCCTGAGGCTTTGACTCATGGCAGTGTAATGAGGAGTGAGAAGTGAAACAGTCTAGACAGCGTGTTCATCCTCTGCCAATATTACCTCTAACCAAAGTCACCCAGCACCACTCACACATCAGACTTGGCTTTTTGATCCTTGTAGCATGGCCATCCAATCAAGCTATTGCTATTTCTATTCTTAAACTCATTTTGGTGGTGATACTACTCTTAAATAAAAGAGTATCTTTTATAAAATGCTCCTGAACTCCAGATAAAATAGAATTGACTTCCAAACAACTCTGAATTTTACAAGTAGAAAAGCAGGACAAAAGCAGCAGCATATGCCTAAACTATCAACCATTGATGTTTGTCTTCAATGAAATCTGCMGGAGAAACAGCTTCTAGAGCTATCAAAAAACTATCAAAGGTAGAAACAATATAAAGTTTGTGCTTTTCATCTCAGATCTTGTTCTACTGTAGAGATCAGTTCAGGTATTTAAGATGGTTACATATAATGGCTACTTTTTTCTTTTAAGAAGTAGACAAATATCATTACATGAAAAATTAAATGAGATTTTTTTTTGACTCCAGAAGGATCTCAGCCTCATGCTTTGCCGCTTCTGGTCCTAAAGCCACACACACACCAAACTCCAATTCTTTRTCTTTCAGAAATGGCTTAAAACAATCTTTTCCATCATCCCTTCTTTATGGGTGGCAGGGGGAAAAAGTAATCTCTCAATTTATCTTTTTTTCCGGAAARGAAGACAAAACCCACACTTTTAAAACTTAAATAGCCCGTTTCTGAGTTGTTCCTTAATATCACTTCGGCAATATAGGTAGAATTTACTTCGCCAAGAATGAAAGTTTTCACTGAATCATATTATTAGGAAGTCTGCATGTCTACTTGGTACTTTTTTACTTAAAATAAAAGTAGCATTTACCTTAGGTTTTTGTAAATCATACTTTTAGTTACATTTCAATTAAGAAATGTACATATTTTAGATCAGGGAATAACTGCATTATTCTTTACTTCTAATTTTATATCTATACTATATATGCATAAGTACTTACTAGCTRTTAACAAGGTATTTATTGATACAGTAGTATATATACTACTACCAAATAATACACATTATTTTTTTGGAAATCAGTTTGCTATTGACATAAGCTTATGGCAAAACTTCACTCAGCTCAGTAGGTGCAGTATCAGAACCATAATCTGTTTCTGTTACATGCAATAAAGAACACCAAACAGCCTGAAATATTGTAATGAAGACTACACTATATAATGTGTATAATTTAAAAATACTGTGATAATTTGTAAGGGGCAAAAAAACCACTTTATATAGTAATCTTTAAAATCTCTGCTGTGTAAAGGAAGAGAGATCCAGTATGCGATGATATGCAGAGCTATCTCCAGCACACACACCTGTCTCTGAAGACTGTAGTGGCAGTTCCCAATTCCCAAGAAGCCAACTGTCTTGCAGCCTGTTCCCACTGAGCATGCATTGCTATTCTGGACTGCCACTAGCGAATTAAATTTGTCCTGTGTAATCCACAAAATCTTTAATGAACGTGAGCTGCCTGGAAGCAAAGCCTTTGGGAGCACAAAGCAAATGAACGAACAAACTTTTAATCAAAGAATCTAAGCATGCTTAAGGCTTGACCATGAGAAAGGCAGAGGGAGCTGAGGGGTCTCAGCTGAGGAATAAGTAAGTAAGGTAGAAGGTGAAAAGCTTGTAGCTGGAAAGTCAAAATACCTATTCTCAAAAATAAAGCTTTATAATGTATACCATGTAGTGAATGATTCACTAATAATGTCTACTTTTCAAGAGGAAATGATCTATGTTCTGAAATAAAAACCCTGATCAAAACTATATTAAGTTTCAGGTTCTATAGAACCATAGTCTGAAGTGTAGGCCTAAAAAGCTATTTAGCTATATATTACRGAATCACAGAATGGTTGAGGTTGGAAGGGACCTCTGGAGATCATCTGGTCCAACYTCCCTGCTCAAGCAGGGTCACCTAGAACATGTTGCACAGGATCACGTCCAGTTGGGTTTTGAATATCTCCAGAGAAGGAGACTCCACAACCTTTCTTGGCAACCTATTCCAGTGCTCTGTCACTCRCACAGTAAAGACGTTCTTCCTTATATTCAGGTGGMATTTCCTGTATTTGTTTGTGCCTGTTGCCTCTTGTTCTGTCGCTTGGCACTACTGAAAAGAATCCAGCTCCATCCTGTTGACACCYTCCCCCCTTAAGGTATTTGTAGACATTGATAAGATCCCCCCTCAGTCTTCTCTTCTCCAGGCTAAACAGGTCCAGCTCTTGCAGCCKTTCCTCACAAGCGAGATGCTCCATTACAAATGATGAGTTCCTGATTATCATTCTGTAAACATGTCTATTACTTTTGCCTTATCCTATCAAGACTTCAAAATAAATTATATTTTGCAATTCAGACAGAAAAACTGTCAATATAAGGGCAAATACGGAGTTTCCCAACATACCTGTCAACTTTTCTGTGAATTAATCATTACAAATTACAATCAAACACATTTTGAGTCGTTATCAGTTAACCAGYGTTTTGCAGCTCTTTTCTTTGGCTTAACATATTTATTTAAGAGCATGTTTTGTASATCCAAAACCCAGTTTAAAATAGCTTTTTAGAAAAGATAAAATGTCTTTCTTATCTGACTGTAYTTATTCAGATGAGGAGGGCCATATACAAAGGTGATAACCTCATAGCTCATGTGGCATAAGATGTAAAATCCCTATGTGATCTTCACATATACAAAACACAAGGCAAGGGTAAGATTTCCACATCTTTACAGAAGACCTATTCCCACAGTAACAACCTGCTGGATAAGATCCATTCAGAATTAGGTTCCCAGATATGTACCCTAGAAAAGGTTATAGACCCACTGCAGCATTTCTTAAAAGATGTAAAAGTATCTTGAAATCAAGGCATGAGTTCAACTCCACAAGAGCATGCCTATTCCAAAAAGAGGTACCTCTGCAACACAATTTATTTAAGTGCTTGGGCGAAGAACGTACGTGAAATCCTGCGGCACGATTCTGAGTCACATCAAGGGCCTTTGCATCGTCAAACCAGTCTATCAAAATYGGCCTTGCACAAAGCAGAGGACATCTGTGCATCGTAGCGACAGCAACTACAGCTTAGGTAGATATCTCAGTGACAGTTCAAACTAATCAGTTAGCTAACTGATTTTAAGCTAGGTGAGACATTTCTAAATGTACAGCTGTAGTAATACGGATCTCAGGATGCTACAAAAAGCATCCAGCAAGCAAAATAAACTCTTAAAATGTCATTTGGTGCTGCAGTTAGCAGCAACAGCCAAAATTGCTAATTTATAACTAATTTCATTGTGTTCACAAGAATATCAATGCTGTAGTATAGACACACAACTTCTACATAAGAAATGTCCGCACAGAAACTGGCAAACAGAGTGATACAGTGGCTGAAAGTGCAATGTCCATCTAGCAAAGTATTTATGTTGATAATATCCCCTAGTGTCTGAGCATCTTCTGTGAGCATCTGCAAGATGGAAGCACAATCACTGCCTTCCAGAAGGGCAAACTAGTGGTTATATCCAGGATTTTAACACACGTATTTAAGCTACTCTATATTCAAGCTTTAAGAAAAAAATCCAGTAACTTTTTATTTGGCTTTCTAATTTAAGAAACTGTCTGTGAGAAAAAGTAAATCTTGTGAGGGCTTTTTATATAAACAGGTTTATAGTTTTTAATCAACTTACTCTCTTGCAGTCCTATTCAAAATGCAGAGACTATGAATGCCCATTCTGCTCACGCCTCTAATAATATTATGAATAATCTTTGCATTTCATTTGTATAAATTTGTTGTTTTGGACCACCATTGAGATTTCTGAATGTCTAAAAATGGGGACAGAAGAACAAGGTTTACTTTTTATTCTATTAAATGTACATTTTAAAAATGAATGGCATAAAGATCTACTGAACTAATAACAAAATACAGATAACTTGTTGAGAATTACAATCGCACATAACAGCAGTTACTGCATCTGGGATCATTTTAGTAAACATGTCAAAGGAAGAAAATAAAGCAGCTAATATTTTTGCTACTGGATAATAGTTCTTGTTTGGTGTTTTGTTTTATTACTGTGTAGGTCAGCAACTTGCAGATACACCATTCCTTTAAATATACCACATGTGGCTAAAATATTAGAGAACTCTTTCATGTATGCTCCCAAGATGGGTCTGTCTGCTGTATTAGTTTCTTTTTATAACACTTACTTGAAATCAAATAACATCTGTTGTTGGAAACTAATGAAATTCTGAATGTGAAGAGATGATCTCTTCTCTTGGAATATKATCAACGTGTTCCTTGAAATTAACTGCATGTTCTGTAACTATCCTAGATTTAGTGCTACAAGATGCTAAGCACCTTCCTTTAAGAACTCAAACCAAACTACCTGCTCCAAAACTGGGTGTATAAACCGCTTTCTGTGCAAGGTCTTTTCTGCTATCAAGTTACCCCTACTGAGCTGAGAGAGCTGTGGAGGGTTGGGGCTGTTGGATCAGACAACCTTTGGTTTGGAGTCCTTCCAACCTAAATCATTCCATGATTCTATTATTTTATGGTCAGTTAAGTTGTGATAGGAACAAGATATCAACCATTAATGCCTAGAGTGTATGTTTCTATTCAGTAAGTTATTGTCTCAGAATGGCAACGTAATTAGGCTCAGCTCTAGAAACGGGCTCTGCTGAACTCTGGTTCAGATGCACATACAGAATTCCTAAGTCTCATTAACAGAAAATGTTTGAGGTTGTTTCTGACACATCTGGATTTCAGAATTAGGAGGTAAAGGAGAAAAAAAAACATATATCAAATCACAACTAGTCCATTTGAAACCTTTGGTCTGAATTTATTTTCTATTAGGATTTTGGGTCCAATTTGACTCAGCTGTCATTCTCCTTTACTGTCTACTGTGCAACTCAAACTTAAAGCATTAATTATAGGATCATGGTGTTCTGTGATCTGCATTTTTCATAATTACAACAGACCCAAAGGATAAGAAAAGACAGTCTTCTGCACAGATTCATCTATTTTGTGGATTACTTGTGATAGATCTGCCTCTCTGGTTGTGCCTTGAAAAAATACGTTTAGAAAAACAAAGGGCCTGGCTTTAAGCCCATTACAATCAATATGACAAAATCTATTAAGGGAAGTGTCTTGGAAAACTCAGTGATGTAAATGGGAATTTGTATCTGACTTTGGGGCAACCTCACAAAACAGCAGCAACTTATCACCTGTTGGACACACTGTATGAACGAAGAGTCCTTCCAAGATCATTAGTCGCTTCTGTGGTAACATCCCCAGACTCTTTTAGTGCAGCGACATCTTTCCTCTTGAGCCACTATCTCCATTCTTGCCTCTCCCCTTGGGATACACCAACATTTTGGGAAGGTCGTTATGACTTTTCTAACTAGAAATAAATTCATAGCACAGCACACAGACCAGGTCTCTAGGAAGACCTGACCATATTCAGATGTTTTAAGTTCAAGGGATTGGGAAACCTAGCATATTTGCAGGATCTGTTCCTCCACAAGGTAACCCTCAAATTTTGGCTTTTTTGTCAACCTACCACATAACTCATTATTATGTGGCTCATTATGGGAGCATGTTTTCACTAAAAGATCATATATTTAATTGTGAGAGAACAAGTAACTTACCTTCACACATAGTACTTTCCAATCAGTTAAACTGCTTTCCAATTAGTTATTCATAGTTCTTTCCCCTTTCTAACAGCAGCAAGAATGAGAAATTCTAATAAAGTTTATTAGTTATTCTGTGAATTTTTATCACTGGAGAACAAAATGCAACAGCTGCAGGTTGTCGTTAGTTTGCTGCGGGTTTAATTTTGTGTCTTCATTCTTAAATAAGAGATTAGTTATAACTAAGTGCGCTGTTCTGTAATTAAGCTGCCACAGGGAAGATGCTGGTGTCTAGGAAACATCTTTACAAAGAGTCATTTCTCTTAATGAAGCCTGCATTTTATAAACAATTTGTTCCCATTTCAAAAGGATTTAGGAAACCAGTCTTTAAAAGTGTAATTTGGATGTTGCCAATTAATGTAATTGTGCAATAACATGCTATTTTAAAAACTAAATATTCTATCTTCTTAAGCACTAGACGGCTGTGCCAATGGGAACAACACTAGTCATAAGGATGCTTGTTGACTTTAGGTAGAATAAAAATGACCTATTTGTAATCATTCTATGTCTGCCTTGAAGAAAGAACTGCAGAGTTTTTATTCTTAATTATGAACAGTATCATTTATATTGTTTCAAACTTTGTCACCTCTCCAGCTCATAGGAGGCCTCTGACAGCTTTCAGAATGAACACTTTTTGCAATAAAAAGCTTCTTTTTAAGCTTTGTCTTTTATTTCCATTTATTTGTGATCATGATTCCCATAGTCTTATACCAACTGCTGAGGAATATTCTGAACTCTTGAGCACTGAGCAGCTGGGTTCCATCCTGAGCTCAAAGGACATGACAGCAAAGAGCACCATGAAACTTGTTAAACATTTTACAGTTCAGCTTGATTTTTAATTTTGCCTTTACAAAGTGCTATGGTTTTCTTGAGTTTAATGACCTGCTTCTTCTAATTTCTGTACGGATACTCTGTACATAGACCCACAAAATAACCATTTAAAAATCTGATTTAAAAAAACCTTCCAGTTAAAGTGTCCTTTAGTCTTCCTCTTTTTTATTTTTTGCTACTTTTTCTTCCTTCCTCTCCCCCTCCCTCCTCTTCCTCTCCTGTCCTTTCCCTTCTTCATTGACATGGATAAGTAGTAATTCCATTCAATTCAGTGAACTTAAATTGGTCTACGTCCAGGTCAAAATCACACTTCCACAAAGCTTATTTTGATRCAAATCCATGTGAGCTGCCCCATGTGAGACTGATACAAAAAAATACACCTATTTGGCTAACAGATGCGTGGTGACAAGACCACAAGTGTGTGAAGATGAAAGTAAAAAGCACCTTTTTGAGACTGTTGCATGTTGCATGCTGAATGTTATGGGAACWGATGTGATGGTACTCACAAAAGAAGCACTTAGGCTGAGTATTAGTCTATGCCTGTATTGGTAGGTAGAAGCAGACCTAAATCCCCTGTGGCTGAACACAAGCCAGGAATTATGGACTACACAGTTTCCATGAAATTTGTGCCCCAGAGCACAGGTCTGTCTGCACCCTGCAGTGCGCGTACCCTCAGTTCATGTGCTCTCTTAGAGCATGCAAGGCTCTCTAGGGACGTGATAAAAACAATTTAAAATTAGAATGGTGCAACACTGGTATTTATATGATAGAGAAACATTGTGTTTGAAAAGGGGTAAACTGACAGATCTAGTAAGATGTTTCCTTCCCTGATTTATATCAGAAAATTTGCAAAATAATTATTCTTCTTTTCTGAAGTATTATTTACCTGACTTTTCAAAATAAAATCTAAATAATTGTGGGGCTTTTGCAAATGGAAACAGTAAAAAAGTATGGTAAAATGCAAATGCATGATGCTGTAAAGTATAGTACTAAGAWATATTGCAGTGAGAAGTATGATTTAAATGACAACCATTAATACATGCCAAAACAGAACTCATTCTCTTTCAGTTTGCCTTGTACTGTTATGTCCTGCAAAGAAACAGATTGCCAAGTTAGCAATTACTGATCAGTTCCAGGAACTTACAGGTTACAGCTGATGGGGGTCTCTGACTACTAACATCAGGTTTCTGACTSGATTAATTTTGCAGGACTTCTTACTGACATGTTGGTTGGTGTCAGGCAATAGACATGTTTCGTTGGTCTCAGCAATGCTAGTTAGCATTGCTCTTTCTTTACGGGAATGCAACCATGCAATTTCTAGTATTTGACCTAATGTAGATATCCCTGCACAGTGCTGCATGTGCTAAGTAGATGTAGCCTTCTGGTCACTGACTACTAACCCCAAACAATTGCTGAATATTTTATCAAATATTATAATTTTTAGACGCCTCCGAAATTTACCATTTGCAGAAGACTTTAATAAGGATAAAAGCAGGTGGATACTTGAAGAAAGGAAGGTCCTGTCTACGTGGCTTTGAACAATRTCACAGAAGAGAAAGGAAATTTTATTGTATGGGCTAATAATGGCCCATCGTGTATTCGCCTACACATGCACATGAACACACACACACAAATGAATCTTTTCAAAAGGATTTCACAGAGTTTTTTGACCACATACTAAAGGTAAAAGCCAATAATTAAATATAGACAAACAACACAAGATGTAAAGCCAAAGGCAATAGATTAAAAAAAAAAAAAGCTTGATCTCTCTTATTGTGTCCAAAATATTAAGCCCTATATAGTACCTATTAACTATTTAATGACAATAAAATACAACACAATATAATACAATACAATAAAATGATACTTCTATGTGAAACAAACCCAAGCCATTTTATTTATACCTATGATTCATGGTCCTTTTAAGAATTATTGACTATACTGTTCCAGAACAGAATGCTGAACTAAAGGAAACTGGGAGATTTTAGAGAAATAGACTAAAACAGAACAAATAAACTCATGAAAGAAATGTAACACCTGCTTAGGTAAGGAAGATGCACTAACAAAACTAAGGAAGGTGGGCTAACCATGCAGTAAGAGTCTCATCCTCTTCAATACATTAAACAATTTCAAGGAATTAGTAGGCTTCTACTAGCTTCCCATAGACAACTGTCTACCATCAGAAAATCAATTACTATATTTGACAGGTCCTACAAGCACAGAGACCTGTATCACAGTACATGACAATAAGCAAAAGAGCACTCAGGCCTGCTCTGTATTGGTTCAGGGCACAAAGGATCTTCTTCTTCCAGTTCTTTTCTTCTCTGAGCTCTAATATCACAGTATGTTTTGAAACACATGAATAACCCAGGGAGAAACTACCCAGTATCTTATTTCTAACAAAATGCAATGGAAAAACGGAGATGTCTTTCCGGACTTTGGTAGGATAGTCACAGAAAGCAAAATTCATCRCTTTCACTTGGAAGAAGGGGTGGGATTCTTGGCCAGTGGGTTGCAGGCCAACATTTAACCTTTTTACAGGGCAGTCAAATACAGAATAAACCACATTTTTATCTCCTTTCCCCCTTGGAGTTTTTACAGTGTTCTGTTGYTCTATCTACCAGCAGAACTACTGTTAAACAGATGAGAGTTTTAAATGCCTCTCCATAAAATGCCAGCAAAGCCCATCATCACATCTCCATGGGTTTTAAATGCTTTGGAGTTCACAGTCAAAACTGCATTTTCCAGTTCAGTGAACCCTTGTGCTGACTATTGCTCCAACATCCTTGTTGATTCCCATTACTGAACAGAAAGTCACCATATGACTCATAATAATTTGGATTTAATTGCAAAGATATGACTTTGGTTCAAGTTGATAATACAGGAGGGAGGGCAGGGGGCTATTTCCTTTTCCTAAAGCCATGATAAAATTTCTTTGAAACATTTTTCAAATCTCCGGCACAACATGTTCACAACATGTTCACCCCAGTTCTGAGGGTCCTTATTAGATTTCTTCTAATCTAAAACATTCCCGGGGTTTCTGTCTTGTGATGTTATTGCCTAATAAATGGTGTGGAAACTTGGAATCCTTCATAAAAGCTCTAGCAGTATGAAAATAGTTTCCATAATGAATAGATTTCCATCTCTAACTCCCTCTTTAGAAATGCTTTAATTATGAAAGACAGAATGGAGTTCTCACAGGGCTGTTATTTAAAATAGCAAAGAAAAATATTTGCATCTACTATGCAGTTGTGAAATATGACTTAGTGGTTTGTTTACAACGGGCAAGCAGACGGCTATTTTACTGAATTGAATTGACTGGCACCTTGCATGGATTTTTGAGATAGAGTGCATTTGTACTCTGTAAAATCCTCGTATTTCAGACAGTCTGAAAAATGATATTGTTCTCAGTCTACATCTTGATACTATTTGCAAGAGGATATCCACTGTTTGTGGTAAGAAAATACCTTTCTATATAGTATTCCTCACATACATTTAAAGCAAATGAATAGCTTGTGTGAACAGCAACATTCTGTCAAATGCAGTATTCTCCCAKAGCTTCATGCTATTGCTATCTAATGAAAATGATGATAGAGAGGACAGGACATCAATCTAAATTTCTCATTTTACACCTCCACAYTCTGAAGCACTGAAAGTAGAAAGAATATATAAAGGCAAATAAGTTGCAGATACTGCYAAACATGTAAAAAACATGAATCTTGGCTGTGCCTACAAACAGGACTGCAACAACAAAAATTCACTCCAGCTGCACATCCTGCATTTATTAGCAATTTACACTATTTTGATTTAATTTCTAGCTTCTTCTATTCTTTTTTACATATGCAATGTTTTCCACACAGGCATCTGAGTTTAATCTTCTAGTGTCAGTGATAAATATGGATGTGTTGGGAGGTTCATGACTCCATAGAAAAAAGCCCTGGGATTTGATTGTGTGTATAATTAAGTAATGAAAATATTAATAAAATTGATTATATCATTTCATTACTAATCTAACATAGGATGCATAAGTAAAGAAAAAGTGGCAATAGGTGCCAAAGTGGCACCTGTAGCTCCCTCTGACTGCAAATACACAGAAAAGTAAGTTAATTCTGTGTGGCTCACTGAATGATAACTTAGTAAATTACAGATAGGCTTGCATGGAAGGAAGTAAATTGACTAGAATTTTTGGTAAAAAATAGGGCTTAATATAATCTTGTGTTTGGGTGAATTTTATTTTTCATGTTATAATTATTTGTCCTGGATAGAGAATCACAATTATATTTGACAGAATTGTTAAAATGTTTTCCACATACTCCTAAATTTGTGGTAAGAAAATACCTTTCCATATAGTATTCCTCACATACATTTGAAGCAAATGAATAGCTTATGTGAACAGCAACATTCTGTCAAATGCAGTATTCTCCCAGAGCTTCATGCTATTGCTATCTAATGAAAATGATGATAGAGAGGACAGGACATCAATCTAAATTTCTCATTTTACACCTCCACATTTTGAAGCACTGAAAGTAGATAAATCTAGTAGGTAAATCTATATTTAGATTTACCAATATAAAAGAAAATAAGCATATTCTCCAGCTTCTCTGCATTGGCATTTCAGTAAACAGGTTGGGACACGGGGAAAACAATGATAACAAAAAGGGAAAAGATTTAATTTAAAATAAAAACTATTTTTGGGGAAAGAAGAAAAAAACTCCTTGAAAAAAAGTTCTATTCAGATGTTCAAAATWGAACATTTGTTGTATCATTAATTAAAAGCTTTGTGAGAGCAGAAGCATTGATGATAAATGCAAGGAAGCCAAAATTTTAAAAATCATCTTTTCTAGCCAAAGTTAGAAAATCATCAAAAAACCTAGAGCAATAAAGGATCTGACATGGTAGTGCAGATATTTCAGATATGAGGGTTCACATATATTGCTCATGACTCACGATTAAGAGAACATCTACCAGGCCACGAATCACTCAATACTATCATCTTCAAGGATTCTTTCATATCTATTTGTCTCTTTAATAGGACCTTTCTAAAATTTATGAATATTTTCTTCTTGATTTTTTCAAGGAACGTATTCAAACTGATTAATATATATTTTAATGTTGATTGTAACTATAGCCTTATGGAAGAGACTTATACAATGCCAAAGAAAAACAAAAACTTTCCATAGTATCTTATTCTTYTGAACTACCAACTAAATTTAATCCCAGATAAATGGTTATGTTAGGCATAATCTTAAAACCCGTAGCAAAAATGTCATTTTTAATAAGAGAAATGTATTTTTAATAATAATTTATGTGGAAGCCTACTGTTTTTATTTCTATTAGCCTGACTAAGACTTTCCCATTAGGGTAATGTATTGATCTCCTAACTCCTGTTAAAATGTTCTTTGTTATTATGTTGGCAGAAAAGGCAACTGGATAAAATGCTGCGGAACCTTTGAGCTAACAGTTCTGAAGGGCTCCACAAGGACCTATTATGACAAAGCAATTGGATGATATGATGACCGGATTAAATCAAATGTAGAAAATTGCAAGGTTGTGCACATTGGAAAGAACAATTTAAACTCCTCATATGCACTGATAACTTCTGAATTAGTTATAAGATCTCAGGGAAAAAAAAATCAAGGAGTCATCAAGAAGAACTGAATAAAGACATTTGCTCACTGTGCAGTCAGTACATAAAAATCATGGTAAGACATTAAGATGTAATATGAAAGAAATTTGGAATATTATTGAATTTATAATGCTAATATCTAAATCATTGGTGCATCCTCCCTCTCAATGGTATATGCAGGTTTGTAATCTCATCCCCAAAATGATAGAGTTGAAATCAAATAAAGAAAAATGTGACTAAGCCTTAGTGACAAGTGCAGATTGTCATAGTACTTTTCTTGACTTTAAGAAACTGAAGGCAAAATAGTTTTGGGTAGAAAACAAAAAGACTCCCAAACTTCATAGGAATATTCAAAAGAAGACAAAAAGGGTTTCAGAGCCCCTGTGGGAGAGGAAAAAAAAAAAAAAAAAAAAAAAAAAAAAAAAAAAAAAAAAAAAAAAAAGAAAAGAAAAAAAAGAAAAGAAAAGAAAAGAAAAGAAAAGAAAAAGAAAAATAGGAATGTCAGCAGATCTTCTAGCTCACTTCTCAGGCCCAAGACAGCATAAAGTACTGAGCCGATCCTTCAGACCCCAAAATGAGGAGCTGTTTTTCACACTTGCCTGTGACTTGTATTCCACAGCAGCCCCAGGAGTGCTAGCAGAAAGGCAGCGATGGTTCAGACTGGAGATGGGGAGTTGTGCAAATCTTCCAGCCACAGCCAACAACGAAAGAGGATTCCATTGCTCCTAGTTCTGCAAAAACTGCCACTCTTGGATCTTCGAGTAAGGTCATGGTTTGGACATTTTTGGATATAAGTTTGGATATAAATTGATTAAAGGAAATATACGAAATTGTCAAATGTACAGAAAAAATGCCAAACAAGTACGTGCCACAATGTGAAAACAAGTAGCATGCACTTAGTGATATTTAAAATACTTCAGCCGTACRTCTGTCATATTAAGTAGTGCTACAAGGTATTACTGAAACAAAGAGTTCACTAAAAGTTTAAAAACCAGACACGGACGAACCAGGTTGTCGTGAGTACTCAGGCAACTTCAATCTCTGTACTTTCTTGGTCAGCACATCCTGTCCTGCAAGCCACTTCTCATGCAACTGGCATTTTTTTTTCCAAAGCAAGACAATACATTACAGGGAACAAAACATACCGTATTTCAGCACGCACTGTATCAAAGAGCATGCTTCTAAAGAGGAAGAAACTTCTACCAAGTGAACTTCCTTAGACACTTCTTGAAGTAGCCTTAAGATACCACAGTGCTACACACAGAATAAAAGCCTAAGAAGATCAGCTTAACCAAAAAATAGGTCATTTCCCATCAGGAAATATTTTCATAATAATCTAAGAAGGCAAAGGAAATTTTAATTTTAGTTTATAAAAGAATAATAATTACTTCCCTTCTAAAGGAAACAACTGATTTATACCTTTACTTAAAGGGCTGTAACCTTTAAGTAAAACTAACTTTTAAAAGAAAAGATGGCATGGCTAGTTAATCTCATCTTGGCATCTTCACTAGGGTTTTATTTTCCAGTAAGTACTGGTCATTTCTGGAGATTCATGTCAGTAGAAACAGYGTTCCATGTTGTTTCGGGTCGAATGGAAAACCTAAGTGTCTCAATTATAGTCCCCTTCTGGCATGTATTTGTGTTGGCTGCTGACTGAGCTGCCTGAATCTTACCAACAGGGAGCCGGGAATCACCGAGTCACCGTTTCCTGCCTTCCGCGGCTGTTTCAATCCAGCTGTCTCCGTGTATGCTGAGGATGAACAGACAAGCTCATTTTCCTGCCTGGATACAGGCTCGCAGTTTGTACAATATTTGTCTTTTATGTCGACATAGGGGCAGCTGATCTGTATTATAAGGAAAAATAAGCAGTAAATGCCAGACTCATGCCAATTTTGTCAATATTGGATTAAAAAAGACCCCAAGCATTACAACTACAACAGAAAAAAAATTTTGCTGGAAAATTTGTGGCCAGACTCTCATCTACTTTAACTATGCTCTTGTATCAATGGATCTTTGCTAGTTCACAGCTTGGGGATCTAGTCTCTTCTACTTTTCATGGACCTTTGTCATTCTTCTTCTTCCTCCAGGATTCTCTAATTTTTTTTTGTTTGTAGGTTCACAAAAGGATTTATTTCACAATCTGGTATGAACAGAAAAGTCTGTCAACAAAGAAAATATTAAACATATGGAACTCTTAAGCCGTCCCTACACTGTTGACAGGGCAGGAACAGCACCTGTGGGAACTCTGCATCTGAGAGAACTATCTGCCATACAGATAGCATTTGTTGATTTATTTCTCCTTGACAAGATGGTTAGAATCTAGGCATTTCTTGCCAAGTTCTTTTATCTCAAGTATTTCCGAACTGGTAACACGGGGAGGTGAAGAAAGTGAAGAAGAAAAAGTCTTTCGAAAACTGAAAATATTACATTATTGAAAATATTATGTCACTGAAGCACAGTTTGTAGTCTTCTAATGAAGCCTCAGGTCCCAAAGGAGCCTTTATAACTGAGATCAAACATTGAACCACTGAAGTAGCCAACTGGAAATGAAAGGTTTGGACAACCAAAGCAACAAATACCTGATACAAGTAACAGAGTCTCTTCATATTCGGTACTTCTTGTTGTAAGTGAACTTTTGGTTTATATCTTCATTACTTGGTTAATATGTCCCATTTATTTTGACAAATCAGCCTCTTGGTCTTCAATACTATAACTTCCTAGATTTCCCAAAAGGCATCTTAATTCTTWTTTCCTTTGTTGGCAGCCTGGTTAGCAAAAGTGTTTGTGCTTTCCTCTAGGCTATTATAAGAGAATGCACTCCTCAATTTTTAGCACGTCGGCACTTACAGATTTAGATTTGATCAGCATGAGGTCAAAGACAGCTTCCATCAGCTATGTTACTTGGCTGACTGGGGAAGAAATGTCAGAAGATTAACTCAAATTATCTGTGCTGATGACAGGGAAGCTGACTTGAAAGGTTTACCTGGAATCTCTCTTCAAAAGTTTTCCCCCATCGTTTCTGTGGGAAATTGATGATACTGCAAACATACTGTCAGTCATGGATTCTCCCTGTATTCTGAGAAGCATTAGTATTTTTCAAAGTTTTTGAGTTCTAAGCATCGACTAGCATGGGATAAAGCATAAAGAAAACTCCAGGCAATTTTTATGCTCAGATTCAACAGCAATTGTATGCACGAGGGGATAAACAGATGGAAGAAATGCAATAAAATTGGTCCCAAAGGTAAGGTCACATTTCCAAATAGCATGTCAAAACTGTAACAATTTACCAACATTTTCAGGCACTGATTTTAATAGAATTATACCCATTTCAATGGGATTGTACTCATTTACAAGAACAGTAAATTTGATCCATCCATGAGAAAATTATAACTACCTCTGACAGGCGAAAAATGAAGCTAGCAAATTGAAACTGGGTTGTTTTCCCCATCCCTCAGTGGTGCTGATTAGGTGCAGAATAGCATAGAGAACATAGAAAGTTACGTGTCACCACAACTTTTAAATACAAAAAGGCTAGCCTCCTAACTGGACTTAATACATGAATTACTAATTGCAGATCTGTACTGCGCAGTGGGAACTGTTAGACCATCCAAACGCTCCTTTTGGATCCATCGTCTAAGTAGCTAAACCTGGAATCAAACCAACAGGTATATATATGCATTTTTTGAATATTTTTCCTGTGGGTTGCTACTGTTGATGACTAGATCAGCTGAGTTACTAGTAGAAGACTGTCTTTGAATACTGTTCACCAGTTGCTCAGGATTTGAGTCAGGTTAATATAATTTCCTTTTTTGATCAAAGACTTAGTCAAATTTGGCACATTTCAGACTAGTCCTTGGAAAGGAAAAACTGGTAATGGAAGCACGAATGTCTTTAATGTAGCCCCATTAATTTACAACAGGAGTATAAACTCTATTTCCCTGAGTCGAAAAAGGAATCCTGCACCTGATTGCAGTCAGCACGTAACCAGAGGCTCCYGCAACCTTCGCTGCTTGAAGACCAATGGGTCTTTGGCTTACTTGCTTTGGATTCTGCCACATTTCCTGTTGCCCCTTCCATTTCTCCAGTCAATGCTCTCATTCCTCATTCGTTGTATATTATTTCCCCAGAAAGTCTCTCGGTCTAAATGACATGGTTTCTGYTCATCCTCATATGGGCCTGTGTTCTGCCTGTGGCTTCCACTAATTTTGCTATGGCTAAACAAAAGGGAATTAGCTTTGCCCTCATTTAGCTTGAATTGAAAGACTACTGCTTTATGCAACAGATTCAACACAAACTGTAACAACGTTCTTTAGACAAACATGAATTCCCATAAAAGATATCTAAATCTCTTGTTACAAATATTTTGTACAAACTAAATTCTGGAACAGATTGGTATCTGATGGAAAGAAGCTATTCCCACTGTCAGACTCCTTGTCAGAGTTTAAACAATGCTTGTTTAAGCATATGGTTGTATTTATAATAATTCTATCAAGGCCTTGCTTCTAGCATTAAAATGCTGCATATTTTTATGTAACAAGACAGCCGTAGGAAAAGCCAATGTGCAGAGGAACAGAAAGAAATTCAAAAGTATAAAGTCACAACGTGTGACCAACATGGATTTCACGGAAGATGGACCCAACATGGCAGAAGAGCCCTGAGGAATGAAAAGGATCAACACGAATATGACTCTRAAAAGTGACTTATGAAATTGAGGAAGAAAATAATCATCTTTAACATGGATCATTTGTGTTTCCCTCTTTCTCCCAAAACAATCCGGTACGACTGCTACTTTAAAAGTAATTCTGATAGGATTTTTCAGCATGAGAACAGGATGAAAAATAGATTTTGCTGGCTGCTAATTTAATTCAGGTAAGGTACACATCACTGTTAGATGTGGTTCAAACCAAAAATACTTCGGACTTTTCCAAAGCTTGACTATTTAATCACCTACACAGATCCACTGCCAAACACAGAACATGTCTGTACTACCAAGGAACATAAGACATGACAATACCTTCACTGTTACATGCCAACTGACAACACCACAAAACAGCACGTAGCCTTTGCATACGTTGTGATGTTGCTCAACAGAATAACTTTTGCCAAAATCATGACAATCTTGAGTGTCTTCTTCCTACCTGATAGTATATCTGAGGCAAAGCTGCTATTATTTGGAATATAGAGATTGTACTTCTCTCATTACAAAAATATTCACATAAAAAGACAAACCAGTGTTCCAAATATAGTCATGTATTTATTATTYTTAAAACAGTGACTCAAATAAAAATCRTGGAAAATATGGGCCCAAACTTTCTGCTTTGTTTACAGAATTTTCAGTTTTTTTTTTTCAAAAATCTGAAAGCAATTATGCATAGAAGTTTAGCATATGGCTAAACTTCTAAACTTTCATGAAGACAYAATATCTATATCTGCATTACTGCTTTTTGGAGATTATATAGTCAGCCCAAATAAATGGATCAAGTTATATTGATTTTGAAAAGCATAAAATTATTGAACTATTGATTCACAATTAATGGTATAACTAGTGGTTTTGGCACTCAAGAAGATATGGTTTTATTCCTGAGTATCAATTCTATGATGGTTAATACAAATCAATAACTTCCATTTTATTTCTACCACTCCACTTGATCACATCTCATAATGCCAGTATGTCCCAATTACAACAGCTATTTCATTTTTAAGTGTTTTAGCAGAAATAYTGTATTTGAAGGAAGGAGGAAACAGTGCAAATTAAGCAAATTTYATCAGTCTGCTACAACAATTTGAAGTATATAACAATCATAAATTTACCTTTAGAAATTAAATTTTTGGAATTCCAGATACTGGGAGAGTGGAACAGAAACAACAATAACAAAATATCTTCATATTAGTCCGGCATCAGAAAATGAAAATGACAGTCTCACAGAGCTGGGTTTACAGACAGGTACTGAAAATAACATCCATCCAGTTGCACAAGAAAAAAAAGGAGAAAGAAAAACCCTGCCTCAAAACTGTTTCCCCAAAGGAAGTTGCAATGTAGAAGCAAGGAGTGGCRGACAAGACAAAAGCTCAAAACAAGCTTTTCAAGAAATCTCCTCTAAATCATAACCTGGCAGTCTTTAACAAGTCAATCAAGGTCTTACCTAAATAACGGCTAAAAATAAAGGCACCAGGACTGTTTCACTGACTTAATGTTCTTCAGTAAAGCTCTCTAAATAAAATCCTTGCAAACAGCTAAAAAAGATTTACTGGCAAATTCATATGGAAATAAAATGACACTATTAAGCTTACGAAAACACAAAGGACAAGATGATGCATAAGTTAATTTGAGTGTCTGACTGTTCTGGAATTAACACTGGAGAAAACGGAAATTATCTGGTTTYCCAAACAAGGAATTATTTGGCAAAATATAGCATTGAGAAGTGAACACTCTCATAGAAATACATTTATGCCTGGATTCCTGCAGAATGCTTAAGAAACAGCTTAATAAACAGAGGTATTAAACAACTGACCCGTACCAGTTGACCCATACTTTCTATGGTTGTTTTTCATGCCACCARTTATATTTATTTCATTATTACCTGGCTATGTGGTGCATCTACTAATATATTTATAAAGGAATTTCCCTGGATCTGGGAAGGCTCTTAGATTTTATGTTGTGTGTTCTGTCTATCACAAACAAGCCCTGATTAACAACTGGATCTTCAAGGACTCTGGAATAAAAACTTCCAGGCAGAAACCCTTCCTTTCCCCTCGTCTCTCTTTGATACCCATACCATGCATAGATGGACRAATTTTCAGTTCCAGAGGTACAGAAAGGAGAACCCGCCCCAGTGCTGGGAGCTGCAATCTAACACGTGGCAGCACAGACACGGATAACAGGCTTCGCTGTTGCCTTACGCTCCATGCAGTTATCGTTACCAAGGCAGAGCAATATCTGCAGAGACTTGAAAGGCTGTGCGAGCAGGATGGCAGTCCTTCGTAGAGGCAGGACTAAAACAACGTAACGGCACGCGCGCACGCACAAGCACACACACACACAAAATAAAAACAGGCAAAAGGAAGGCTAGCTCCAAAAAAACTTGATGCATTGAAATAAAATAGATTCTGTTTATTTTTTAAACAATTATAGAGAGTTGTGTTGATTATCTAGGAAGATGGATGAGACAAAGTGGACTTCAGAGGATTTAAACACGGCACTTAGAACAAGGAAATGAGATGCACGTCAGCCAAAGCTGTGTTGGCCAAAGTGTGCAGCCTTTTGCTTACTTGCACAATCTTGTTTCAATTAATATTCATGCCAGCTTTAAAGCATGAAGGTTGAAGATTAGGTATTTGCAGCTGTAAAGATACAAAATATTTACTGATGTTTTAAATATTATGAAAAGAAAGTAAGAACAAAGAGTCCTTGCCTTAAAGATACATTTTACACAGAGGTTTCCAGCTACATGCATTCCTGAAGAAGAAAGAATAAYCAGTTTCACAAACAGCTGGGTAGGTAATTCACTATAACTTGTGGAAAACACTTGAACCTGAAATGTTTTCAGGCCTCAGAAGACCTTTATATATATATAAAAAAAGCACCATACAGACTGAACAAATTATACTCAGCATTTCTACAAATTTTTTTTTGCTATTTAAATAGTTTGTATCACACTGCTTCTCCAGCACATACATGCAGTCCCTGACATCACTCACATGAGTATTTCTTGAATATGTCATCTATAATTTCATTATTTCAATACAATCACAGTAACTCTCTAGAGTTAGTTTCTTTTTAGGTACCAAACTGTCTACACCAAATGGACTAATTTTCTCCCAGCCCATGTTTTTCTCCTGCTTTTCTACAGCTGTTGAGGAAGCAGKGAGAAAATGTAGACTTATAAGCAGTGTTCTGTCAAAGCTTACGCTGTAATTCTTAACCCATCAGATAGTGTGCCCAAAGCACTGAACGGATCGCTGCAGATGGATTTAAAAAACATAGAATAATAATGAAAAATCAGACATATTCTACACTCCTACTACATACAAAATATGCCTTTTCTATTCTTGCTGAGATGTCCTGCTGTTAAGCCRGGTTAAATATGTTTTTTTAAAAGAATTTCCACCTTGAGTGTATGTGTCTTATACATTTTGACCCTTCAATGTCTTTCTAATTAAAGACAGACTATACCATCATTTGCTAAATGCACTTGGACTTAATGTAATTTACCTTGGCATTTCTAATACATTACATGGCATTTTATTTGGATTACAATTTGAAATAGAACCACCACCCACATAACRAAACACAATGAAATCATTTCARCAATTAAAAAAAATACAATTGGATAAAATCCKACCTCTGCAGTGGAAAAACCTGAGTGGGATGGTAGCTAACACAAAATATAGAGATCCCTCTAATTTGAAGTAGAGACAGGCAAAAATGCAATCTAGCAAACAAATGGTACCAGAGTTAGAGAACTTGAGAACTGAGACACTGCCTCAGACTGCTGCAGGGTTTAAGTTTACACAAACCTAAACTTTCACAAACTCCTGTAAAATGGTCTCCTCAAGAAGAAACTTTCAGGCATTCAGTATTAGATATATTTGATACGCTGCCCTATCCTCTGCCTGTTCCAAATTCCTAAACTATCTCAGTCCAGTAACAACAGCAAGAGCAGGAGGAGAAAGAGATGCGCACGTTGACATAACCAAGGAACTGCTGGGCACAGGTTTGCTAATGAGCAAGGGAATGGTACACTACTGCAGCAAAGGGATAAACATGACTAAAGGGAAATGTTCTTCCCAGAACACTTAGGCTCTTTTCACTRAGCATCTTGCATTCTTCACCTAGAAATCTGTATAATAATTAGTTATGAGTAAGACTGCTCTGGATAGTGTTCATGCCACTGCTACTTAAAGCAGTTRCACAAATTCCATTAGGCATCATTCCTATCCTTGACTGCATTGAGCCAATTTATTGCAGGTTGGTCAAGTAGATGTCTGGCTGGGTTTACCACTTCTTTGGTCCGCTCCCCCTATATGTAATGCAGTCTGCTGTAGATTTGACCATTGCTAAGCATGCTATCTTATACCTGGCTATTCCACGTGTAGAGACACTTGATGTCCATGAAACTACCCAAAGCAGTGTTAAAAGCTTTGATGATGCAGGTGTATAAACCACTAAATCAAATGAGGCTGTTTTAATACAAAGCTGCATGCATGGGAGCTGACAATGAAAAGATAAAATCCATGATAAATATAAAATCATTAGTAAATTAGATTTTTTTTTAAGCTCAGGAACAACTCACGTAAATTGTTAAGCAATGAAAAATTCAAACCTCTTTAAAAATTGCATGGGTTGTATCTCTTTGATGCTTTAAATATACTTTAAAAATATTCAGACAACCCATAAGAGTATAACCAGGGCCTTCTGTATTCCAGGATTCCTGCAGACTTAAGATCAGCTTCCTGCAGAGTAAACAGGTCTTGCATCTATGTAACTGATTAAAACCACTAGCTCCTCAGTAAGTTAAGTGTGTTTTTTACTATAAACATTAACTAAACAGCTGAAAACTGGAAGTAGTATAGTAGCAGTGAGTATACTGGACTTTCGCTGCATTATACTGAGGATGTACTCAAAYTGCAGTCACTATGCCTGCCCATACTGGAACTAGATCAGACACTGACAGCAGCACAAAGTGGCTGCCATGTGCAAGGATTGCATGTGCAATCCTTGGTAGAGGAGCTGGGTACATGCTTGGGCTTTCAGGCAGAAATAGAAATTGAGCTGCCAGTACCAAAATTAGCTGGTCTAAAGCTAGCTCATACACGTCTCTGCGCTGTGGCTGACTGTGTGCTGCAAGAGATCCCACCAGAAAGTATCAGCTTGGGAYGGAAACAGAACAGCAGAGAGGAAATGGAAACTGGTGAGAGACCAGAAGAAGAGGCAGAGGGAAACCAAGGGGCTACAAGAGAAAAAGGGAAGAACATAAGAGAGACCAAGGAAGACAAAGGAGAAACAATTGAAGATTTTTTGTCAGGTTTTATAAGTTATTTAYGTCCAATGGCCAAATAACCACAGAATGATATAGAAAACATTTATAAAGGCCTCCAGCGCTCTGAACCGATAGCCCCAACAGTGCAGAACCTGCACTGAGGTGAATCCCCAGGAGTGAAGAACTGTCTCTACACCAACTTCCTACAATAGTGAGGAGCCAAGAAAAAGACATCAGTGTAGATGATTATGGCAAGGGARTCACTGGCATGGACGTTAGGCACCCAGGTGCAACAAAGAACAAACAAAAGATCCCACACCCACTATATTTTTATTCTCTTTAGAGGTTGAGCAGATTCAGAGTGTAGAACATTGTTTTTGATGCACTGTCTGCAAAATAAATAGAKGGAGCAGATGTAAGTAATGTTTTAGAAGCCTTAGTTTCAATTTCTGTAGATGAAAATTATGACCAGAGGTAAAGCAAACTGTGGCCATATATATTGTGATAATATTAGCAGTAAAGATCAAACTGAACATTTTAAAACTCACACGGACAATCCTCAGATATATGAGATAATGGAATTAACTCTGAGAAAATAATAGTTTTTTAGAGTTGAAGGGTCCAGTTTCTAAGGATCCAGAGTCTAAGGATCCAGTGTTATATAAAAAAACTACATGGGACTATCCCACAACAGATGGTGTGAAATTSTCTAATTCCTGACCACAGTCACAGTTAAAATGAGCTTTTTAGTTTGTGGAACAGGTATAACAAGGACCATTACTCTTCAGGCTCTACTGTACAAACTGGAATTTGGACAGTAAGCCATGTTCCAGTGCGCTATTGCACATGGCGATCTTTTTTATCTTTTTTTGCGGTGTCAGGGAGGYACTTTCAAAGTCTCTTCTTACTCCACACAGATTGTCTAGTTAAAACAACTCATTCTAGAGCTTCAGGCTGAACAGGCTGGAAGAAAGAATTATTAAGCTCTGTAAAACAGAAAACAGCCAACATTTACTTCACAACTCTCCAGTCAATAATAACCTCTTGTCCCAACAAATATACATCACCTAAACCTTCAAGGAATGAAAATATCTCATTGTCTTGTTACCAACTAGTAAGTAGTGGGAAAGAAATCGTCTTCTGAAGGTAAAGAGTAGTTGCAGAACCAAAAGCAGGACCCAGTTTCCCAAGTGCCTTTATTCAGTAACCTGATATTCCCCATTATGTGTTAAAGAAAGAAGTTCATTAGCTTAAAATGCAACAYTAGGAAAGTCAGAATTTAAAGGAAATAAAATGGGAGGCAGTTAAATGTGGGGAACACTGACCACGATCTTTAGAGCTCTAGATCTCTTAATAAGAGGGAAAGAAAAATGAGATTAGACATATGATCTTATGTTGACTGCTTAGTAGTAGTTGGTAGTAGCTGGTACAAGCTAGTCATTAGTACTAGTCTTCCTGCTTATAATCCCAATTAGCTTCCTTCTTTTTTATGTATTTGTGCGAAAAATGCTCACTTTCTTCCTAATTAAACTGTATATTAAAATCTGAAGAGCTCTAATAAAGTTCAAATTTCTGGACAATGGCAAATAATTTAAGCTGTTGAAATGTTTCTACTTTTTTTTAATATGGGGAACAATTTTCAATGTTGGGAACAAGCCAAAAAGCCCAGCTTGGACAGATAAAAGGCATCTTTAAAAATGTCACTTCCCACATTTGTAAATTAAGCAATGAAAAGAAAGCTGGGGAAGAAAAGAAGGAAAACTTTGTCCCTGTACAAGAACCTTCCAATGAYAAAAAATTAAATAGTAAACATTCCTAACGGAGGAAAAAAAATAGAGCACCACTTTAGCTGGGCCCCAAATATTTTATTCTGTATCAAAACACAGTTTTTTGCCACAARCAAGAACCTGTGCAGGCAAACAGAGGTATATGGAAATATACCTCTGTTAAATCGGGGAATTTGAGTTCCTGGAAGCAAAAGTATTGCTCAGAATATGATACTGAGAAAGTGCAAGGTTTATATATAGCCAGATATGCAGTGCATACCTTTGTATGACACGGATTTCACCTCCACAAGTCCCTGTCTTGTCTGCTCACCAAACACAGAGCCAAGCAACAGCTGAAGCAGCGGCTGAGGGCCTACTCATCTCAAGGCAGGAATTTTTCCTTATTTTGCTCTGTCTGCCATCCTCCCCCCCAGAAGAGATTTGCTCAGGCAGTGCTTTGAAGTGAAGCATCAATGCCTACCCCGACCCTACACAAAAGATCCCCTTTAGTTCTACAAGTGTAGATGTGCACCAGACAGCTTTCATGTGGCCAATAAAGCAAAGGYGCGGACACGACTGTGGGTTGCACTGCCAGTAACCTCTGTTAAATACAGGAGACCAATGCAAAGATGTTTTTTACCTGCAAATTGGTGAGACAGTTTAAAGAGCCAGTTTTGCCTTTATTTTAAATTGCATCAGAAGTGTTTAAGTGCTGGTTTATTTTCTAAAACTGCAACATATTCCCTTTACTCACTGTCATATAATATTTATAAGGTACCTGCTATTCCACCCCTGGGGTGCTTCATGAGCAATTAAAATGCAATCATCATAATAAAGAAATAAATAACTGTAATTAAAACATTGCACAGGAACCTTCCTCAGATGCAGAGCCAGTGGGGAGCTGTCTGTCTTCATGAGATTTTACATATCTGTCAGTTAGACTGAGACCCAAATGCAACATCAGGTTTCAYGGACATCATACAGATTTATTATTTTCCCTGAGGGCCATAGATTCATACACCACCAAATAGATGATACCCACAGGTAAATTACTTATTTGTTAGACAAGATTATTTAATTGCTTCATAAATTAAATTTAAAAAATAATTCTGAATGCCTGGACCACACAATCTCTCCTACTTCCCTATTATCTTTCCTATCCTATTTCTCTCAAAAACAAACAATACATCCCCAACAATGGCCCTTCCTGCTCTCTCCACRTTTTGTTTTTCCATTCAAGGCTGCTACCTTTGGCACATCTTTCTATCATTCTCATTGCAAGGTTGTGTTTACCAGTCCCTCATCACTCTGGACATGGAAAAAATCTGCAAAATGTTCTTCTCTCACCTCATCGGCAGGCCTAGATTGTTCTAAATTCATTTGTTTTAATCACCAGTTTTTCAGTGTAATATTCCCTGGAGGGAGCATAGGGCCCCAGGAGAAGAATACTCCTGGTTTGAAACACTGTAGCTTTCAAAAGAACTACATAGACCTTTTCTGGTCTATGAAGGAGATGAAGAACCCGAAGGTGATGAAGAAGAAAGAGGCTATTTATTTAAAGTGAGAGCATAYAGGATCACAGTTCTTCCTATGCCAAAAATCCTATTTGGCTATAATTTACTCCCCAACTCCAAAGTAATTTTTGTTGTTGTTTTGTTTGCCATTTTGTTCAAGTACTTCATATAAAATTATCCAGCCCTTTTATACATTTTGATACTTTTGAATAGTGATTCTGTTTCATAACGTCCAGCCTGTGACTTCCATTTTTAATACACAAGTTTATCTGCCCCAGAACATGCACCTAAATCATTTATTCTAGTGTAACACCAGATGCATGTAAATGTTCTGCCAATTTTGAAGAGCATGATGACACAAGCCATGACACTAGGAAGTCTCTAGCAGAGATACTGGTTGTGACACTAYTCTTTCACACTTTCCTTGAAGAGTCCAGACCCTTAAGGATGGTCATGCACTCTATTACAGCTATACCAATTATACTGGCTGCTTTCAAAATAATTAATGCAGCCCTTCCACCCAGGAGCCTTTCCTCGTGCAGGTGTAAGTTCAATGCAAACAGGCAGCAAAGTTTTCACGGAGCCACCGAACTAAAGGTGCTACTGGAAGGAAGMTGTCCTCAAACCAACACAGAAGCACACAGCTTACTACAGGCGGCTTTTGCCTTAAGCTAGTACACAATTTCCACAGATACATGGGAAGAGGTAAATCTCACCTTCTTCCTAAGCGTGTTTTTTTTTTCTTTTTTGATCAGCAGAATCCAGCTGAGAGCTAAAATCATACTTACTGGTGTGTTTAGCTAATTCCATGTTTACAATTCACCATAACATGCTGAGTTATATATGTTAKTAATATGCTGTCTTTTATATGCTTTGAAAATACTGTCTTCTAATTATCTAATTGTATCTGTATCTACTAGTATTCACACAGTACCATGTTGAGTTCATGGCTCTGAAGATCACTACTGAAGCATTTAGAKTCTGACTGATGCATTTCAAATTCAGGAGCTATCTCAAGTTCTAGACAGGCACACAACAGGATAACATCTTTTGTTTTTTGCTGTTCTAGGAGGATTTCAGGATCTCTTCTTGGCTAAGGCATTCACTATTTACATTCAATTAATTACTGGAGGGGAGTTTATACATCAGGCATTGCTTCTGTTACACTAGGTTTAGAACATAGTCTCCTTTTCTGAGGAAAGGATATATCCTTCTATATTTTAATTCCTCCTTTTTTTGAACTAATGGGAAATGTATTATAAATAGCTAGGAAGTAGCAATATATATAAATGACAATCTTGAATTAATGTAAAATGAATGTAGGCAGAACCTTTATAGTGTTTTTGAAACAAAGCAGTTCTGTATTCAGTAGCCAGCTTAATTTGCTATGAAAACAACTGTTCCTTCCACAGGTCTTCCCGCAAGATACTTGTGATCTACCACTGTACTCGAGTAAATATAGCTGAGAACTATATGCTGTTTTCTGACTGACATCTGCATTTGGCAACTCCTGACACTGTTCAGGGTTGGTTTTACAAATTAAAACAACGTGCTGGATGAACAAAAGGCATTACAGTCCCAAGGGGGTGTCACATACCTCTCCATTTTATTTCTGATGCTCGTGACTGCGTACGGCACACACCGCCTCCGTGTGGGCTGCCTGGCTGCTTCTCCTTGGAAGCAGCGAGCCAAAAATCCACCCAGCTTCATGCCACCATCATTGTTCCCTGCGAGCCCTCCTGTCACTTCAGCCTGAAGCAGCTGCAAAGGCTGAAAGCAGTGCCCAGTCCTTCTTTCCGTGTTTCTGTTGTAAGAGATACTAACAGCCTCCTCCCTAAAACAAAAAAGCCTTTTTCTTGCCTTTTGTCCTTTCTTTCTGAGAGTGTGTTTAAAGTACCAAAATCAACATAGTAATATTGATCAAAGGACTACACTTTTTATACCATTTCATATTGTATAGTCATTCCCATAACTGAAATAGTCAATGTTTGATTGCAATAGAAAATAAATCAAACTTGTACAATATGTATAATCGACATAGCCTGAGTTGCCATTTTTCTAGCTCTAAAACTGCGAGATTTCAGGAAAAAAAAGAGATGAAACCCACTGGTTTATCTAAAACATACAAAGAATTGTTCCTATAACAATTTCAAGTGATTTCTGAGAGTGTAATATATTTACAAAAGAGTTACCAGTTGTCTATCATCAATTGAAAGAAAACATTACTGGGGAGAAAATTTGTTCTGGATTACTCAAAACTGTAACCCAGATCCGATTAGCACGGAGGATAGACTGAAGATGCCTGAACCCCATGTTTCAAACAGCCAGACTTGGAGTGCAGTTTAGTACAGCCTATTCATGCACCTATTTTTATGAGAGAATGAAGGACAATTGGAGCTCATTTTGGAATTAAAATATGACCAAAATTCGGTAGCTGACATGTATGGACGTACTTTAGTATGGATGTGATTCTGATGGTAAAGACTGAAGCTCTTTTAACTTCCCCAGATTTGGGAGCAAATGTGTTAAAACTTTAAAATTATATGATTTTGGTATAGATAATATTTGAAGTACGTGTGTGTGTGTGTGTGTGTGTGTAGCGTAAATATATATAGGTATATATATAGAGAGAGAGGTACATAAATAGTATAGGTATATACAGGAATATATATTATAAGGATGCATGCATATAGTATATATATGCATACATACATAAAGTGAAAATGGACAGATTTTTCATAATAAARGCATCTGCATTACTAGAGAAAGGATTAAATACGAGTATCCATCCTGGCCTTTATATTTGTGGAAGCTCTGAGTTACAGGAAGGAGACAAAAAGAGTGTTCTGACTTGTAAATTCTRTTTTAAAATGCACCTGAATGTGGGTGTTTTGTTCAGCTGTAGCCTTGTTTAGATGAGGAAGTTAACAGGTGAATTTGAAATTCAGTAGCTAATATACACTAATTTCCTGTATTAGCACTATTTCCTGTATTAACACTAAGTATACAGAATAAATAGAATAAGTATGCAGAATAATTTTTCATGCAAAGTAATAGATGTCCATACTAGGAGACAGAGCAGAATTATAATTTCAAATTACAATTATTAGTATGAGTGAGTGGGAGAAATCTCCTGAATATTTTAAATGGCATTCAAGTAAGTGTCAACACCAAATAGTTTCAAGATTG
Organism: Rhea americana; assembly: GCF_003343005.1. Classification (NCBI taxonomy): domain Eukaryota; kingdom Metazoa; phylum Chordata; class Aves; order Rheiformes; family Rheidae; genus Rhea; species Rhea americana. Next base: position 5,496,430 of record NW_028186479.1, on the reverse strand, counting down.
CCATCAGAAGAGGATTTATGTCACAGTAGACTGATAGGAGAGTCTACGAGTGAGAAGCTGAACATTGTTTTAGTGACTCAACCCTTCATGTCTAAATATTTTGTGCAAGTTTGTATTACAGCAATTGCAATGGAGTCTTTATTGCTGTACTAATTGTAAAGTATTGACATYGTGACTAGATTTGTCTCATATACTTTTAAATCTCAGAGCTCTTTTTAACAGTTGATCTAAAATTTTTCTCAGAGTAAAGGGGAGCAGAGCTAATAATTTACACAATCCCCATTGTGTTTTGTAGAAACCCTCAGGTAGACCATTTGATTTGAAAATATCAAAGTCTTTGCCAATATAATAATTGCTTCATTTTATCATTTAATTTTACTAATAAGAGTTTCTTCTTGCTTGGGCATTAAGCATTCCATCAAGTAAAAACCTGTCTTACAGTTAATATTAAATCAATGTAAGTATCAAATAATTGCTTTTCAGATCCACACACAGCTAAATATTTTAGTTCACATACTAAAAACTAGATTAGCCAAAATATAATTGAACATAAGGTTATTACAYGTTGCTATGCTGCATAACATCTACACACACAAGAAGACTCCAAAGGATGAGTGAAATGGCCTTTTCATATTTTACAACTCTGACTCTTTCCAGAAAAAGCGTAAGAAGTATGTTATATTTCATTTCATGGTTTGTCATAAGCAATTTATTTCCACAAATTGAGAGAATTGCAAAGATTCATCTAAAGATAATCAGACAAACTATTGGTTTAATTCATACTATAATATAATTACTTTAGATAAACAGTATATTATAAATGAAACAAAAATTTARAATTTAAGGTTTAATACCTGTAAATGTTTTAAATTCCATAATGTAATACTTAAGTCATGGCTAAAGTTCCAACCCAGACAATTATACTACTATGGTCACTGGTGATACCTGCATGGTCATTTTCTCATCTCCCTTGCCAAGCACGCATACTCAGAATTTGTTTTAGAGGATTTGTCTTCACTGACTTGAAAATTGACTGTCATCAGTGAATGAATTCAGTCATGAACTGAATGTCCTGACTTTAAAACTATATTCTCATTTAAAAGAATCTTATTTATTCAGACTGAAACCAAATAATTTTGTTTTTTAATGTTCACTAAATGAAGTCTATTTTCAAGGACTCCTCRTAGGAAAACATTAATGAAATTTCCTCATCTGCTTCCCTTTTGACAGACTCGAATTTCAAACTTCAAAGTGGTAAAATGATAAAGTCATAAGAGTCTGGAAAATGATTTTTTTGCCTTCTTCCTTTCAAGAYGCAAAATGGTGATGAAAATAGTTGCAGAAATTAGTCAATAATGTGTTTAAACTCACAACATCATATATCCCTATGTATCCCAGGCAGCCCAGCATTATAACCCAAAGTGACACAGGGCATTAATTTTACCATGCAAGGAAAAAAAATGTGATAATGGAGAAGTGGTATCACACACACACAAAAAGAGAAATAAAGTTCATTTTTCCCCTGTAAGTAATAGTCTGTTTAAATTTAACTGCTGTCATTAGCTTCCAAAGACAGGGAAGTGTAAGGACTAAATTCTGCCTTTCAATCGTTGCTGCAGGGTGGTTAAATAGTGAAGCAGCCAGGAAGCTGATGGTGGCACCCACGATTAASTTACAATCTGATGATGATTTGCCATACTCCTTGAAAAATGAARCCTTGCATCTGCTGCAGATTGCTGAAAGGTGATTACCATGTAAGTAAATACTGCCATTCCACGAAAGAACAAAAATAAGTCATGTAGGTCAACCAGGGACCTGCACACAGCYGTTAATGGAAGTTTTGCCATGGTCATTAGAAGCACCAGAATTAAACTGAAGGCAATATGGAGCAACTGACCTTACAAAGAAAATTTGCCTGTAATCCCTYGAGCAAATGGCAGTTATAAATCACTCCAAGACAGGAGGCCCACATTCAGTGGCATTTGTAACTTCTTAAGGCAACACAGCTACAGCGATGGGTTACATTTGCCTCTTACTTGCAGCCAATTGCAATAACCTATGAGGGAACTGAAGCATTTTATATCACATGATTATTCACTTTGCAGTAAAGTGAAAGCATCACACAAATTATCTCCCAATAGACTACAGAAACAGGAGGAACTCTTCCCTGACTACATCTTTGTAACCAGGAGCAGAGCAATTCATTCTCCTGCTCATGAGAAAGAGAGGAGTGATAATATATTAACATGTCTGTGATAGATAGATTGCTATGTGAGGAACTGAGTGCTTCCAAACTACTGCTTCAKAGGAACAATCTTGCAAAACAATATACTGCCTTAGTCACAAAGCAAGATAAAATATGGCCCCAAGCTTGRAAGTAGAAGAGGGAAGAGGGAGAAAGGAAGAGAGGCTGGTTCAATATAAAGCCCTCCAAAAATCTAAGTAGTAGCACAAATATTATCGAAATAACTAAGAATATACCAGAGTGACAGAAAAGAGGTAATGAACAGCTTGCTTCTTGCTAGAATTCAATAATCTGTTTATGGTAAATGGATTTCTCATTTAAAGACTTGTATGTTCGGTTAAAAAAAAAAAGCTTCCGCCCAAAGAGATACCTACAAGTCAAAGAAAAGGCAATAAGACCTAGTAGGATGGTCATAAAATTTAAAATGGCTTCTCATTTTATCACACASGAAAATCATGGCAGACTTCTATTCCCTCCACTCTCTCTGTAAAACCTTCGAACCGCTTCTCCATATTTAATATATARAAGGAGATTTGCTGCGCATAAATAAGATAGTGGCACACCAAATACAGAACAAGTATGATTTTTTTWATCTGTGTTAAAAATTTACTAGCAGTTACATTATAAATAAGTATTCAGGATATTGGATCACAACAGATAYGCTACATGTGAGATATGACAAAAATATTTGGCATGCATTGTAGACATTGAAAGACATGGACAATTTCTGTATGTGAAATATCATAGGATTATTTTAGGATTCAGTTATAGCCATCCACTGAATTCTTCAGAATATTGTCTGCTGATACAGGATTGTGTCCATCACTAARCTCCTGGAAAAAACAGCAGCAGTGAGCCTGAAAGTCTGATACTAAGGAGGTGATGCAATTATAAAGACATGCATTCTGCACARCTGGAGAACAGACCACAACACCTTTTCACACCTGAAATAGAAGACTCATAAATTTATGACTAATRGGAATTGGTACCTGAAAGAAAGATCAGCAACTATTCTAGAACAGTTAACAAAATATTTCTAGGAAGTCWGTTAAGGAGCTGGAAGTAAAAAGGCCAGTTCTCCAGTCAAAGGACAATAACTTGTCTTTCTTACTTAGACAATAAAAAGAGGCAAGTGCTTTCTGCCTGCAAAACCTAATTATGTGTATGTATATTACATATATAAATTTTCCTGTACGGCAATACAGAGTATTCAAATTCAATACCATTAGAAGAAAGCACTCAGAATATGAAGGTCAAGGAAAATGGAAAGAATAGAGTGGAAGAGACAGTCATCTTGAGCTCTCTCCATTAGCATCACTAATCCACAGGAATGTTCCTGGATGAAGATGGAATATCCTCCATAGCGCTAACTACAAGAATGTTATTTATCTATAATACTGCTACTATTTCTGAATTTAAGAGAAAATTAAAGTTACTCCYGAATAATTTTCTGGAGAGCACTTTCTCGGCAGAGGAACATGTGAGTAAGAAAGCAGAGACCCCTTGTGCTGTAGTGGCCTGAAGCCATGTACTTTGGCTTGCTTTGGCCAGCACAAGATAAAAGCAAAGCCTAAAGCAGCCTAACTGCCAAATCTTTCTGCTTCTCCTAAATTCTTATGGGAGCAGAGAGAGCTCAGTATGCTTGCACACTGCATTCATAGGGACTGGTTTCCAGCAAAAGTCCAGCTAACACTGAGAACTCTGAGTCAGAAGGTTTCATTGGGAATGAACCTAGGCAAAACTGACTAGTCACAATGGGTTAAATCTCTTTTAAGTTGTTTGGGATTCTCATGCCCTGTAATTAGTAAGAGTGCTCTCTCAAATGGAAAATGTCCAGTAGCTATTAAAAATAGCCTTACAAGAAACTCAATTTAATTATCTTGTACATGGCATGAAATTGAATACACTAAGGTCATTAACCTTCAATACCCAAATTCTATTTTTCTATAATTGTATTTCCTGATCACAGGAACCCTATGTACTATAGCCAACAATACACACATTATAGTACTAAACAAAAGTCAAGGCCGCAAGATAAGGTTGACCTTCACTTTCAACATTCATGAACAAGATTACTTTCTAAAGCAAGTATTTTTTGTTTTGAACTACTTCCTCTGCTGATGGACATCATTCTGAACTACAGGCTAGGCTATTTTTCTTCCTTTGGCATGTTTTGTCCTAAACCATGTAATAAAAATGTTACCATAACTTACACCACATAGTACTTTTAAATATATTGATTATTTTAGTGCTCATGTGATGTTTGAAAATAACTAAAAATTCATTTTTTCCATCATACATCTTGTAATCTCAATGGATTATATCCCTTCATTTAAAATTCTGAGTGTATTTCATAGAGTAATAAATATGTGAAAGCAGTATATTCTTCATGATATCCTTTCAGAACATGAGCTATCTGTTCTCACCTAATGACTTCCATTATACTTAGATTTAGCTTCTTCTTTTATAATCTTTCATTACATTACAGACTCAGGACTTGGGATGTTCAGAGACTCCCTTTCATAACTGTACTATATACAGGTCTATTTCAGAAGAAAATCCACTCAACRAAAATGTTTTGGTTTTCTACATATTATTCTAAGACACAAGTTGCTTTCCTTTATGATTTGATGTTTTAAAAACTCATATTGCAACCCTATTTTATTAACAGTTATCCAACAATGTGGACAAAAGGAATACTGTCAAAACAAATGGCTCAAGGTGAAATGAGTATAACAAAAGGAAAAAATGGAGCAAATTCCTGAATATCTTAAATGCCTGTATACTAAAGGGAAAAAACAGGAAATAGTGTAAATCTTAGTACACGATCAGGATTATGAATTTAACGGCCAAGCAGAGACCTAATGATATAACTCAGCTGCCCCCATACTGTTTGTTCCAGAAAGATAGATGAGAGGAAAGGGAGAAGGTGATGTTAGCTTGTACATGAAAGATGCATATATTTGCTCTGAAGTCTGGAATGTGGAAAGCCACTAAGAAGGAACAGGGAAAAGAATAAGGGATCTATCCTGGAAAGTTTACCGATAAAACCAAATCAGGCAAATTAGATCAATGAGGCTTTCTGTAAGCCATTTGAAATATCATCGTAACAAACTGAATGGTGGTAATAAGGCAAGTTAGTCACCCACATATCTCTTGGAAAGAACATGTTCTGTTCAGTAAACTCTTAAAATGTATTAGTGAAAAAGAGGTATGCGTAAATACTTCTCTAAATTTGTTTCTGATAACAGGAAGAGACCATTGGATGAGACTGAACTAGAAAGCTTCTTGGTCTTCAGCAACTTCATGGGCGGATATTCAGCAGACAGAGCCAGACTCTTCTCAGAGCTGCACACTGAGAGAGGATGAGGCAATGGGCACAGCTGTGGCAAGTGAAAACCTGATTTGTTATTAGGAAAAAAAAATGTCACCATAAAGGCACTCAAACACTGGAAGAGGATGCACGGAGACACTGCAAAATCTCCATTGTTGGAGATACTCAGAACTGGACTGGATAAAGTCTTTAGCAACCTGATCGAAGTTGGCCCTGCTTTGAGCAGGGGGTTGAACCAGGGGACCTCAAGAAATCTCATCCAAGCTGTGTTGCTTCTTTGATTCTGATTCTTTGAGTGTGAAATGACAGCATCCTCAGTCCTCAAAAGAACTGCAACYGAACATTGAAACTGAACTTTAGAGAACTTAAGACACCACTTAAGAGAAACCAATGTATACCTAGCTCAAAATCCTATCTCCACCAGTGGMTGAACTATTAACTGAAGTGAACAGCTTCCTATTCAATCACTTTGGCATGAGAGGAACATAAGGGAGCTAATATGGCACTAATCTTTAAAAAAAGGGTTGAAGGGGAGGTCTGAGGAACATAGGCCACTAAATCAGAAAACTTTACTAGGCAAACAAGYGGAAACAATAACAGAGCATAGAATTAGTAGGCACATAGTATGGCGAAAAGCCAGCATGGCAGCTGTAAGGGGAAACCAAACCTCAGAAATCTACGCAAGTTTTCTGAGTGAAATAAAAATATGGATGCAGAAGATCCAGCTGATACAATCTATATGGATTTCCAAAAGGYATTTTACCATGTTCCTTAGCAAAAGCTCCTACAGAGAATCAGTGGCCCTGTGAGAAAGAGAAAAGTCCTTATATGGATAAATAATTGACCAGAAAACAGGAAAAAGTAGGAATTAATGATCAATTTTGGCAGTGGAGGGAGATCTCTAGTTGAGGGATCTGTGCTAGAGTTATGGAGTTTAAGATATGGAAAAGGTGATGATCTGGAAAAAGTGGTGAATAGTGGGATGATGAAATTTCCTGATAAGAGAGAGATACTCAAGTCAGGAAAGAATTAAGAATTGTAGAAGGACTTCATGAGACTGAATGAAGGAWAGAATAAAAGATGAGATTCAATGTAAAGTAAATTTAAAGTGATGGGAGAAAATCATCCTAACTTTACACATAAAATGATTGATTCTGAGCAAACAATCACCATCCAGGAACAAGACCTCAGTATTTCAGTCTCAGAATTCACAGCAGGTATTTTTGGGGACTAGTAAAGTTATTGAAGACAATAAAAGAGAAATGGAGGATGAAATAGAGTATGGTTATTAAATCTGCAAATACTACGAAGCAGTAAGTGTGCAAGAGTATAGGATTAGAATTCAAAATAATCTTATTATGCTGGAGAAATGGTTTGGAAAAATCAGACAGAAATCCTTACACACAGTACACAGCATTATGCTTAAGCATATCTGCAAAAATACAGAACAAGAAATAACTAGCTGGGTGACACGTTTATCTTCAGAAGAGAATCTGAGGGCCCCAACAATYGCATGTGAACATAAGCCTCCAATGTCAACAAATGAAAATAGCAAACGTCAGACTGTGATCTATAAACAAGAGCACACAGTGCAAAACACATGAAACAATCCATCTACTCTTCTCAAAAACAGTTGAAGCYTTGGTTTGACCAGTCCACCCAGATCTGTGTATCACGCTTCAAGAAAAATGTGGACTAACTGGGAAAAAAAATTCTGACAAGAATACTGACAATGAAGTTTGGGAGTGATAAGCTATGAGGAGATYGAAGGAACTGCTGTTTTATCTCATGTGGAGAAGAATGAATGCCCACATGTACAGTTAGAGTGTGCAAACAAATAAGAGGTTGTTGCAAAGGGGAAGGGAATAATTTGTCATATCCATGACTGAGGAAAAGTATGGGCTCAATCTGCAGCAAAATGAGTTCTGGTTAGACATCAGGAAGAACTTTTTAATGATAAAGGTAGTGAATCAACATGAAAGACTAYGTAGGTAAGTTGCAGAATCTCCACCATTGAAGACTGTTTAAGAATAGCTTGGACAATGGTATCCATAGGCAGTAACATTCACAAACATGAATTAAATTATTGTTTCTGTATTGCATGACTCACAACTATCRCCTTTGGTCTCAACTAAAATCTGTGTCTGGCTCATAGACATCCAGTCATCAACTCATCTCAACATGACTGAAACCAAGACGCTCTTAAATTTTCTTTTGAGCTCTCCCTTCTGTACATTCTTTCCCAACCACTGAACCTCTCTCATCAGCTTCAAGGGATCTGTATATGTCAGTTGACCACTACCTTTGAGTTAGACCTTCCTCTAAATCCTCACACCCATTTCACGTCTAAATCTGAATCAGCTTAAAAAGTTCCCGTCTACCTCTATCTTTGCCTAGGCAGCCTACACAGAATTGCAGSACTGGTTATGGTGCTGGTGTGTCAACACAAGGGGCTATCTGACCGCCTGCAACCAGCCCACTGATTCCTTCTCCTCCATTTTTGCCCTTCATGTATATCCAGATTTAAATATTTGTGGAACCACAGCACAATTTTTCCTTTGTGTTTGCACAGCATGGATCATGACAGGTCCCAAACAATAACTAAGGTACTCACACCATTACAGCGTAGATCCTGAAAGATACTTACATTCCTCAGGATCTGGATCTAATAATATATAGCTCCTTCTCTTAGTGTTTATCATAACAAACATAAAGCCAGCTATTTTGCAAATCCTGCTTTGTAAACGGGGAAGATGCTGATTCTCCATCTCACCTCTGCTAAGAATTTTGCTCTTCTTTAAAAGCTATGGTTTTTAAAAAAGGTAATTTGATATTTTTCTAACTCTAACTACTGTAGTTTACTGCTGCATATACATTACTTATGCTATTTGAAGACTCTTTTTGTTAGAACATAAAAGGCAAGTGCAGATAAACAAGACATCTATGCGACTGAACCTCCAGAGCATAGTAAAGATGAAATAAGCCATTTCTTCTGGCACACGGCAAAGCGCACTGCATGTCTTCCTTGAAAAAATAGGGCACAGTTCTGCTCTTAGTTTTCATTTGCTTACAAGGGCAATTACCTACTAATCATGATGCATAAAGAGTATATTTTAAGAGTCATCACCTCTCTCTCTCTCTCTCTCTCTCTCTCCCCCTCTCTCTCTGCAAGAAAACAGCAACTTATGAATGGTGAACCTGAAATGAAGCACAGCAGTGTTTCCATTTCATCATTGCCAGAACCAAGATTAAAAACACTTTTTTACACTAACTGTATTTTGTTTGGAAGGCCATTTTTGTGTCCATAACTTTTTTTTAACCTGAACTATCTTTGTGAAGTATTTTAGGACTGATTTTACTCAATTAAATTCTTGTAATATTTTAAAACAAATAGATGAGATGGCAACCTGTGATAGAAAAGCACATTTGTATAAAACTGTGATTTAAACATGTAKACAGGGCTATCATGTCCTAGTAGAGGGTCAAGGCCTTACTGTTATAATTTGATAGGGATGCTAAATGAACTCTGCATTGACAGCAACTGCCATTTTGGGGAAGGGATTGCAAAGGAGTTTGCTTTTATTTCTCATGCTCTAAGTGTGAGAATGTCAAATTGCAGCTCTCTCCCCGAGTCAAACTACTTTTAAGAAAATTGAAGGTACTGCAGTCAAGTCTCTGCCAGTCCACTCGATTTATATCATTATTTGCACAGCCCCAGAATTTCAAAATGTAAAACTGATTTTTTTTTAATTATAAAAGTACTTTATTAAAATACTTGATCCCTATCAGGAGATACAGATATAAAATACAACATACATAAGCCTGTATGATATTTAGCAAATCCTACCTAAAATATTAAATTAGACTGTTTATTTCAAATAAAATACTGCACAGTAAAACAGAGTAGCTATCACAGCTAAATATAGAGTTTCAGCACAAATGATGGAAACTGCAACTTGGTGTCCTTTGTTTTAAGACCATATTCATTTTCTTAACATGAAAAATGTGAAAAAAGTTATTCAGCATGATGGAAAGCATGAAGAACTTCTCTTTCAGTAAACATTATCTGGCATTCACACCTTTTTCACTATACAATGCCACAACTAGGATAAAGATGTACTCAGACTAAAGCTGCCTCATTGTAAAGGAGTGCCAAAAACATTCTCCAAAAGTTCTTCTGATCTATTAATCAACAACAGTACAAGTTTGATATTCTCCATGTCCCAAAAAGYTCACTTTTTCTTCTCCATTTAAAGATATAAGCAGCAAAGATTATTGCACCTTAGAAAGTAAAAAGAAGACCTAAAAAGGGGTTATGGAGAACAGTTTCATAGTTTTTTTTTGGTTTTTTTTTTTGACTTTTGCATTATCCAAGGTTGCACACCATTTAATGAGGTGACTGCTGCCTAAACATTTGGTTGGTTCTCTCTTACTGACATTGAAAATCAAAGTAAAATTAGACCTTTGCTCTCCAAAGGATGAATGATATGTTTCATTGTACACACTTCGATTATCCCTGTCTCCTGGGATGCTAAGTTATGCACCTGCACAAGCCCAAAGTTTAACATGGCCTTTATACATCCCGATAAACGCTTGCTAGTGAATGTCTTGGCTGCATGACTGTGCCCTGGAGAGCTAGAGGTTTGCTGGATGTGGCTGAAGGAATTTTGCTTCCATGCAGTTAAAAAATAAGGAAACAAAGTATCTTGGCACAAAAGCAGGACAATCAACCCCAGAGTTACTTTTGACTTTTGTTCAGTACAGATGAGGRGGAAAACAGCTTTAAAATGAGGATAAAATCAGCAAAGGAAAAATGCAATTTTTAAAGCTCTAATATGGTTAACCAGAGATATAAATTGGAATATACAGAAGTACTTGACAATATTCCTTTAAGCAATATCAGAAAGGTTTGAATATCACAAGTGTCCTTGACTGAGGTCAAAAACAATTAATCATAGAATTGAAAAGCTGAAAGATATCCAAATATATAATATAAACTCTTTCATTGCTGTTATTTGGTTCTCTGGGGCTATCATTCTGGACTATTCATTTGAAGTCAATGCAAATCTATAAATTTCATTTTTTCTCTCCTTCAYCAAAGAAGAAAAGCTCTCAGCAGCCCATTAATTTTAGGAGTTCAAKCCATTCTTTTTGACCAGTACTGTAACATAGTTATTCACTGTCAATTAGCCCATGAAGTTAAGCTGTTTTCTGGATAGTGAATGTTGTTACAAACAACTGCACGTGGGGTGTCTGTCATGGTCTTCCCTGGGCTGAAGTGAAGGTCTGACTCCAGGTCTGACTCACCTGACTCCAAGTCCTTCGTAGCCCAGACCTCAGCAGGATAAGTTCTGCCTATGAAAAACTCATTCCTTAGACACCTGCACTTGAAGCTTTTGAAAGTAAAAAGTTTTAAAGAAACTGTGCGTGGACAGGTTCATCTGCCCCTTAAGGAAGCAACACTATGACTGCTTCCTTTTCCTGCCAGACTCTTCTCTAAGGGCATTTTTAGTAAGGCCTGTTTCTCTTTGGGAACCTATTCTAGGGTTAACATAACTGGCTGCTGTTTAATTCACTGCAGTTCATTATTTCTTATACAGTCAGTGAATGCTCATAGGTTCTATCCAAGATGAATTTGCTACAAAACTCAAAAAAAGTCTGCAGCTGTTGTCTCTGTGAGGCAGTTAATACTATAAAACAAGCCAGGAGATTGTTCCACTATTTTTTTTTTGATTGACTGAACAACTAAATTTATTGCTATGACTATTTTTGAAAGCAAAACACAAACGCTTTTGAAAGATTTTCACTCAGTAGAATTCAGGTAGGCAATCAACTGTTAGCTTTACAAGACTTTGCAGTCAGCATAAATAAATAATAAATGAGCTAGTCAATAAGGTGGGAACAGACACCTATCATTTCATAATGTCTATACCCAGAAATCAGATGACTGCTTTGTAAAATCAAGCTCACTCACGCAGGCTTTTTTTTCCCCACACTGCTGTTCCTCTTGGTTGGCACTATCTATGAAACTCTTGGAGCAAACCCTAAACTTAAACTGAGGCATAGCTGGATTTAAGTCAGTGGAATTGCAGTGTTTTACACCAGCTAGAAACCCCTTAAAGAAACCAATCTGGCATTATAATGCAGCAGTGTTTGCCATCAGAAGCAGCAAAATAAATCATATGCAACATACAGCTGTTATCTAATGAAAAGATCTATTTATAGGTACTTGGCATAGTAGCTAAACTGATAAATTTCATTGTGGAAGTAGCTGCATTATGCAAAATGCCTTCTACAGCTTGTTGGCAATGTCTTCATCTTCCTGTCTTTTGAACAGTGTCAGACAAAAGAAAGATGGAACCAACCCAACGACACTGGATGGAAGCAAAGCGACTGAAAAGCTGAAGGCTTGGCCACAGGAGCGTAGAGCTCTGCTCCGACGAAAATTGCAAAGTAGTAAATTCTTGYTTAATCAACCCTTCCCTTTGCATGTGCTTCTGCAGTCTATCAGTTATATCCTTTTTGTTTTCTGAAATTGCATCCTCATCTATGTCTGCTTGTATCTCATTTCATTTATACTTTTCTCCCTTCATGCAATTTTTTCCTCTGCCTTCATTTACTGGTCTCTAATCTTCTCCCCTCCCTCACTGGGAGGGGAGAACTCCCCCCATTATTTCACTTCTTCAGAAAGTTGGTGGCATAGATAACAGAAATAGGTTTCCTCACTCCGTCRCCATTTTTTATGTCCTTTCTCTATTTTCCTTGTCCAGAACTGATTGTACAACAGTTTTCCCTTTTGTATTTTGAATGTATTTGGTTGCCACTAGCTTGACACAATAATGCATTTCAAAATACTCACCTTTCCTCAAAGTTGGGGTGTTTATTTCAAAAGCCAGCACAAACAATAAATTTTCTTGTGGTTTTCAGAACAGCATTCAGAAACAGTGAAATGCTTATTAAGACAGACTGACAAATGTTGATGTTGCTTTAGATTTACATTTTACAAAAGATTGCTAGAGTAAGCAAGACAATAAAAGATTATTTTCATGCCTTTAGCTTCTCCACAGTTCCAGTAGGCAGAACAGGCACGTTACTGTTGTTTGAAAAGTAAGGCTTTTCATCTTGTCTGTGTTCTTGCCATACAGTATGCAGTAGAAGCAGCAAACTAAAGGAAAAATACACTAGTGCTAASAGATAAAAACAGTGGCCTTTGAGCATTATTATATAGAGTTCGTAATGCCTGTGAATACAGCTCTGACATATTTAAATTCCTGTTTGCAGAAATGGGGTCTAAACCTATCTTTGGTCAGTCTAAAGGTGTAACTAGGAAATTTATAAGCACGTGTTCAAGCTGATTAAAAAGACAGATATACTCACAAGCTTCGGCCTTTGCAAGCACAATAACAGATGTGGGAAACCTGCACATGCTCTTTTTTGGAAGGTTTAAAATAATTGATGCAAAGTCTCTTTGCAGAACCTCTCTTTTTTGTGAGCTTATTTCAGAAGATATTAACCGTGTACTGTCAAGTTAAAGAAGCTGAATTAATACAGGATTACACTTTCTATAGAAAACGTATGTGAATTGTATAATAATTGGTACAATTCTACTTTTTCTTACTGAAGTTTCTTTTTCTTCTGCTTATATAGAAAAGCAGTCCCTTTATTTTATATCTTTTACTGTATTCAGTGATAYTTCTACTGAATAACGATGATACTTGCAGAGAATTTTTTATCAGTGACCTTTGTATTTTTATTATGTTTTGTTATGCAACACACATTTGCTTCTGAAATGAATACATATCTTAGTGGAACTTTTAGGCATAGTTCTTTAAAATTCATTTTCTCTTTCTGGATAAAATCTAGATGGCTATATTAATGGTAGATTTAGCAATGTGATGTAGTACATTTTTTCCATAGATATACATTCATTCTATCTGCTTTTTTAGTGAACGAATAACCAAAATAGACACTTATCTATGTTTTTTCACTTTAATTTGTTTTTAGGTATTTTAACAGGATTTTTCTTGAAAAAAGTGGGCAAACAGAAGTATATGATTTCCCAAACATTTTTGAAATGTCATGATAAAGGTAGCACACCTGTAATGCAGTACTTAAATTTCCATCCCTCCCCCAAAATATTTATAATAAATATCTAAATCCAGACAGTGCAAAAATGGAAACAATAAAAAGTCCTTTCCTGCCACAGCCACATTCCAGGGTAAGTCATCACTTCTGTTATTGTCTGGGTTTGATTCTTTCATCACAGATTTCAAGCTAATCCAGTTCTGCAGGAATTATTCCTGCATGATGAGGACAGTAAGGTCTAAAGGGTGAAAGCTGTGGATCRCTAGCTAGTGCTAGTAACAGTACTGGCTTTGTACAAAAGACATGGATGAATGATTCTTACCTATATGCACACACAGAAGCTTCTGTAATGTTTGCACTATAAACAGTGGTCAAAAGAGTTGTTGAAACTAAATCCTGAAGTGGATATATTTTACTCAGGACTGAAGAAAGTCCAGATGAGCAGCTCAAATGCAAATACAACATAATCTAATAATTCTTTCCAACTCTGTTATCTAGCACATTTCTGCCACCCAATAAAGACTTGTATTAGCAGACATCTATTAGCTGCATTTAAAGTTCCACTATCTTCCTAAAATTTTGGTCATCCTAATATAGTCTGTTTTTCAATTTCAAATTCATTTTATCATATATTATTTAAAGATAATTAGCTAAAGTCTTATAGCAAAGTAAAGTGAAAGTGTTTTAACAGAAAGAATAAGAGAAAACTAAGTAACACACAAAGAAAAAACAATTTCTTCCACCAGAAACAAAACACTAGTTACATGAGACACTCATCAAGATTTAGAAGATAAGATTCTGCAGTCTGAGTAGTGTAAATACTCAAATAGACTTTCAAGACATAAAAAAGAATAATAATAGAATAGTCTACCCGGTTTTGTTGTTATGGGTCTAGGAAAGAATAAATTATTGAGAAAACTAATTCTTTGAGACACTTACTATCTTTCCCCTTTGGTTTCTTCTTTATGCTTTTAGTTAATTTCCTACAAATCAGCTTGAGTAATTTAACTATAGAGTAAAACAATAATACTTTTCATTTTCAACATTCCCTAACAAATACAGGATTTTTTTTTTWAAAACAAAGGAACATATGTAGACATAAGAAAGAGACAGCTAGGCCCCATTTTCACACAGGTTCAAATAGAGTGTAAGACCAATTCATCATTGTTCTAAGAAATCTGATGAAAAAGGAGCTCAGACTTCTAASTCACACGGAAGCTTTTATTATTTTACCTGTCATTTAATTAAAATATTACAACTTAGGTAGAGAGCAAGGCTTTGCTTCACTATGCTATGGCCTGGAGCGCTCTCTGAATGAACCAGCTCCGAGTCACATTAACAAAATGGGTTTTTGACACAGCAAGTACACAGCTGCTTAACCATATGGAAGTGTAGTTGCATAAAGCTCTGTTAACATTCACTTCCCAGCTCCTCACTTATATCCAAACAYGTTGCCCTGGAGCAGGCTCCTACTCCCTTTTCCTTCCCTTGTGATCTCCTACTCTCCTGATTCCTTCGTCCCCATATAATACCTCAGTTGCACAGAGAGCTCTAGTAGGTCACCCAACTATGTGACTTTGAACACTGATAAGCACCCAACCAAGTATTCCAGGTTTTGCACACCCTATTTTAGATGAATAACATAYGCTACTGATATCTGAACCACTTTTGGAAAGATAGATCAAATAATTTCATATGTCCACTCCACACAGCTGGAATCCCACAGTGAGAAAACCTGGATCTGCAGGACTTCTGCCACCCTGCAGAAATACTGGTCTGTAGGGAATCCTTACTGCTATTCTGGTCACCTATTATGTGTACATTTATACATTAATATGGTTTGAGAGTCTTCATTCTGAGGTTTCCTGCAGCAAAACCTAAAAGGAAGATAGCCAGGGCCCAATGCGTAAAATTCCATGCTTTGAAAACACAGATCATAAATTACGCACTTGACAGCTCACAAATTGCAAACCTATAAAAGGGGTTAAACAGTTAGACTAATACCAGAAGCATGAAACATGTCTAAACTGATTATCTTTACCTGATAAACTTACTGATAGGTTTCAAACTGACAAAGAAATAATTGATCTACCATCCACAAGGGCTGATTACTTTCTGTTGAATTTGTCACGGAAAAAATTACTCCTTTTATTAGCACAGAATTGCAGATGGAGGCTTTTTAACACAGATTTGATTATTTACTACATCTGATTTTCACCAGTTTTAAATAACGACAAGAGAAGAGTCTAGTTCTCCTCCCGCAATGACACTAGAAGTATGCTATAAGAAGCGAGCAAGCTACTCCAACATTTAGCATACGAAAATTTCCCTGAGGTGTGACTAACTAAATAGGTAGCTCCTTGAACCTCATCAAAATTCACATGACTGCAATGAAATACAAAATCAGAATCTACTACCAAGTGCACAGTCCCTACCTAACCATCACTGAACAAAATGCACGCTCAGTTCTCTTGTTCATTCCCCATGGGCTTCAGGCACTGCATCCCATCTGTGCTCTCATCATCTGTCTGTGAGCTGTGTACTTAGGCTGGTATTCTGCTTCCACAGCCTTCTGAAAAACGCCTGGTGCTTAAGAAGATGCTTTATATATAATTTCTTATGTTCAGGAAAGCAAATCATGCCATACAAAAAAAATTCTGTGTTGCAGGTCGACCAAAGACAGACTGGCTTTTGCAAAGCTGAATCTAATCACTGCAGCTTCCCATCCAGGAGAGCAAGTTACTCTGCGTTAATACGACATCTTGAACTGCAACAGCAAGAGGACAGGGACACAGCTCATTTCCTGAGCCCCCCCTTGCAGAGAACACAGCTGAGGAGCCTGGAATACAATTTCTGAAAAGGTATTGCTACAAAAGGAGTTTGGAGAGATTTGTTTCTGAACACAAGCACCTGAGTTTGCTCTTTACTAGATACGAATACCCACCTAAATGCTCCTGCAGAGCATGGAGAGAGCAATGCAATGCATGATATGCTGAAGATAGTGTAGTTGTTTCTGGTTCATTTGCAAGCTGTCCAGGCATTAGGGAGGAAAAGTTCATTGCTACTTGAGTTCCTGACACAAACTGGCCTTTAACCCAGAAACTACAACTAGTTTTTTCCATCATCTGTGTACACAATAGAATTGTAGCAGAATGACTAGGGATTGCACTTACTCTTGATTTCTCTTCCACACAGATTAATTTTCAAAGCAAACTTTGAGTGTTTCAAGTAGCCTCTGGCTTTCCTTTAACAGTTGCATAAGAATGAAGCAACAGGCTTTAGGGAGGAGAAGGGAATAAAGTAATATTTTGAATGCTTCCTTTACTGTTAGATATCAGCAGCATCTATTCTAACATATCACCTAATCTAAAGTCCTGTCAATGGAAAGGCTTCACCAGAGACTGCAACAAATTGTTTATTCAATAAAGGTCATTCAGTTGGTGCTGTTCATCATTTAGTTCCACTGTGAACATAAGCCCAGCTCTGACATTTAACAATTTAAAGGAAGGTAGGGTTACTATTTCCAATACTACTTTCATTGCAAAACAGAATTCTAGTAAAATTGTTTTGAAGATGCAGTGTGAAAATGTTCACTCTAATTTAAAGGAAGTGAAGCTTTTGACAGGTCTGAGCTATGCATTTCATGGCTTTGTTTACCTTGYTTAAGAATAAAGTGAAAATCTGCTTTTTCTAAATACATCGAAAAAGTGTCTTATAGCATATTTTCCCTTTGAAGTCAATACGAAAGTTATTAAAAAAACAAGAAAAGAATGCAGAAAGTCTTTGCCTGCTTTGTTTTTGTTAGAAAATGCTCTGGGAAGTTTTCTCCCTCTTCACATTGCAGCTTTCTCTGTTTGTGCAAAGCTGAAGCTTTATAAAAGAAGTTTAGCCCTTGTGACTGCAAAGACAGCTTTCCAATGCACAGAGACACCTGTAGGTATTAAAGGTTGTATCTCAGTCCAGACACTTTGTCTTGTCTTTTCCCAGTGATTTGTGGTACCTGTGCTCTGCTTCCTACCACAGAGGAGATAATAAGAGATTCCAGTTTTTAAGTTGCTAGAGGATACTTTCATCTATGTTGACCCCAAGCCAAAAAGCTCTCTCTTACCTTTTTTCCTCTTCTTTATCATACGTGATGTTTCTTCACATATCACAGTTCAAAAAAAAAAAAAAAAAAAAAAGAAAGAAAGAAAGAAAGAAAGAAGAAAGAAAATAAGAAAAAAACAAAAACAGAGATGACAGAGGAGTAAATTAGGAGTTAAGGGAATGAGGCACAGATAGAAGTCAAACTTGAAGTGCTAGCAGTACATAAGAGAATGCAAAGACATCTCTGGTTATTCCAACACCTATGTGTGAGTAGAAGAGATCTTGCTACTAGCTATCTGGTTACATTACTATTTCTGAGGTATGCACTAAATGATGGTGAAATGTGGAACTGAAAGGGGATGAAGCCTTGGAGGGAGGAAAGATGAATTTTTGGAAGGGAATGGAGAGCAAGACAAACAACTTTTCAGAAATTAAGTAACAGTTAATCAGTATGTCCTTTCTTTTGAAGTCTTCAAGATATTTTCAGCAATGTCCACTTGTAATATTCAGTTGTGAGATGCCTCTGCATGCACTACCAAACTGCAGAGAAGTTATGGCTCCAGGTACAAAGCACATACAAACAAAATTGTTATGTAAAAATATAGTTGACATATGTTGTCAAAAGTACACACTGCAGCTTGTAGAGCATGCTCAGTAAGCCCAGCATATCTCAAAAGGAGCAGATGCACTAAGTTTGAGCAGATAATCTGTACAACAGTCGCATGGTGAGCTGATACCTCCTACAGCACCAGACTCAGGGTACAGGCACTGCAGAGCTGATCAGCATGCCCAGAGTGGGTAATCTTCAGGACATCTCACTATACAACAATGGGTTGGACCTACCTAATAAAAAGTAGTACCACTTGATACTGAGGAGATACTCCCTAGTCCCAGACCTCCAGAGGCTCACAAGATCACAACCAGATTTCCTATCCAGTAACAACTCTGCCCTATTTGCAGACACATCTGCATATTCACAGTCCACAGACTTAAGCTACTCCTAAAGTGGAGACACAAGGTACCAATGAACACACCATAAAAAACTCCAAARCCCCACATTTCTGCTGTGTGCACACCAAACTAGTCTTTTTCACCCCTCCCATTCCTTTTGGTCACAGTCCATTGCTACAAAACTCGTGAAGTAAGATGAGTTATGGCACAAACCTGGAATGTAATCACAGACCTTTACGCCTTCAATCTAAAGTCCTCCCAGCAGAGTTACTGTAATGGCATGCCTCACATGTTTCAGAGAAAAATTAACTAGATCTTTTGCCATATTATACCCCACTGTTCTAATTTCAGCAATGCCACAACATAGATTCATTGTGTTTAAATAACACTTGTAATTTAATTTATGTCTGACCAAAAAGCATTTCTCCACCTGAGTCACATTTTTAAAATGAGGTATGTTTAAATGAGTATACATGGCTCCACTGTTCTTCAGCCATTCCTACTATGCAATGGTTATCTAATCTTTCTGTGTGCCAGTCAATTATAGCCTCTGCATATTCAGAATCTGTTGCAGTTATGAAGAGAAACATCATCATCATCATCATCAATGCAGTTCTCATACAGAGTATTTAAACACTACAAAAAATAAAGTGCTAAAAAAACTGTTAGACCAGTAGCCCAAGATATTTCTTAGAAAACCATATAAACTAACTTAACAAATATGCCASGCAGTAGTTTAGAAATAAAATTCTCCATCATTCAGTTGTTAGATTGCAGCCACACATGCAGAAGTAATGCAGCACACAAGAAACCACATACTCTTTCTAATAACATGAACTCTGCAGAAAATACTTGAGATTCTTTCCTTCCTTCACTTTAGCAATTTTCCCACTGCCCTGGTTAATTGTTTAAGATGGTATCCTGTTCAGCAGGACAAATAATAAAATACAGTCACATTCTTCAACAGCGAAYACTCCTAGCTACACAATGAAAACTGGAGGGAGCAAGGGAATACTGAAGGAACTTAGTATTWAATTTTCAGCTAGATAAAAAGGGCCCTGCTCTGGAAGGCAGGAGTTCAGAGCATCTAGGCTCTTCTGGGTACCTGYTGAAACCTGAAATCAGAGTTTTGAATGTTACCAGAATCAAGTTATGTATTCCCTGACACTGTAGGTACTAAGAACTGCTGGGAAGCTTCCTTTTAATTCTCCCTCTTTCTCTGGCCCCATGAACCGTGCACTCTCTGCTGAACAACACACTAAGTCCCATAAGACTGTTGCAGAAGGTCCTAGCCCACTCTTCCCTACAGCCACTTGGTTAGGGCATCTTCTAGAAAATAAAAGAAGCAGGATTCACTTGATATAGACAAAGGAAGGCAACAAACACAAGTGTCAACCTTTTGGCTAGGGTGACAGCACCATTTCCAGATGTGTTTTTGAAGAAAATTGTGTTGAACTCGATAGTGTGAGGCATGCTTAGACCAAACCTACCAGATATATCCTTTGTGAACCTAGATTTCGGATGGCTAATTTGCAAATCTGTATTAGGATAAACTATTGGGACACTTGGCTCTGGCAAGACAGATGTTCTTTGTTTGTGTAATGCCATATGCAATACTCAGCAATTTCACTTAGATTCTATTGAACTTCACATTCCCAAGAACACAGGAGAACACATTTTGTAGAGAGCACYCTAAAGTCATCTTAAAAATTATTTGGTATAATCTTCAGCACATTACTTCTATGTTGATCCCATGTTGGGCACCTGTGTAGTTCGGTGGCTCTAGGCTGATGTAATAAATRGCAAGGAAACAATTGCTTGTCATTAACAGTTCTCTTTTTCCCAGTTTATWTGGACATTTTCCTCCCTTTAAGACCTCTTTTCTGGTGAACAAGACTGTATGATCCTAGGGCACAGTGCCCAAACACAACACTCAGCCAACTGGCCTGGGATGAAATGACTATGCGACTGCAAAATTTGAGATGTCCTTCTCAGTTCAGTGATGATGCAGTGATGATAAACTGGATGCTAAAAAGCTCTTTTCTTGTTGGGATTATAATTCATTCTTGAATTTTCAGTTAAAATTTAGTTCAGATTTATGACAAAGTATGGTTGCTTCACAGCTTCTGAGATTTTAATGGAGAARTGTCACTGAGTCATTTGCCATAAAGATTACAAAAGTTTATCTTGTCTGACATCCTCAAGCTATGAAGGTGAAAAGTTTGGTTATGATTATGGATCACATTGTTCTAAATCCAGTTCCTGTACTTTGTGTTGAAACATTTCATGAGTGCTTGCATAAAAGCTGATAAGCATAAGCATGGTTAAAGTTAATAGATAGCTGTGGAGGCAGAACTTGTCTTTCCAGTGGTTTCAGACTATTTTTTCCATTCTGAWCAATGGACTACAATATTCTTCCTACACAAGGGCATTTGACTCCTTCATGTAAAAATCACTACATCTGGAGTTATTTAGCATTAMAAAACAAAGCCCTCTTCACACTGAAATCAGTGCAAAACTATCAATGAATTGAACAGAAACAGTATTGGGCTCTCAAAACTAGCAAGTACTATGCTTTTCAAATAATGTTATCTATAGGTGATATGTATACCACTACATTAAAACTTTAGATAAACTAAAAATTTATCCCTATCTACCATTTTCTTCTGTACTTCAACTCCAAACAACTTCCAAACTGTCCTAATTCTTTAAGAAGCTTGATCATACCTAAAAGCATGCTACTTTTGAAATAAGCTCCGTAAGCAAAATGTTTCYTTTTCTCCCGCTTAGTCATATATCCCCATTTTCCTGAAGTCTTGCTGTCCTCTAGTGGCGAAGGGCTATGACATTTAGAATTATGGGAGCTTTTAAAAGTAGATGTCCTTTTCTTCATTATGATTTTYATCAGCTCTGCAGCTGATTTTCAAGCCTCTCAAGAAATGAATTCTTGAAAGAAGCTGCTGATCTCAGCTTGATAGACTATAATAAAGTTACTGCGTGAAATGTAGTAAGTTCAATAGCTACTTGAATTTGGAGCTATGCTCCAAGGTAGAATTTGCTAGGTAATTTACAATTAACCACCTGTATATTGTTTTATTTTTAGCTTAAAAGAAAACCCGGATGCATTAGAAATTCTCATAAAACATGCCTGTAAAAATATATTGTCTTAAGACTTTAGAAAAGATTTTCAGCACATTTCTTCAGACTTCAATTGTAGTCTTACGTTACAAAGGTGAAGATTATGACGAAGTCCTGCTTATAAATGTAAACATCTAACTTGCTGATCTAATGATGAACTGTGAGCAGTTTCTGAGATGTTGTTTTCTAAACCCACTTACAACACCTCAAATTACTAGAACCCCAGGTATGCAATTTCATGCTGGATAACAGAAAGATTGTGCAAAGGTGCAAGTCAGTCATACGATGGATATATCCCCAGCCACGTTGAGGAATAAAAAAAGGGAAGATACCTACCTCCCCATCTTCTAGCAGACATTTCCTCAGCTGCAACAATATCACTGCCTCTTTTTTGCATCAGGACCCCACTGTCCAGTCACAGTGGTTGGTGAATCATGGAAGTGATGATCAACTGCTGCTTAGCATGTGAGTCTCAGAGCAGGACAGAGGCARATGCTTTTCATGCAGAGGAATGAAATACAAGTGCCACGCCAGGGCTGGGACAACAAAGCAACTCTCATGCTTAGAGCCTAAGATCTGGCTGGTTCAGGCTTTTTYGGAATGACAAGAGAGCTAGATTCAAAAAATGGTCATCTCAATTGGAAGATTCTCCCTGACTTGGCTGTATTGTACGTCTGGTCTCACGCTACACAAAAGAAAGAATCTGACAGAACAGGCAAGTCATTTGGCTTATCCAGGCTTGCACTTACTGCATAGGCTAGAGTACTGGGAAAAGCCAGCCAGTTAGTGAAGAGCAGCCCAACAGCATGTAACCTTTCAGAGTCGGGTCTTCATCATCACTAAAGAGAGGGAGGAAAAATCACATATATTCCAGGACAAAACTAATCTTTTAAAAACTACCATGCTACATTTTCTTACCATATGTCCTCAACAGAGCTCTTAATCAAGTTGTGATGGACACAGAAATTTTTGAAGAGCGAATGATATCACAAAAAATGATTAACTTGATTCAGTGCAGGCACAAACAATTTAATAGAGATTTATGAAGGGCTTCTAACATACTTTGCCTATGCCTGTGGTATATAATCTTAAAAGTTACTCCAAGTAAGTAAAAGTGAGTTAAAAAAAAAGTTTGTTCAGCTGCCTTCCACCTAAAGCATCTTCTGTTTTCAGATCATTATCAACATTTATTCTAATCATAGTAAAATTCCTGTTTTTAATGGGAAGTCAATCTGTGCCAACCTATAATCTCAAAATCAAATTCCTCTTTTCTTGCTACTTTCTGACCTTATATATTCAATTTTACAGGAATATATGGTTAATAACACACTGAGTATATTATTTTGTAAAAGGTACATTTGCCAGCTTGGAACTGAAAGTAATAATGTACGTAAAAAATAAAGCAATTCTGTTTCCATCAGAACTACATAGGTACTTTCATTTTTAAATTAATAAAAGATTCCTCACAGGGCAGACTCAAAAGACCATGAAACCAACCTTCTTTCAGAAGTGCAGTTCTTGCAGCTGTAGTCATCTCTAAGAGACAGATCCACAGATTCATGGATTTTGTTTGCTAACATCCAACAACAGTTCCTAAAATGAAATAAATTCAAGATTAAGAAAATTCAACAACAAAGTATGTAGTAATACAGTGGATATAGTAAAGAGAAAAGGTATACCCCTACAGATATCATTAGATATTTTTAAACKTTAGCCTAGAAGATTTGTATTTAAGAGCAAATAAAGTTTTAACAATGTTYACACAAAATTGTCTATGCCATACAAACACTGTTGGACCAAGTACCAAGGTCCATGGGCTTCTAAGTTACCTACATACAGACAAAATCTCAGTAGGTAAGAATTCTGGCAGAGTAGTTGTTCCATGGTGGATCAGGAGTACGGATAGTATATGAACCCCGAAAGGGCAGGTAGAAAAGTAAAGTTTTCAGAGGGCCAGCAAATCTACTCTATTTCTGATTATGTGGTTTCAGTGATGGAAAGCAGACTTGTTCCTTTAGAGCTCTAGTTGTGAAGGAGATTTACAAACCACAGGTTCTCATCTGATAAATAAATCTCACACATGAATTGACCTAATAACCCCTCTATATTAGAGAAATGATAGAAATGTTAAACAAAGCTGCTCAAGTATTCTAAATGTCTGTGCTGACTGAGGAAGGACTTCATGACACAATTTACCCAGTACCAATGTYCTCACAGGGCTATGGGATGGCCTGCTCCTGTTGAAAGTYAAAAAATAATTTAAGATAAGAAGGYCATTTTTGAAGACCTTGATCTGATATTTTCTCCATTCATCAATTTTCAGGATCAATTTATTTTTGAATGTTAAGATTGCTTGTCTTTAGATTTTCTGAAGCACTATKTCCAACAGCTATACACAGATATGAACAGTTGGGTGCCCTTCTGTATTATGCTAACGGGTGATTTAAACCAATCTTTGTTAGTTTGCAAATTAGATGTTGAAGCAAGCTATTTGAATCTCTAAATATCAGAAAAACCAATCCATGAAACAACAGGGAAGCAGTATAATTTTTCTGTTTAGAAAGGCTTGTGTTAATACAGTCTTTTCTCTCCATAAAATTCCTGTAAAGCATCCAGAGTCAACATTAGAGAAACAGCAGCTACGCTTCCTCCAATATATTTGTTACTGTCAAGCRGATTATTAGAAAGAATCCAGGAACTTTTACAATATTGCAATTTTTATTCTAGGCTGGAATACCTAGAATCTGGAAACTTTTACTTTTAGAAACTTAGAACATGAGAAGAATTCAGTTCAGGCACAAATGAACRTATTTTTAGTTACTCCCAGAGCTCAAACAGCAGGAAAGTAGAAGAACAGCCTCATAGCCTCATACCAACACGCAGATGCAGAAACTCTGGCGTCTTGTTTTGTTGCAGAATTCTAAGCTCATTTGCTGAATCTGCTAGTACTGCACAGGCCACCTTAACGTCRATATTAGGGAAGGCAAAGTAACACCCTCCATCTTCCTATAAYTACCTCATATTTCGTATCTGCCTTTGTCACTGAAACTGGCTTTAATTCAAATAGATCACTATATGAATTATTTTTCCCCATGAAAATACAGGGGGAGAGTTTGGGTAAAGTCACGTCAGTGGCAAATAATGCACATTTCCCAAACTCAGAGTTTTCACTCAAGGAAACAAAACAACTCCTTTTTTTCATTGCATACAAGAGTAAGCAACTTTTCCTTCCAATAGATTTTGAGATCTAGGACATTACTGGAAAGATACCTCTAAAAGACTTTTTTTCCTCTCTTCTTAAGACTGGTCATGGCTAACACATCAGGAACGTATGTTAGGCAAAGTGTGCTTTAAAGTAACCACATTTACTTTTATTTTTCATGCTGACAGTAGAACAGGTTCTGAGATTTGGGAATGAACCGGCATTCTTGTGAGTCTCAGGAATGTACTTTTCCAAAGTTCCCAGGATGGGTGGAGGAACCAGACAAGGCTTTCGAAGAGGCAGACAGAGGGAAATGGTGCATAACTGCGCCTTCAGGATACAAAATTCAAATCTCAGGAGACACAGAACACACTGCCTTGAAAACAAGCTCTTACAAATACGCTGCATCTAAGGACAATTTAAGGGGCACATAAATCCATGACGGCCTTATTGCAGAAAGGGGAAATCCTTCAGAGGTTAACTCAGTAGTTTGAAGCGTTGTGGAAGAGTGAGGACACGCAAGCACGAGCGCCGAGGTCGGCCGTGAGCCGCAGCACCGTTACCCGGCCCACGCGCCCTGGGGAGCCGAGCACCCGCCTTCGGTGGGTGCCGACCGCTCTCAAGGATCACAGTTTTGGGGCGCGGAGGGGTAACCCCGCGCACACGGCCTCCCTCTTGTCAGAACGTGACCAAACCCCACGCGGCGGCGGCGACGGTCGCGCTTTCCCCGGGCCGCCGGCGCTGCCCGAACGTCCGCTCCAAACGCCTCCGGAGACGCGGCCCCCCGCGCCCCCCGGCCTCTTTCCTAGGAAAGATGGTTTTCTCCCTGCCCCCCCGCCCCCGACACCATCCCCAGCGTTACTTTTCAGGTCAACTCTTTTTTTTTTTTTTTAGACAAAACCTAAAAGCCTGGATTTTTTTCACAGAGAGATTTCCCACCCCCT
>NW_028186479.1:5429789-5470245 GCF_003343005.1 Rhea americana | reverse complement strand
CCCCTCCCTCCCCGCCGCGGCGGCCATGGGGACGGCGTCGTCGCTGGTGAGCCCGGCGGGCGGCGCCGGGGAGGTGATCGAGGACACGTACGGCGGCGGCGGCGGCGAGGCGTGCGAGATCCCCGTGGAGGTGAAGCCCAAGGCGCGGCTGCTGCGCAGCTCCCTGCGGCGCGTCGGGGCGGCGCGGCCCGGCGGCCTCCTGGGCGCCAGCTTCAAGTCGACGGCGTCGGTGCAGGAGCTGGAGTGCGCGGCCGAGTACGAGCGCCTCAAGAAGGAGTACGAGATCTTCCGCGTCAGCAAGAACAACGAGGTGGCCTCCATGGTGAAGAAGGAGGCCAAGCTGGACCGGGAGAACAAGCGGCTGCGCGCGGAGCTGCAGGTGGCCGTCGCCGGGCGGGCGGGAGGCCGTGGGCTGCCACGGCGCCTTCGCGCCCCGAGGCTGCCGCCGCCGCCACCCAGGGCGCTTTCTCCTGCTTCCCGGAGAAGCTGCGCGTGGCGCGGAGGCGGCGGGCGGCTTGTCCTTCCCGAAGGAGGCCCGGCGGCGTCGAGGAGGCGGGCGGGAGGCGTCTGGGCCGGCGGGCGGGAGGCGGCTGCCGGAGGGAGGCCGAGGCGTTTAGACCCCGTTTAGACCTCCGCAGCGCAAAACCAATCTGCCGCTAACCCGCTAGCAGCCTCCTCCGCTTACTGTCGGAGTAACGGCGGGTTAAATCTTTCCAGGCCCTTCAGAAAACGTACCAGAAAATACTTAGAGAGAAGGAGAGCGCGTTGGAAGCCAAATACCAAGCCATGGAGAGAGCTGCTACGTTTGAACATGATCGAGACAAAGTCAAAAGGCAGTTCAAGGTAYGGCTTCGTTCTTCTTTCTCTGGGGAAGTGACCAAAAAAAGGTGAAGATGTCACTCAGTCCCATTCGCCCGATGAACTCTTCTGCGATAGCCTTCGTGAGGACCTCTCCTTCTTAAAAAAGTTGCAGTATCATCGCTATARCTGATTTTTTCCTTCAAGATAATCCTACCAACCTTCTCTGGAAAACTAAGACAAAATTTAAAGAAAATCACTTGTTATGTATTAAAAAGAGACTATGCAGTGGTGAATCTGAAACTAAATTCCTGTGTCATTCTGATACTGGTCCTCACAACTTTTATACCTGAGGGTGACAAGAAAACAGGCTGCTCGACTGTTACTTGTKGAAGGAATGTGTAGATTTAAACACAGACTTTAATTCTTTCTGAGCAATTGCATATTTAGCACTGTAATGTTAACACTTTTAGCTTGCAAGAGAGAAAAGCACATGTGGTGCATCTCTTTCGGCTGCTAAAAGACAACACCGAACTAAGGAAAAGTGGAAAGGCTTTACCTTTAGAATAACTGGAAGGGCCAAGTGGATGCTTCTGCTTTACCCTTGCTGCAGATACTGATCCTTCTACCACCCATAATAAGGCAATATGGCCGTTTTTTGCACTGTTTTCAAGATTACTGACATCCTTAAGTGTAACAGGTGTTAGTGTCTGGTAGATACATAAAAAGAGAAATGTTTTTTGACCTTCTTCAAGAAATCAGACTTAAAGAGTAGTTCTGCTATTTGTATTTAAATCAGTGTTAATGTTTTGCTCTTTTATGATGCTAATATTGTACAAACAGGACAGCTGGAGATGCTTGAKCATTTCTTATTTTAGAAAATTTAAATTACCACAGCAATCAAAAATAAATGCAAGACTATATGTAAATATAAAAACACTTGAAAAGTAAATGGAGACCTTTGAAAAAAGTTATTATATAATGATTTTAAAAAGCACTAAACTTTCAAAGATCAAGAAAATTACTCCTCATTTTTAATGAATTTCTCATATTAAGGCAGACTTATTTTTCAGAATGATATGCTAAGGTTTAAAAGAGTAAAGTTTTAATAGTAGATAATTTCTAACTATGTTTTCTAACTATTTTTTAAGCTCCTGATAGCTTTTTGTTCACATTTTCAAACCTTTCCCTGCTAAGTGAATACTAAAAACTTACACATCCAGGAACTGTTACTGGATTTCCAGAGATTTATGGTTTATACTTCAAAACTATTTTTTTCCTACTCATAGATTTTTAGGGAAACTAAAGAAAATGAGATTCAGGACTTACTGAGGGCCAAACGAGAGCTAGAAGCAAAACTTCAGAGGCTTCAGGCCCAAGGAATTCAAGTGTTTGATCCTGAAGAGTCTGATTCTGATGATAATTGTACAGATGTTACAGGTAAGAATACTGTCCTTTGCATTTTATGTTGAAATATGACTGAAGTCTATGACCGATAAAGCATAAGACAAATATTTATATTCTCTTGATAAAAGGTTTATTAATCTGTGTTCAAAAGCAAAGAATAAAGGGAACTGACTTTACAACTGTAGTTTATATTGTGGAGACTCTAAATTTCTGGTTGTACTCATGGATCAATGAAGAAAATGGAACATTATCTGGAGAGAGTGACTTGAAACTTTCTTGAAGTTGTTCCACAAACAGCTCTGAATTTCATGTTCTCTTCTGAGCTTTCTTCTGCATTCTTTGATTGTAGTTCTTAAGAGATTATGTTCCAAAAGATCCAGAAGTGCGCAGTCGAAACTAGAGGGTATCTTAGATGGGCTTACTGTCCATGGATGATGAAGTATTCCAGGCTCAGCTGCCAAACTCTTCAAAATAGCAATTAGATATTTAACAAATGTGAACTCACCGAAAGAATCATTTCATCAAATAATTTTTTGAAAGGGAAGACCTAGCAAACTTAATGACATACAGGGCAAAAGCTTGCCTATGCTGTGAGTGGTAGCATAACAAGGGATGGATTCAGATAGGTATGTGATTAATCCTCTGGCTTTGCATCTGATTCAAAATACAGCAATAATTGTAGCAGACAGCACCTTAACACAGGTAAGGACTGTTACTTATTGCACTGCAAATGCTTACTGTGGAAATCCTACAT
This sequence comes from Rhea americana, assembly GCF_003343005.1. Taxonomy (NCBI): domain Eukaryota; kingdom Metazoa; phylum Chordata; class Aves; order Rheiformes; family Rheidae; genus Rhea; species Rhea americana. The sequence goes on along the minus strand of NW_028186479.1, from coordinate 5,467,286 downwards.
TCAAGTGCTGTTGCATTACCTTCACTTTGGTTATTAAGATATGTCAATATTTGTGTCTTTCAAGAGTACAAATGGGCAATCTTTAAAACTAGAAGTATTTCAGAATGAAGTGATTGGCTGTGTGCATAATTATGCATTTGATAATCTCTCTCCCCCTGCCCCACCCCAGATACAGATCATCTTGTTTTCCTTTGCATGCTTTTTCTGTCCTTTTTTTTTGTTAAATTCATTTCTGAATTTTTGCTTCCCTTCCTATGTTTTTCTACATCTTTCTCATTTTCCTTATTTTCAAAATGTAAGTTTTATTTAGTGCCTTGAAAGTTACATATTGGTTGGCAGAGCTGCAATCCAAGCATATGGCAAAGAGATACTGTGAAAGCTCTTTCACACAGTGCGGAAAATTTATTTCAATCCTGACCTACAGCCACTTCATGCTGTTTTAATTGCAGAACTTTCCTGAACAAAAGTTGAACAAAGATTTTATAATGTGCATAAATGACTGCAACAATACTGTGAATTGTTTTCCTTTATGTGATCCAAGTCAGCATTTGAACCCAACAGATGAGAGCAATCCATGTAATAACAAATTCTGTTTGCCTCTTCCTTTAGCTGCCTGACTTCTCAGTGGCTTTGGACTAATGCCCATTTAGAGCTAGAGTACACAAAGGTGCGAGTGAATCTGCTAAAGGAAAAAAAAATTAYAATCATTTGCATGTGAGAGCAGGTTTCAGCTAGAGAATTTAGGATTGATATTTTACCTTGTTTACTGACAATGAAGGCTTTTTTGTTTGTTTTTCACTTCTTAGCTTCTGGGGTGCAATCTGAATACTGGAATGGAGGAGCTTTGGGAAGTGAACCATCCATGGGTAGTATGATGCAACTTCAGCAGTCTTTCAGAGGACCTGAATTTGCTCATAGCTCTATAGATGTTGAGGGACCATTTGCGAACATAAACAGAGGTAAGTAATGGTGTACATGCCAGGTTGTGTTTATATATTTGATGACTATGGTATGTGCAGCAGTGATTTTAGCAAATACCAGTAAATAGTGCTTCACTGTGAATAAACCAAATACCATTTTATTCATACTGATCAAGAAAGATTCTCTCTCTCTCCGTGTCTGTTGGCATTCATTTTTTCTTTTTTAATTCAAATTCTCTACTTCAGTATAAATGTTATGTGGGTATTAGCATGAACTGTTTCCCTATTTTTTTGTTGGATTTGCAGTTTTTGACTCAGCTTAGGGGGTAGTTCTTGGAAATCTGACTGCAAGACCAGGATGTATACATTATTACATGAATCYGTGCAAGAAATTATTAGTTATATCTAATAATTCAAATATTACACTGTTGATATCAATAGTTCTTGTTGTATAACAGTGTTTGCCACATGGCCTCTTGCAAGTTGTCTTCTGGTGCTCTGCTTTCTTCCACTGCTTGTGGAACCCCTAGAAACTGTCCTTAGCATTGGCTTTGAAGGTAGTTCCTCCCTTTTTTTGTTCAGTCTCTCAGGCTCTGATACAGAAATCTCTCGGTGCGAAGTTGAAGGGACGGGTCTGCTCTTTGGTGCCTCCAACTTCATATACTAATCCTGTCATCATGCCAGATGGTACTGAAAGGGCAGTGTATCCCTTTTAGTAATCACAATCACAAAATGAGTAGCAAGAGAAGTTTTTAAAGTTCCTTATTTCTACAGTGAATTGACATACGATACAAATGTGGAAAGCAAGGGACTTTATCTCAAGAAGAAGAACTTTCCATATTATTTCACTGGTATTTATTAGCATGGTTTAACTGAAATACATGTAAAACTGAAAAAAAAAGTAGATTATGGGTGATTTTTATTATTCCTGGATGTTTTSTTTTGTTTTACAACCATCAACTTGGTTTTGTGGATACATTTCATCCATCCATTAAAGGAAATATGACTGTGGTGATAACATGAATATATTTAACACTATTATGTTTTGCCACATTGTCAAATTATATGGTTTTATAAAAATATAATTATATGAGTCCTTTAAATTGAAAATTTAAAAATTAAATCAAAAAGAGTTGAGTGAAAATGTTACTACTATTTTAGATAAAGTGGAGTATTCATAATGTTAAGAAGTGACTTTATCTGCTATATAATGTAGTCAGATCTGAAGATCTCTGACTCCGTTCTTTTGTTTGCAGATGACTGGGATGCTGCTGTTGCTAGTTTGTTACAGGTTACGCCTCTGTTTTCCCACTCTCTGTGGAGTAACACAGTAAGATGTTTTATTATTAGTACTGAAGAGACTCAACCAGAAGTGGACATCTTCATTAGGGTGAGAACCTCACAAACTTGCATTAACTGATATGCTGAGTTTCATTTCCACTGTGAAACTTACTCAAAAATTCCTCCAATATTCCACAAAAGCTTTAGTAACTGATTTCAGTGAAGTTGGAGGTAATATTGTCAAGGACTTCAGGGGAAGAAACTGCATAGAGGAAAGGAACTGTGATTTATCTAGCAATCCTTACTGTTATGCAGATTTAGTAATAAAGCACAGTTATTCAAATTTGCTTTCAGAACTACTCACCAAAACTTCAAAGAATCTGTGAAACAATGGGATACTTCTTTCAAGTTATTCATTTTCCAGCAGAAAATGAAAGTCATTTTAAGGATGTAAGAAAATGGGAAATTGAAAAAAGTTCATTAGTCATTTTGCTCTTACATTTAACTTTGCCAAGGTAAGTATTTTCTGGTCTAGTGAAGCAAAGGGAAACTGGCAATTATGCAGAGTGCATAGCTTATTTAAATGTATGTGATCCTTTGCTCAGTACATTTCCTAAGCTAGTAGCTTCTAAATCATACTCCTTCAAACTTCAGATTTACTAGTGTAGACAGTTCACAGAATGTATCAGCTTCATAACATTTCCTTTCTTCTTCTAGCTATAGGTTCTATTAAAATGCAGCATGAAAGATGTCTTCATAACAATACGCAAATTTTATGCCTTCCAAGAACAGCTCTCTGCTGTGCATATTGCTGGAATCTTAGGAATTGAAGGAATTGAAGATAGTTGGGATGAATGTTATTCTGTGTTTTTCATTTCTTTATCTATCCCTAAGCCTGTCTATACTATTTCAGTTTTATTCTATTACGTGTTATTTTCTCTCTCTGGCTCTTTCTGGATTGATTTCATGGCTCTTCTATATGGCAACTTACACTAGCCCTTTATAGCTTTGTTTACTAAAGTAATGGTATTTTATAACAAATAGTATTGCAGTGTTTTTTTATTTGTTCAGTGAGTAATTGGCTAACTTTCTAGAAGAACCATGACTTCCTAAATGAGAAACACTGAACTAAGGTTATTTCCATCCATTAGGATTATTTCTGTTGTATTTTTCCTTTCACTGAAGAACAGAAAAAAGGGTTCAGAAAAGATAATATTCAGGATCATGGAGTGATTATTCCAGAACATCTGTATGAAAGTAATAATCAGTAAATATGTTAAGTTTCACATTTCACAACTGCCATATTAATGGAGCTCTTGTATTAACTAGACCTGCTGTTTCTTTCTGTAAAACATCTTTCCCTAGAGAACTAAATGCTAGCTTGAGATACTAGTAGCTAAGAGTTACAGCAGTGGAGTGCCTCAGGGAACAGTCAGGTACTACAGAAAATTTTGATTTGTGTTCATAGAGGAATTGGGCTAGAGCTGCCATACTTTTATGCCCTTAGGAAGAAGAATGTGTTAGCAGGTGAGGGGCCATTGGCACCCTGAAAGACTGTTGCCAAATAGTGGGCCACAAGTTTTTTGTATGTGGGCCACAAGCGTTTAAGAATGAAATCCATATTGAAAAGTGTCTCAAAAAACCTCAGGAGGGTTTTCTGCCAACAATATTCATTTATAGAGTCTTCTTGTACAAAAACTATGATGAAAATTGTAGTGCTCATATGAAGAAAATAATGTGTAAGAGATCTGCCATTACATAGTTGTATAATACCTTCTATAGAACAGCAATAGATCACTGGGTATAACAACATGGAATCGAGGTGATTATTCCTTTACACATACAAAGTGCTTTTGAGATCAGAGATCTATAATTCTCCATTTCAACTAGTACAGACTAAGAGACCTGGCCTATGTCTTAATAAATATGAAGGAACTTTTCCTAAAAACATCAAGAAGAAGAACAGAGCTTTCAAATAAGTGATGGCAGGACGTAAATGTGACACTCATTCATCACATATGAATCCATGTTATTTTGATGCAGGACAATTAGTTTTCACTTAGTAATGTGACAGGAACATCAAGTTTTGATTTAAAAAGCAGCAACGTAAAAAATAATAAATGATTTTGATGTTTTTGATACAAATAGCAGAAATTATTCTTTTAGCTGTTCCTTGCTTCAGAGTTTATCTTAAATTCTCTGCTGAAATACTTGGTTGACCTTGTGAAAAGGTATGACCTTTGAATTAGATTTTGCAGTGAAACCTGTCTTCGGAGCTTGTGTTGATTGAACTATTTACTACAGCAGTGTAATATAGCACAAGAATGCTGATTTCCAATCTAGTTGTTTGTTGGAGGACTATGAAGAAGCCTTCTTGAGAAATCCAGAAGAAAAGCCCCGTGTGATTTACCACAGAATGGAAGATGACAAAGAGAGCTCAGTCTTGGTGCAGCAGTTAATTGAGCAAATTTGTTATGTGAACAAAGCAAAGGTATGGCACTTTAAAGATACCTGAGTTTTAAAAGGCTGCTTTCCTGTTATGAACAAGAGAGTGCTAGTAGCATCACATTTTAGGAGAAATTGCATTGCACTCTTTCTGGATGTGTGTAATACAATTATATGAGTAGATAGATGAAGCTCATTTTATGAAGATTATGAAATTTTCATTAGCAAGAAAGAAAACCCACTGCATTTTCACTGGAAAAAAACCCATGTGCTATAGAGATAAAGTTTCTCACCTATGTTTAGCCATCTAAATCTAGGAAAAATTGTTTGTCCAAATTCCCTCTGTAGCCACTTGGGGCGGAGGGGAAGGAAAGAGATTACCTCTAGAGAGATTCCTTTCATCTGAACATAGATCACTTGACTTTAATCTCTATAGAGAGGACTGTTGAGACAGCTGAGACTAGATGCCAAATTTTCAAATACTTAGACAAGATGAAACCTACCTAAGAAGTAAAACAGAATGGAATTTGAATATGTTAGAATGTTTTTGTGGGAAGTCATAAATACTGTTCCCCATTAGTTTCAGAGTTGTTACATGCCTTGCCATTTACTTTTTCAGATGATTGATCATATGGGAAGTGTGGAGGAAGGAGCATATGAAATCTATAATTGTGTGGAAAAGATAATTAAACAGGTAGAATACCTGATGCATTTCACCTTTTTCTGTTACTACTCTGATTTCTGATTTTAAAATCTCATTGTGATTGCTAAATGCTACTTTAATGTAATTCAAAGGTCTTCATGTGTTTTATCATTAGTAGCTGGCTAGCAAGAAACTCTGCAAGTGGGAAGAAAATCCAATTGGGCAGTACCCAAGGGCAGAAGCAGTAGAAAGGGATCAGATAGGTTGTAAATTCTCTGTTAACATCATATTTCATATCATGGGATAAGGAGAGACTGCATAGTCTTTATCCTCTCCTGTGATGAGTAGCTTCCCCTGAGAAGCTAAAACCAGTGTCCTGAGATCTGTGCATTGAATATTCACTTGGAATCATTTAATTACCCATTTAGTTATGTTTGCTGCTAGCCTAAAAGGGAATGGGCCTACTGGTGTTAGTAGAGTTGCAATCATATACAGTGGAATTGAGAAGAGTATCAGAAGTGCCTGTACTTAAGAACTGCAGTTGCAATTTTTTCCTTCTAGTTTTCTTGTTACTCAGGATATATTGGGCTGTGAAATGACAGAACTAGAAGGCAAGGATTTAGGTAATAAGGAAGAGTCGAACACTCCTGAAGAGGAAGTTTTTGGTGATGTACTGTGGGATGCACATGATGAACAAGAACAGATGGAAGCTTTCCAGCAGGCCTCTAACTCAACATGTGAGCTGGGATTTGAGAAAGTAAGTATTTTAGAAATGTATGAAATGAAGAGAAAGCTATCACTCGCTTTGTCTCTGGTGTGGCAAGATACACTTCTGCAGAGGGAACTGTGTCTGAGAGCATCCTTTTAGGGCTGTTATTCCTTTGGCTCGAAGAAACCATATGTATTATGTAGATGACATACTTGTTTTCTGGGAGTTATGCCAGTTTGCCTGTTACTGAGTGGCATTGATGAAGAAGTGATTGCTGTTCCTGCACTGGAGAAAAACACTGTAACTGTATGCCAGAAATAGGGCGTCCCAGGCTTTTGAAGTCTATAGAAAAAGCTCTGAATGTGTTTTTGAAGGAAATGAGAGCTCTGTCTTGACACCTTAAGTTTTGAAGATCAATAATAAAAAGGTTTCATCTGATCTTTTAGCCATTCATGTGTGAGAATAACACAGGAAAATTTAGAGAGTTGCTTGGTAACTCCATAGTTCCTCACTATTTGAAATCAAATTTCTAAAACATTTCAAAGTAGGAGTATATACAGGGAAGGTAGAATAAGTGTATGAAGAAGAACCTTGAAAGTGGTCTGTAGCAAAGACTGATGTTACAGCTGAATTTGTTCAACGTTCTTTGATGTTGTGTTATAATACAGGGATTAAGTTTCTCTATTATTATGATTAAATTATTAGCACCTCTGTTTTATTAGCACAGCTTTTCTTTTGATTTCATTATTCATGTATTGGCAGGGGGTTGGAAAAATTTGCCATCTTTTTTGCATACTAGAACACTTAATAGAATAGTGATAGAATACACACATATGTGCACCTTAATCCAGCCTCTACTTCCTCTGTGCAGTGACAAACTGTTTCTCCCAAGTGGATGAAAGGGTTTTATTTTATGGCCCTGAACTCTACCACARCATTGTTGGGCATTCATGTGGTGAAAGAAAACTTCTCGTTTGTCTGCTTGGTGCCTCAAAATGTAATAGCAGATGTCAACTCTGAAAGCTAAGTCCTGGCAAACAGGACCTAACTGCTTTGCTATAACAACACCAGCTCAGTTTATTAGCCCTAAAAATTCCTACTGAACCAAATTAAAAARAAAAAACATATTCATGTATTTTATGCTTTCTTTAAACGAGGTAATAAATTTAGTATTTTCAGTGTTTCATTAATAAAGTTATTTCCATATGTATAGAGTTACGTTTTAGTATTTATCCTCTTACCTCAATAAATCTGCACATGCATTTTGTAATTAGGCAGTTTACCATATCAAGCAGTATATTCCTTCCTTAAACAGTGAAATACTTTGTAATGGTTGTTTCTTTCCTATAGTATTTTGAACGTCTGAATGACCTGGTAGCAGCACCAGCACCTATTCCACCTCTGCTTGTCTCAGGAGGACCAGGCTCTGGGAAATCTCTCCTTCTGTCAAAATGGTAGTTTAAAAAATAATTTTTCCATGTATGAAATTTAAGGAAAAGGTTTCAATTACATTTTAAGCATCATATCAGCTTAATTAGAAGTAAAATGGGAGGGATTAAGAAGCACTGAAGTTAGGAAAACATCCTGGAAAGATTTGTAATAATTGASTAGCTAATTCCATCTCAACAGGTTTTAATACCTCTGTGACTCCAACTGTAAAGGCCTATGTATCTGTCTTTGCACAGCATTAATAGATGATTTCAGTAACTCAGTAGTTCTGTCCTTCTCTGATAGCCAAGTGGGGTCCTTTGGAGTCTTTTGCTGAAACAAATGGAAGGAAGGATCTGACCTAATAATTTGTCCCAGAAATGCATTTTGCAGTCACTTGCAGGCTGCGATAGAATTTACTGCCCTAAAAATAATAGTGTCATTGGTTSTTAAAAGCTCAGTAACATGTGACTGTTTAGAGCCAGGAAGGGCAGTTGTTAATGGCTACCAGTTCTGGGGAGATCAAGAATGGAAACTGACATAAAAAGTTCATTTATAGCTTACAAAATGCCTGATTTACTATGCAAGATAAGATAAATACCAAACACCACTCCGTAACATACCTTATCTCCTTTAGTAAAACTGATTATTTTTATTTGAGATGAAAATATATGTGCAAGAATGTGGTCTGTTAGGTGCTTTTTTTATTTCTGTCATTAGGATTCAATTGCAGCAGAAGCATTCACCAAACACACTAATTCTTTATCACTTTGTGGGGAGGCCCATGTCTACCAGTTCAGAATCTTCACTGATAATAAAACGCCTTACTTTAAAGGTATGCTATATTATTACTTACCTGGCATAGCTTGATTCTTTAGAAAGTAGTGTCAGTATGTGTGTGTCAAAAGATACAAATTTTTATGGGCTTTTCTACATCAGCTAAGAGTAACACAGACAAAGGGCATAATAGAAGTGGGAGCTCTCATCCTATATGTTGAATGCAGATCAATTAAAAAGCATCTCTGGGATTTTCTTAATAGATTGGCATTAGCAATTATGCTTACAGTGACCAATATTGATGGCTTATGAAACCATGTAAACTTCCTCCAAAATTTCCTGCCATCTGGCCAGAGAGAGAAGCAGGTGGTATCTCTTCTGTCTGTGCATTTAGAAACCTGAGGCTGCATTTGCCAGTTGGCACCATATTGTTCCTAGACTAGTCTCTCTCCTATGTTAATTTATTTTTGAAGTATGTGTTTGATATGTGGGGAATAAATGCGGAGTATTTGTGTGCCAGGATCTGAGTTTTTTTTTTTTTTCCTTTGCATAATGCTACTGAGGACCTCACAGGATTAAAGCCTTTAGAAAAACAAAATCGATTRTGGGCCCCTTGCAATTTTCTCATGTATTTTAGAAATCTGCATATTTAAACCTGTCCAACTTTTAAGCCTTTTTAAATCTCTRAATCCTTTGTGCACTGTATAAAAATTGTCCCTCTATAATTTATGCAATGAGTTCTGTAAGTACTTTTTGGATTTAACATTTGCCAGCTTTCTTCATCTAGTAGCAGGAAAGCAACCTCTGAGCTTGACTAGAAAAATTGCCCCAAGAAGGAGTGATTTTTCTCTTGTGTTGATAGGTCTGTCTTCAGCTCTGCTAGTTGTTATTTAAGATAGAATTTTTAATTTATGTTTATAATTCTGCAGCTTATGCAACATTCTTGGTTAGTGTCACCTTTGACATTGGATCCAGCTAAACTTCTGGAAGAGTTTCCCCGTTGGCTGGAAAAACTTTCTGCACGTCACCAAGGCAGCATTATTATAATTATTGATTCTATTGACCAAATACAGGTATGTTTTCAAAATATTTACTGTTTGCCAATCTAAAACAAACTTTTGTGAGTGCAGTAGGTTCAGTGATATCTATGTAACAGTAGTATTAACATTTACTTTTCTATAAAGAGTACATAAAATAATTTGTGGTTAGTGCTTTAATTTAGTGCATTAGTGCAATTAGTGATTTAAGTAGTGGATTAAAAATAGTCTATCATTTTTATAGGTAACATTCATGGGTTTTTTTTTTTTTTGATGCGTCTTAACACCCTAGTGTTTGAGCAGTCTGGTTACATTATTTATCCAAAGGTTCAGACTTGTGAGCTGACCTAGTAGGCATGTAAATAGCCTAGTCTTTATGCAGAGAGCTTTTGAATAATAGTATTCTGTCTGCTTTGTATAGTGTCCAATCATGCTGATACATACCAAGAATTAGATCTTAAGCAATTTTTAAGGACCTTGGAGAATTTAAGACTCCTTTCACTGAGCTAAACTGTTAATGAAACCCATAAACTTCTAGTTCTTTTTAATTTTTTTTGAACAACCTGTGTATTAAGTAACCAAAATCATCTTTTTTAAGCAAGCTGAAAAGCATATGAAATGGCTGATAGATCCTCTACCAGTGAACGTAAGAATGATTGTGTCAGTGAATGTAGAAACATGCCCACAGGCTTGGAGGTATGTTATATTCCTGGGACGTTTCGAAGAAATCTGGGTTAAAATTACTATTTTAAATTACCCTTACTGGTTGAAGAACAAAAGGCCAAATTTCTCAAGGCCTGGAAATGTAATGAACRCAGTCAGGTTTTGGAGCCATAGAGGATGATGGAAGCTTCTCTTTTGATACTGCAATGAGAACACATTTTAACTGTTGTGAAACTGTGCTTTTGTTTTATGTTGCTGGATCTTTCCACATGAGCATGTGAAAGYGAATATTAAGTGTAGTCACATGCACATCAAGAGCAGTGTACAGTGAGTAGATTCAGGATAAGGCTAAAAATGGAATTTTGACTTTTGAAGGCTAGACTTTCTTAGTAGCAGGGAATAGGTTCAATTACTGCTTTGATATCAATCTTTAAAAAACTTTACAACTTTTATGTCTTTTTTTCCTTTTTTGTGCTGCTTAATGAGGTCTGAATGCAATTTTGTTCTCTGTTGCTGAAAGGTTGTGGCCCACTCTTCATCTTGATCCACTGAATTCCAAAGATGTTAAATCTCTCATTAGTGCAGAATGTAACTCTGCAAATGTTAAATTGACTAAAGAGCAGGTATGTCTGTTGCAGTTCTTTAAAACTACAAGTACCTCACTCTGCTATAACTTTTAATGAAAACATGGAAAGAGGAAATAAGCACAGCTGCCAGAAGAAAGTAATATAAACAGTACTGGTCAGGACAGCATGCGATTTGAATATTTTATACTTTAAGGCTCATAGCACCAAATACAGATGGAACAGCCAGCATAAATTATTAACAACGAAAAAAAGTGTATAATTGCACATATTGCTGTGAACATTTTCTTTCATTTTGGAATCGTAAAAGCTTTAGTGTCGCGTAATACCCTAACAATGATTGGTTAAGTGGAAAAAAAGCATTTTGTCTTTTTGCCTTGGGAACTGATTCTGAAATATAATCTTCATCTTTAGTAATCTGTTGATTAGACTGTAACTCTTTTGATCCTAAACTTGAAAGGAAATTTTCACCTGTATGCTGCACTACCTGGAAAAACACACAGTATTTTCTTACAATAGTTACTATACCATACTCTTCAGATGTTACATGTAAAAGTATATCTACAACTCTTGTCAAATCATTAACTTTTGATTGGTTTGGTTAATTTTACCTTGGCCCACAGAATTTTGCTTAAAATATTGTAGGAGAAGAAGCTTGAGAGACACTGTCGCTCTGCTACAACTTGCAATGCCTTGTATGTCACTCTTCTGGGTAAAACTATTGCCTGGTAAGTTGACATGATCCTGAAATTACTATGTTTATCACTATGTCAGAAAGTGCCAAGTAGCTTTGCTGCATTTTTAAATACATTGATATAAGAAAAAATAGCAGAATAAAATAGAAAGTTATTCCTCCTTCATTGACTGTGGATTAAACAGGAGAAAAGATCAGCAAATCTGTGATTTCTGTAATTTTAATACTGAGTGAATCCAGATAGTTTGATCTGTCTGTTTTTAAGCCTTTTTTTTTTTTTTTTTTTTTTTCTTTCTATTACTTTTTTTTCTGGGTGTATCAGTTGCTTTAATGCTTTTTAATGTTATTTGGAGGAGTTGGTATTGTTCTGTTACATGCTTTAATTGAGATTGGTTGGGTTTACTGATGTACCAGGTAGTTTGCACTTTATATTTAAGTCTAAAAGGGAGCTCAGTAATTGTTTTGTCTGCCATCCTTTACACAGTATTTTGCCCTGTAATTCCTGCTGTTCAGAAAACTAATTTTCTGTGCAACAGAATGTGTAATAAGTGCATTAGTTTATTATTAACCTAGATTTATCTTGCTGAGAAATACTTGTTTTTAATATAGAGACTCCCAAAAGATTATACTTAAATAATGTAGTTGAGTTGACTGATTTTCATTATTTTGGGAGTTTTATTTTATGTTTTAGAATGCTTACTTGCTGTTGAAAGTCTTGCTTCATATATACACTAAATGCAGTTACGGCATCTAGTTTTGTATTTCTGTCTTTATCCAACTTAATGTTCTCATTCTGTGTTCCTGTTGAAGGAAAAGAACACTACAGTGTATTTTGGGAGGAAATAAGAATGTTGTAGATATTTAGAAAAATCAGGCAATATGACAGCAGTTGGCTTCAGGAATATCTCTTTCAGGTTTGATCTTGCCAGGTGCTGTGCATCTTTTAAACACAGTAGGAATTCAGATCACTGTTGAGATGGAGCTCTTTGGTAGTTTCAGTTCATCTTGCTCAGCCAAATCGAATTTGTTAAACCATGCTCTTTTTGTCCATCTGCTCAGTGCTGGAAGTACAGGAAATATTGATGAAACCCTTCAACAGTGTTTCCAGTGTCAAGACACAGTGTCACTCTACAGGCTTGTTCTGCGATCAGTTCAAGAGTCGTTGAGGAACGACAAAGAGAAAGATCTTTTGAAAGAGGTAAGAAGAGAATACTTCAGTGTTTATACAGGAAATGTATATTCTTTCCTGTAGACAATTTTTATTAAACGAAAAGTAAATACAGGTTTATGTTGGTTCCTATGTACAATTCAGAGATCATTGCATTATTAGTGTAGAAGGGACAGTTGTGACCTCTTTGTCTTAAATTTCAACTAAGGTATTATCAAAAGTAGAACAGAACCGTGGCGCTATTGCATAATGTAACATCAGCACTACMTTTGGTGTCCTAATCCAATGATTAACTATTATATCTGCTAAAATTTTACACCACATTTCTAATATAAATTCATTTAGATTTACTTTTTAGACAAGACCTTTATAACAATTACCTGCTAAACCAGAGAAACTCCATTATCAGAATTTGTTTTGCATATCAAACTACTACTGAACCTTCTTTTGATAAGCTAATTTGAGCATGGTAAATATAATCAACGCACAATATCTTGTGAATACAAGACACCACTTGTTTTGTGGTTCCTCTCCATGCTTCTGCAGAACTTCCTTGAGTTGTGTGGAACATTTATTGAATTAGGAAATGATCCTCAACAATTACTAGAAATTCCAGTAGTGTTTTGGTTCTGACGGTGTGAAAACTTTGGCATGCTTTACTTAGGTGAAAGTCCCTTATGATAATAGAATTACTGTTAGCTGAAATGTTTCGGAGGAAAGTTTCTGGAGCCATTTTTTGTCATAGATGTCAGTTAAAATACTAATCCATTATCACTGAGGATTGTTCTTTGAGGACAGAAAAGGGAAAGAGTTAATGTAAGTAGTTTTGTTCTTAGCGCATAAAGTTATACAATGATACACAGTATTTTTCTTAGAATTTCAGGCTAACTGAACTCTGCTGCAAATATTGCTAAGTGTGCAAGGTACTTTTTCTGCTTTCTGTAGGTTCTGTGTGTTATTGGTGTTAGCCACAATGGTATGAGTGAGTCAGAACTGATGGAACTTTATCCTGAACTGTCTTCTGCAATGCTAGCCTCGCTCGTTCACAGCCTGCACAAAATGTGTTTGCTGACGTATGGCTGTGGTTTGCTAAAATTCCAGCACCTCCAGGTAATTTTTATAATTCTAAACATGTGTAAGTGAAACTTCAGCAGTGCAAAAGCTTTCAGACTCTGGTTGCAGACTCTGGTTTTGACTGTATTAAGTTAAATGTGGGGAGCGTTTGAGTCCATTTGTGTTTACTCAGCTTTACAACTAGTTACATCTCAGCAGATATTCATCTTGGTTTCCTGTCTTCCCCTTTGAGAAATTCAGTTACTCACAGATTCTTGCTTTGTTACACTCTAAGCCTCTGCTGATTTTTAGATAAATTGTTGTATTAGCTAGATAGCCATTCATATATTTATACTCTCTTCTGTTTTCTTTAACTTCTAGTCTAATGTTAGAATCCCCTTGAAAACTATTAGAGCTGTGGTATCAATACTGGTTGGTATTGTTCACCAGCTGAAAACCTGGCATTCCATACCTTTAGACTAGAGTTCTGATCCATTAGTTGTTGACTCCAGATCTCCTCAAAAACAAGCAGAACTGAAGGARAATGGAAAATGATCTGAATAACCTGAGCTTTGGTCTAATACAAGATGATCTGTTTATAGTACCTTTGTCATGGAAAGATTTTCATTCCACAGCACGTGACTGGTTTCATAATTAAATCTCATACAGTTTGCTGTGAATCATGAGAGCTTAATAACCAAACTAAATGCATTTTCTTTCTCTCAATTCTCTTCTCCTTAGGCTTGGGAAATGGTGAAATTAGAATGTATGGAAAGTGAAAATGCTATTTCTGCCTATAGACAGAAACTAGTAGACTATTTCACCATGCAGCTAAGGTAAGTAAGAGTTCCTGAAGATGTGCTAAATTGCAGGCTTGTATAGCAGGCTTCTTTGACTCAGTATTGTAAATTATCCTTGCAAATGAACCCTTAAAAATAATAATTTTCAGTTTAGCAGCTCATTGATATATTGCTTCCTAATCTTGGAAAAAATTGAGGATATGCTGGGTATGGTGGTCATCCAAAAAGGTTATTGTGTGATAAGACAGGGCATGAATTCATTTTGTGCTAACTACTCCCATGCACGTTTTTAGCTCCCAGTAAATACTAGGAAATTTGAGGTTGCTTGAAGAAAAAAGGAAAGACCTCCTTGAATTTGGCAAGTGATAAACACATACACAAGATGAGGTCCAGTAAAACAGCTGAAAGGTTGCAGGTTCATAGAATCATAGAATCAGTAAGGTTGGAAGGGACCTCTGGAGATCATCTAGTCCAACCTCCCCACTCAGCAGGGTCACCTAGAGCATGTTAGACAGGGTTGCATCCAGGCGGGCCTTGAATATCTCCAGAGAAGGAGACTCCACAACCTCTTGGGGCAACCTGTGCCAGGGCTCCGTCACTGTCACAGTGAAGAAATGCCCCCTCACGTTCNCTCAGCAGGGTCACCTAGAGCATGTTAGACAGGGTTGCATCCAGGCGGGCCTTGAAGATCTCCAGAGAAGGAGACTCCACAACCTCTCGGGGCAACCTGTGCCAGGGCTCCGTCACTGTCACAGGGAAGAAATTCCCCCTCACGTTCAGGTGGAACTGCCTATGCTTCAATTTCTGCCCATTGCCTCTTGTCCTGTCACATGGGACAACTGAAAAGAGTTTGTCCCTGTCCCCTTGACACCCTCCCTTCAGGTGCTGGTACACACTGATAAGATCCCCCATCAGTCTTCTCTTCCCCAGGCTGAAGAGGCCCAGCTTTCGCAGCCGTTCCTCACAGGGCAGATGCTCCAGCCCTCTGATCACCCTCGTAGCCCTATGCTGGACTCTCTCCAGTAGCTCCATGTCTCTCTTGTCCTGGGGAGCCCAGAACTGGACACAGTCCTCGAGATGAGACCTCACCAGGGCTGAGGAGAGGGGCAGGATCACCTCCTTCCACCTGCTGGCAACCTAATGCACCCCAGGATACCATTGGCCTTCTTGGCCACAAGGGCACCTTGCTGGCTCACTGTCAATCTGTCATCCCCCAGCACTCCCAGGTCCTTCTCTGCAGAGCTGCTTTCCAGCAGGTCAGCCCCCAGCCTGTACTGGTACCTACAGTTATTTTTCCCTAGGTGCAGGACTCTACATTTGCCCTTGTTGAACCTCATGAGGTTCCTCTCTGCCCAGCTCTCCAGCCTGTCCAGGTCTCTCTGAATGGCAGCACAGCCCTCAGGTGTATCAGTCACTCCTCCCAGCTTGGTGTCATCAGCAGATTTGCTGAGGAGGCACTCTGTCCCCTCATCCAGGTCAAGTCCAGCCTGATAACTGATTTGCCTTTACAGTCCTGAATTAGTGTGTCCCAACTCTGCCTGGGATCTACTGCTCTTTGCTCCTCAAAGCACACACTGTTGAGTAGCAGAAAGCAAAGTGGGCCAGAGAAAGCCCCAGGGAAGGAGGCACAACAGGACAACTGGTTGCTGTGGGGGTGCCGATCTGCTAGCAGACACAGATCAGCCTGTAGGGGAGGGAGTAGCTGCTGTCTGGTGGGGGTGCAGGGTACTTTGAGGTGAAGTTAAAATGAAGAGGTGAAAAAGTGGAGTACACAGTTCACATAGAAGTCTGTTTAAGCAAGTGTGGTTTGTTCAGATATGGCATTTATATGCTTGCCTAGCTTTCACATCAAATTGACAAGTTGTATTTGGCCTCTCACAGCTTGTATTTTGTGTACTTTTCGTTCAATAGTCGAGACCGAGTGACTTGGAGAAGTGCAGATGAACTTCCCTGGCTCTTCCAACAACAGGGTGACAAACAAAAGCTACACAAGTGTCTTTTGAATCTCTTTGTATCCCAGAACCTTTACAAAAGGTACAAAAGTAGCCACTGCTTTGACCGGTATAAACATTTCAAAGTAATTTTTTATCAAGCACATGAAATGTGAGGTAATCTCTAGTTATTACCTTTCAAAGGTAAATGACAGGAACTTAAAGTAGTAAGAGGCTAGAATATTAATCTGTTGGTGATGCTGTTATATAAATCATCTGTCTTTCTATGCTGTTACAAATGGGGGCCAGTAAAGGAATAAATACTGCTGTTGTACAGCAGTAGTCTCCATGAATTGTGTCTACAGCGTTTTTGAGCAGAAAGAGAAAATTCATGCTTATAGCCCTTTTCTTTTCTTCTTTTAGCCTAGCATGAATCTGAAGAGAGAGATTTCAGAGATAAGATGAGCTTCTTACTTCTTTATTAAAACAGGGGACATTTTGCAGAATTGCTGAGTTACTGGCAGCTGGTTGGGAAAGATAAGAGTTCTATGGCAGCTGAATATTTTGACTCTCTGAAAGAATATGAAAAAAGCTGTGAGGGAGAGGAAAGTATGATCTGCCTGGCTGATCTTTATGAGACCCTGGGACGATTTCTTAAGGACTTAGGTCTTCTCAGTCAGGTAAGTACATTTAAAAAGTGTTGTAACAGCAAGCAGACAAATTAAGCAGAGCTCAGCATGTACTTTCTTCGGCACTTGTTAAACTATTGTAGCATACAGAATGTTGCCTACTGCCATCATATTCTCAGCTCCCCTACTACAGGCTGTAGCTCCTCTCCAGCGTTCTTTGGAGATTCGAGAGACTGCGCTGGATCCAGACCACCCAAGGGTGGCACAGTCACTCCACCAGCTAGCAGGAGTTTATGTTCAGTGGAAAAAGTTTGGAAATGCTGAACAGCTATATAAGCAGGCGCTGGAAATCTCTGAAAATGCTTATGGAGCTGAACATCCTCGAGTAGCCCGGGAACTTGATGCCCTTGCAACCTTGTACCAAAAGCAGAACAAGTAAGATTAACTGTACTGGTGCTTTTGTTTCATGCAGAGGTCATACAAAAATAACTTACCTGAGTTTTTTCCTGAAACCAGAATGCATCTGTGGCTCTTCTGTGGAGTTTTCTACCTCCCAGTGTAAAAGTGAGCATCCCCTGTGTAGTCTTGTAGCAGGCCACCCAGTAGGCTGAACCTTTGTACTCAGGACTCCCAGAACCTAACAGATTAGAGATGTAGGAAGAGCACTGTTCATCCCTAAGTGTTTTAGATATTTTTGCCTTTGACAAAAAGTGTAAATTTTGTCAAGAATTAGTAAGAGGCTTTGGAATGGAAAGGAATTTATTCTCTCAAGCAACTTAGAAGCTTTCTAGGCATACTACCCAAAATATCCACTGATGCTATATTTGGCAGTCTGCTAGCATTGCATAACATTCTGTAACTGTTTTCAGATACGAACAAGCTGAGCAGCTGAGGAAAAAGTCCTTCAAAATACGCCAAAAGGCAGCGAGGCGGAAAGGCAGTTTGGTAAGGGAAATACTTGATATTTAATAGAAACGTTGGAAAGCTGTGCCTCTGGTATAGAAAATAAAGTGTGTCTGCAGAGCTGTTCTAGAAACCTGGTATTCAAGTGCTTTGGATAACTGCAGGCGTATGTAGTGAAGTGGTACAGCCGTAGCTTTGGTAACTACCCTTTCAAGTCTTCTGAAAGTGTAGGAGAATCAGTATAGCTGATAGAGTTAAAGGGGGCAGATGTATGGACACTTCAGATACTACAGTTTGGGGATGCAGAATTACTGCAGATAGAATTGGCTGTCAAAATGAGGATGGGGAAGAAGTGCTCTGCAGAGATAACAGGGCTTTTTACAAATACTATTGAACACAGTGCTTATGGCAATGGATAATCTCACTGATAGTGTTAAGCACCATCCTGAGTTTTCTCCTAGTCTTTTCTTTTGTGTTTTTCAGCTACAAAATTCCTCTGATCATTCTTGAGCTGGGAGTTTGCTTGTTGTGTAGTATCCATTCTCTAAAGGTTTAGCAAGTAACTCTAGTAACAGTTATGACTGTGGTGAAAGTAGTGAAAAGCCACAAAAATGCTAGTCTTTCCACAGCGTTTAAATACAAACAAATTCAGATCACAGGAATTTTGTCAACTTTTGTAATTAGTTTTGCTGCATAAATATTTTTGTTGAAACTGCAAAGGTCAAGAATTGGGCAGGGTGTGTAACAAAGGCTGCACTTTTTAATTTGCTTTGCATATAAGCATTGGCTTTGCAGCCTTTTTTTAAAACATGCATGTAAAACCTTGAAAAATACTCTTTTAATACATATATGGCATTTGATGTAGGAAATTAGCTTGATTTTTCATTTGGAGTTTTTAAAAAGAATTTCATCTAAACAGGTTATTTGAACTACTGAGTTCAAGCATCTTAGCCTGTGAGGTACAGGGAAAACGGAGCTAGAAGATGACACAGCTAGTTAGCCTGGAAGTCTCTGTTATTTCTGGGAAGTGTATTGGGTGAAATTCACTGTCGGATTGTAAATGAGCAGAACGCTTATGCACCACTTAGCCTGAAAATAAGATGTAAATAGAGTTATTGTGTTTCTTTAGCACAAAATTGAGTGTTTCAATTTTCCATTCTTAGTAGTACACTGTAAAAGCAATGAAAATTGGCTTATGTTACTTTGTGTTTTGACGTAGTGTGGCTTTGCTCTCCTGCGTCAAAGAGCCCTGCAACTGGAAGAACTCACATTAGGCAAAGATACACCAGACAATGCTCGAACCCTCAATGAGCTTGGAGTCCTCTATTACCTGCAGAATAACCTTGAGTAAGTTTTATTCCTTGTGACATATCTTTTCTCATAGTTCTAAGTAGAAGCAAAGCTTTAGGAACAAGTATTAAATCTAAAGACATTCTCAGATACTCACTAGGATGCTGTTCCTGATTCATGCCACAAGTTTTTTGTTTACTGTGAAGTTAACTTATATTTTCTAGAGTAAATGCCATCAGGAAGTACTTATTAGCCAAGTCAGTGCATTTTCTGCATTTAGAATTGATGTTCCGCAGTTTGCATTTAACTAGCCTTGCTCAAAATTTATGTAGTCTCTACTTAGAGTCACTGTTTTGTCACCCTCCTTTTGTAGTGTTCATCCTTGAACAGAAGGTTTTTCACAGCACTCAAAATGTCAGCTTTATTAGAAATCTTAATTTAAGTATTTATTCACCATGGTGGACTTCCTCAAGCTCTTACCCTGCAGGCCACTTAAGGGCAGAATATGACGGAGTGGCACGAAAGTTCTCTAGAAGCCAGGTGAAAAAGGGAAATGATGCAAGCAGAGCAGTTCTCATTGCATGATTAGGCATTCTTCTCACCAGCTTCTTTAGTCCACAGAGTATTCTAGAACTAAAAATTCACTGTAAGTGAATTTTAAACACACTATAAGTCCTCCTCTCCTGAGCTGAGTCTTTTTGATAAAGAAAGGAAGTGAACAGTAAATAAGCACAGAGTAAGTTCTGGAAGTGTTTTTACATTCTTCCTATATCTGATTTTTAAGCTGCCAGCAATTGTTGGAGACCTATAGAAGTATATTGCAATTTAGGATACCTGCCCATAGAGCMCCAGTTAAATGCAGGATCTTTACAATAAAGGAACTGATTTGTAACAGCTGTTGGAGGTTTCCCTCAGTTTACTATCATGAAGTCAAGCCAAAGTGAATGATTATAGAGGAGCAGCAGAGATAGGAGTAACTATCTGATTTCATGCAAGATCATTTTATGTTCCACACTGTTCATATTAAGTTCCTGTCTTAACACAGTCTACTTTTAGATTAACTGTTTTTCCGCGGTGTCATCAGGGAGCACAAGTATTTTTCTGGCTAAGGTTTAAATCATTTTTTCTTAGTGGAGTATTGTGCATCTGTTCTGAATCAGCAAGGCCAAGATCGAATTTTTTGCTCATTTGATGCAGTTAGAATGAAATCAATGACGGAAGGGTGCATCATTTTATCAATTGTTACATATTATCACACTTAGTCTTCTAGCCCTGACATAGAAAGAACACCTTCTGATGTTTGTTAAGAGCTCCAGAACTGAACCTGCTGTTCTGAGTGTAAACGAGCTCTTTCTCTATAATGTAAAATGGATTTTTTCCAATTTACTAAACTGACCTTTTGGGAATAGAACCACGCAGAATTTGTGTGTGTATCAGGATGACAAACTACCTAGTTACAACGGATGCTGCCAGGATTATGTGGGGATCACCCATTGTTTGTGATAGATGACTGCTGTAAATCTACAGTGGATTAAGGTACTCTAGTGAGATAATAAAGTATGTACTTTTGATAGGGAAACGCTTGAATAGTGCCGTTATAGAAAGTCTTTCTCACTTCATCACTTCCAGACAGACTCTACAATGAAAATCTTAACTCATCACATATATAAAACCTATTCCTGTCTCTCTACCTTTGGTATGAAAGCTATCTGCTGAACTGTATAATTTGTTTTATGATCTTTAAAGTTATTAGAAAAATGTGTGAGCCTTTACTCACATTCAACTATTGCTTTATTCATGAAAGCATTTGACTGCTATGAAGAGTTGTGCAGAATGTCCAAGAATTGTAGGTCAAATAAAGAAATGGGTAGCTACAGAATAATGTAATGTTTGCTGAAATCTTCTAGACTGGCTTTTATATCCCTAGCAGTGGGGCTTGGAGATGCACAGGAATGTGTTAATTAACTTTCTACCTTCATACTTATGGTTAGCCTGTATGGCAGGACTGTGGCATATATAGTTACTCACTGCTCAAATGACTTGCTAATCCTGCATGYGCTTGTCCAGAGGCAAATGAAAGCCCATTATCAGATGTCAGAATTTCTGCAGTTTCCGAGGCTGAGTTTATTCTGTCTCCAACAGCCACTACAGCCTATATAGATGTAACCAGTTTTAAAATATTACTGAACAAATGTGTTCTGTAGGACAGCAGAGCTTTTTCTGAAGCGTTCCTTGGAAATGAGAGAGAGAGTCCTGGGACCCAACCACCCAGACTGCGCACAGTCCCTCAACAATCTGGCAGCCTTGTACAATGAGAAGAAGCACTATGATAAGGCGGAGGAGCTCTATGAACGAGCTTTAGACATCAGGAGAAGAGCGCTGGCTCCGGATCATCCCTCCTTGGCTTATACCGTGAAACACCTTGCAGTGCTGTACAAAAAGATGGTGAGCATAGGCCTGTTACCTTTCTTCGTACCAGCTCAAATGACTGTAACACCTTGCAGAGTCACAGTCTTTCTGTCCAGGAGTGAGGCGTGGGAGTTTTGTCAGATATTGGTATCTTACACGTACCCTTACGAGATGTAGTTAAGTGGCCTCAGTCTGTTATCAAAAGGCCCAGTACCTTTTGCAGGACACACTTTATGTAAAGATAAGCTGTTTGTGAATAAAGTCTTTGGTGTCCTGCATGCTTACATGCTCCCTTTGTCATGTAGATGAAGCTGCTCAGTATTCATCATAAAAGGGAATCTCTGGTTTGTTCAAAGCTAGTGTTAGAGCTGCAGTGAGGGAATCTCTTCCCAGCTGTGTTTTAGGTTCTTTGGTGTCTGGTACATGACATCCAAGCACAAAAGTTCTGTCAGATGTGTCTTGATGGAAAGATTGTGTGTTAAGGTCTAAGAATAGTTCTCCCTGTTTTTACATACGACTTTGAACTTTATAGTTGAACTGACAGTTACTTTAAGACTTGTGAGGTAGATAATACTTTACAAACTGTATGGCTGAGCCACTTTCAGCTTGGTTTGGTTCACTGAAAGATGACAGTTCTTCTCTGTTGGAAACTCTAACTACATGGAATTAAGTTAACAGTAATATAAAATTCTCTGAGTTTCATCACTTCAGAATGCTTTCTGAACGTTTGTATTTGCAGTTGATCACTCTAACTATTCATTATCATCACTGGATGAGTAATGTCTAGCTCTGGCAGTATTTATCTCAGTCTGTCTTTGGACAGGCAGTTACAAGATTCCACTTACACAGATCAGCTCTCTAGCTTAGTTAGCATTTCTAGCTAACCAGTTTCAAATTTAGAGGAGGATAACAGTAATTTTTTTTCTTATGTACTTCACATTTTACCATTCTTTAAAAGGAAATAATCTTTGAGGATCATCTCTTGGATCAAATTTTCCTGGGCTTTGCACAGTAACTGCTGCCTGATAGTTTGTGTGCGAAGTGGCTTTGGGTCACATGTTCTGTGCTCACTTCAGCTTAGAATTTTGATGCTGCTAGAGACCTGTAACTATGCAAAAACACTCCGTATTTGCATCAGTTCTCTATCGGTTTGAAGGAGCATAAATTAAAATGCACAGTGCACCAGTGACGCAAGGAAGAGTGGAGGAAGAAAAGGGACAGGATTCTGATACAGAAAATGACAACTCTTTATAGATAAGTGCTGAAACCATATGACTTGCAGATCAGCACACAGTGATGCTCTGAAGAAATAAGGCTGAAGTTTAAACTTGAAGTTTGCAATTATAATGAAGGATTATGCAATGGAAGTTTGCAGTTATTGATTTTCTAATTGCTATTAAGTATGAGAATTCACATTCTGATAGTGGAAAACTAAGCATATTTCCTAAGTATATACAGCTAATGTGTGAGCAGATTTAAGCTTGGAGCAGAACAGATTTGCTRTTGGGAAAATAATCATCTACAGTAAACTAGTTGGAAAAAAAGAGGGGCCGAGAACGAAAGTCAAAAAGCTGAGTTCTCAGTATGGTGAATGGGAAGAGATTTGAAATGGCATTGAGCACTGCAGGTGTTCCAAAGAAAACAATGTGAACACCATTTTGGTAAACAGAAAACTACTCAAAACTGCTCAAAAGTTAAAGCACCTACATTGCCATATCACCAGTAAAATTTAGGCTCTTTAAGACCAAAGTAAATGCTCTACTCTGTCACTTATGGCAGGATGAGGGAATGTAGATGAAGAAAACTATTTGGAGAAAAGTAAAACTGAATTTTTTTTTTAAGTCTTTTGAATTAGACACTCATGGGAAAAATTTAAATATTGAAAGAAGGAAGATGTAACCAATAGTAAACATAGTCAAGGAACACATTCCCAATCCTGTAGCATATGAAATTATTTTAATTTAGATGTAAGGATTTCATTGAGAGTTGAATATACTCAATAACTTTTTGCAAAACAGATTCTAATATTCACAATAACAAATCTGTGCTGAATATAACTATGAGTTGACCCAAATTAAACCCTTCTTCTGGAAATAATTTCAACTTCTCCAGGCTTTTCATTGTAAAAAGATTTTACTGTTACCATTTTGGTATACCAAGATAGCAGAATCATTTTTTGTCGGTTATTTTCTAGGGAAAACTTGACAAGGCTGTTCCTCTGTATGAACTAGCTGTTGAAATTCGACAGAAATCATTTGGCCCAAAACACCCTAGTGTAGCTACTGCTTTGGTGAATCTTGCTGTTCTTTATTGTCAGATGGTAAGTAAGTTCTTCATGTCCTACATGTTTATTATTCTTATCTAATGCCTTTTTTTATGAGTGCGCCTAAATGATAGCAAAGGAATGCAATTGCATTTAAAAGAGAACTCCTTAAAGGACTTGCCAATTCTTAGGTTCCAACTAGCAAGGAAAATGTATGCAGGCAATAGGTGATTGCTGTGACTGAYATTGCAGAAGGACACTTGGGCTAATGCTCTTTAAAGTATTCACAATATTTCCCACGTCATTTTAAGACTACAGCTAGAATGTAGTACTTCCCTCAGTACAACAGTACTCCCAGTGTGATGGAGGACAGCTACACCACTGGCTCAGTGGGAAATGTTACCCATTGAAATACATGTCCATGAATGACAAGTGCCCACCTTTATCAGCTATAACTCTGTGTAACTAAAAATCTGAGATGGCTACACCAGTTGACTTTGTAGTCTACATTAACATGAGATTTGAGGAAATGTAATCAGCCTGTTGCCAGATTCCTTACTTAGTATCAGCGGGAGCAAGCTGTAGGTTGTTTTCTTGTTTTCCACTTTCTTGTAGTCTATCTGATTTTAAGCAGAGATTAAAGCTAGTTCAGGTGAAATACTTAAAGAGCATTTGATAAAACAGTCAGGTATGTAGGCTGAAATTTTCAAAGCTGCCGAAGAAGTCCAGCCCCTAATAAATTGAATTGCTTTGACAGTCTCAATCATCATCATCATCATCTGTCAACAGTAGTTCAGAAAAAAATCTCAGAAGACCTTTTCTGGTTGAATATGTATGAATTTGTATCTAGGATGTACTGATAGTATGTGGAAAAAAGGACAAATGTAATATAGCTCTCTAACAAACAACTTTCTACTAACCAAAGAAAAAGCAGGTTGAAGCTTTACCTCTTTATGAACGTGCATTAAAGATTTATGAAGACAGCTTTGGTCATATGCATCCTCGTGTGGGAGAAACT
Source organism: Rhea americana (assembly GCF_003343005.1). NCBI lineage: Eukaryota > Metazoa > Chordata > Aves > Rheiformes > Rheidae > Rhea > Rhea americana. Next base: position 5,442,641 of record NW_028186479.1, on the reverse strand, counting down.
CTAAAGAACTTGGCTGTGCTTAGGTAAGATTATAAGTAAGTTCTGGGCATGTGAAGGGGGAACTACTATGAAAATTTGTAGATAAAATGTACAAGAATTGCATGTTTGTTAAGGAAGCAGAGAGCCTTAACTACATTTGCTGGTAGCAGTGTGGGCATTTCAGACTGTGAATTKAGAGATTTCTTTAGTTTGTTTCAAYGTTGTTCTGCTCTTCTCCCAAAGCTATGAAGGGGGAGATTTTGAGAAGGCRGCTGAACTTTACAAGAGAGCTATGGAAATAAAAGAAGCAGAGACTTTGTTGATAGGTGGAAAAGCAACTTCCCGTCATTCATCAAGTGGAGACACATTCAGTTTGAAAAGCGCTTTGTCACCAAATGTTTTCCTGGAACATGGACAAAGGTGATATAATGCTGCTCGAATTTAAAGGTAGTCTCTATTGACATTTTAAGTTAATCATAAAAATATTAAGAAGATCTATGTTTCTTGGAATAAGAGAGTATTTTGGGACCTAAACCTATCTTCCGGAATGAAAAGGAAAACACGTTTAAGATTGAAATCCTTTCATGTTAACTTTAAGGACTGTATAGTACAAAGTGAGTTTCTTTCATTGTATATAGGCATGCATATTAATTACTTGCTCAAGTTATAGCTAATGCCAAAAACATGGTACTTTGACACCTCTTAGGCCAAGAGCCAGGATTATAACATAAAGATAGGTTGAAATAAYTGTATGTACTCTATGTGACAGTTCTTATTTCTGTGTTCCAGTGGCCTAGCTTAGGCCACTTACTTATGTATGTTTTGTTTCATCAACCTTTTCTGCCTTTTCAGGAGTTTTTAAAGTTGTTTCTGTATAGATAATAATTTTGAAAAAGTCAAATACTGTTCCACCCAAAGTTTTACTTGCAAGTTGGTTTCAGCTTTAAGCAAGCTTATATTCAAGGGATTTGTGGGAAAAAAAAAGGTTTCCCTGGGAAGAAAATATATTTAAATATAACATCATCTACAGTTAAAGCTTTCCAAAGGATGTCAGATTCAGCTATGCTTGGTAGAAATATTTCCAGTGAGGAACTAGAATGAAGATGTGTATAACATGATTCCCTGTTGTTTATCCTCTGATTATATTTTCACTATTTAATCTCATTTAATCCCTTACAAACCTTCTTGTATTTTATTAGCCAGAAAACTCATTGATGATACAGAATAATTTGTCTTCAGATAAACAGATGCTGCTCAAGTCTACAGGATGTACCTAGTATTCTGGTCACCTGGAAGTGTCAATCTGAAGTGTGTTTTCACTCAGTGCGTAAGCCTGTGAATCAGTTTTGTTGTAAAAAGTCTTTTAAAATATGTATTTAAAGGAATGTAAGTGAAAAATGAATTGAAACCTCACTGTATTATTTCAGATRTAACTAATGGATGTAATTTGATCGGGTTTGAAATTGTGAATGACTCTYATCTCAAAGGGTACTTACCTTCCACAATCTTTTTTGTGTTTTTGTAAGAGTTAAAATGAACTTTTCAGCTTTTGTTCTGATTAGAAAGGATTTAATGTTTTGGTAGGGCTATAACTTAGCAAATTACCAGTTTCATATTGTTCTAAACAGACATACAAACCCAAACTTGATCTTTTACATTAAATACTTACTTAAAAAAATACTCAAAAGTAGCACTTGAAGCTATTACAATATAACCACAGTCTACAGTTTGTACTAGCTTTGTTTTTTTTTTTTTCTTACTTCAGAAAACAGTTCTGCTCATAAGTTTTGCATTGTATTCCAACTACCTTACAGGCTTGTTCCTTTGCAGGAATCCTACAGAGTTAAGAAACAAACAAAACCCCCAAATCATCTCACTTCTCCATTAATCAAAAGCCTRTATTTGTTCCGGTTACTTACTCTTCTCATACCTGATAAATTCCTCCAGCAAGGACAGTGTTGCACAGTAGCAGGTGCCTGGATTAGCCTGTCAGTGCTGCTCAGATTTTAACACGTATAATGGTATCTTCCTCTCCTAAGCAGTTTTCCTTCAYGTTGATAGCTGAAGTGAAGAAGAACCTTCAGTGTCCTATTGAACTTTCCCCACTGAATGATTTCCRACTCTAAATTGTTACTATTCTTTCCTTAATTTACTTCACTCCCCTTTTTTCCTAGGTGAAGTGCACTGTTACTTTTGAAAGAAAAATCAGTCCCTTAAAAGTAGCAATTTGCAACCACTCGTGGTCCACAAGCAAAGACAGTGAGCAATTTGCTTTCCCTGACAACTTGAAGAAGAGTTCTTATGGAAAGCATGATCATGAGCAATAGTGGAGGATCTTGCTGGTCACGACTGTGCTCTCCAGACAGTTGCTCATGTGGTTGTTGTTTTACCTCACACACATAAGAGTAATTTGTAKAGCTGGTGTAAGCCAAACACTGTAATATATTTAATACTTCTGTACAGGAGAATCCACCTCAAAAGAGGAAGTCTTCAGATTCAAAGGAGATTTAATAATACAGCCAGAATACCAACATCTCAATAACATTCATGATGCACTGTAGGTACTGAAACTTTATTAAAGATTGCTAAAAAACTGAACAAAGCCCAACTGATTGTTGCAATGTGCTCCATTTATTATGCCACAACAGAAAGTCATAGATTTTCCATTAGGTTTTCAAGTCAATTATCTTTGTAAATGCCTTTTAATGGGGAAAAAAAGTCTTAATTTTAAGTTCAGTACTAAACTGAATTTTAACCATTAGTACACTCAAACTTATTTTGTAATTATTTCAAATTCTTGTGTATTAGTTGAAAGTGAGAAAGTAATACAGGAACCCTTTTGCATGCTCCAGAAGTGTGCTGATGATAACATAGGAGTTTGCTCCTAAAACTGTACATGAAATAAAACTGTAAGTAAACAGTTGCCTATTGTAAAGCTGTAAATCATGTGATAGCTGTAATGTCTACAGCCGGTCTCAAGCTTAACTGAGTTGTTATAAAAATGAGTCAACCGTTTGCTTCAGAATCTCCATAGTAAAGTGTGTGCCTTGTTTTTATTGTTCCCAAAGGTAAAGTCTCTCACAAAGAAATAAAAATAACACTTAAATCGACATTTGGATCAAGCTAATGCAGACTCGGGAATGATGGGCTCTGGACTCTCTTTGATGCCAGTTCAAGAGCATACTTTTTTTAAATGATCACACTGTTTTATTTCCCCTTGCTCTGTACAGTTAAATCTCTAAAATCTAGTCTCTCCAGAACTGAACTCAACCTAAATCAAATCTTCTGTTTTATAGTATAATAAATCTCCCCTCCAAAAAGCATCAGTAGCTTCACAGATTATTTTTCTTCAAATACACTCTATGTACACTCCATACTCCATCAACTATGGAGGAGACAGATTTTTGAAGCTTGTAACTATTAAGAGCCCAGCAATTAGAAATATATTTTTAACCAAGTGTTCATTCAGCTCCCTAAGAAACAGAAGCATCTTCAAAATATTAGTAGTTGGATACTGTTACCATCATGTACTAGGCAGTTTTGTGTTGGTACCATCCTGCTCTGAAAAGGCTTTTGAACAGCAGAAGTTGAAAATACTTGCATTACATTAGAGACTGAAATGTACATTCTTCTAAGCCAAATCTAAATAGCAATAGAGTTCCGCAACAGACAACTAGAGCAGTTAAAAATATCTTAAATCAGCACTTCCAGTATATTAGTCATCTGTAGGGTACTAGCAATACAGAATGTGTACATTTACAGGTATTTTACAGGTCAGTTTAATACRTGATAATTTAAAAGTTAGTAGTACTGTACTAACGTTATTTACAAGACAAATACAATAACTCAGATACTGCACTGAAGATACCTGCAMCATTAAAAGTTTAAAGCATCTAATTTTAGAAACTTTAATATGCAACTCAGATTAGTTATTTTCTCTAATACACCACATCAGATGGGTGTGGTTTAGAATTATAGTTAAGCTTTTAGAAATGAGCAAAAATAAAATGTTTAGATTTTCAAAGGGAGACAAAATCTCGTATGTATTCCAGTTATGGATAATTCTTACAGATTTCATCATAAGGATCATCTACCAGCTGAAGTGATGACTTGTTAATACCCTGTCAGCTAGCACAATTATCTACTAACAAAAAAMCCCTCATGCCTTGTTAAGGCATACTCAAAAGCATGATCACAAGGGAAACATATATGCAGCTATTTAAGAACATGCAGTAGTAAAACTGACAAAACCAGAGAAATTTAAAAATATATTCCATCTCGGTGATGAATAGGCTAAAATGTTCCATTTACTCACAAAAAAATAACCACAGCACAATCCATGCCAAGAATTTAAGTAAAGACCAGTGAAAAGTAACTAGTACATGTGGATAGAAGACTGGAAGCAGCAATGAGTGAGGCACTGTCATCAGCCATTGACCTATTCAGTTCCACTCAGGCAAAGTGCGTGTTTCACTTGTCCYATATTATCTGCTCAGTTGATGACATCAGATGGCAGATAATGCACTATGCCTACTTTTGATGGTTTATCCATCACCTTTAATTTTCCACTGAATATCTGGACCCTAGAAACGTTGAGAGGTTAAAAGTTACAGAACTTACAATAGCACTTTYGTATTTTGAAGACATGTGAATAGGCATACAGAAATAAACAAGGTAACTTTGTCTCTTCCCAAGTAACAGTTCCATTTCATCAGAAGTTCAAAGATAAGCTTCACTGAAAAAAAGTCTTGTTTTTCCTCATAATCCAATGTCAATCCAAATTCCCAGAMACTTAATATACATTTTGCTACATGTTTTTCATTTTGGCCATGAGTTCTTCTAGGCTTTCCTCAGACTCTGCCACTGTTTCCTCAATTACAGCACTCTCCTCCTATTAGTAACAGGAGAAAAAAATCAGCAAGACAAATAGCACACAAAAACCCCCCTCCCAAAATTTGAGTTATGCAATGCCATTTTCTTAGAATCAAGAACCCAATCGTAAGGTTAGCTTCCAGTGATTTAACAGCAAAGTGGTCTACAAATGGTATRCTCCATTCTGATTAGGATTTAGAATGTTCTGGTAGCAATACATACAAATTGTGTTCCCCAGATACATTAATTTCACTTCGAATACATAATACTTTTAAAATACAAATATAGTAATAAAATATTAGTCACTAAAATATCAGCTGAGATAATCATGCTTGCTTATAACTAGAACACAAAATATGAAGTATGTTCACTTTGTCACCTCAAAACTACATTCACACTAACTTTAAAGAAATTTATTTTTCGGAAGAACAATTGAGACAATCACAGAAAACACTGGTGGTATGGGCTGAGATACAGCTTTACTGAATTTTTTAAGATAGATTTTTATTTTAGGTTTAAATGGTGCCCAAACTGATAGCTATTGTAAATTAAATGTATAAAATATACTTCAAAAATTAGTGCATTCTAAAACAATAAATAGTGAAGTGCWTATTACCTTGTTTGGAATAGTATACGCTACAGTAATTCCTTCTGGAAGATCAGGTACTGGACCAGAAGCAGCCCTCAGCTCCTCTTCTGAAATTTCTGATACTAATTCGATGCCTTTGCATTAAMAAGGATTGAGAACCCCATTAAAAGAAAGTTCTTTAATCAATATGTTAGAGAAAAACTGCAGCTACTTTTCCRAAATACAGGAATTCTGAAATAGAAGATCTTTCTGCTTTTAACTACTTCACCCCCATTATCAACATGAAGTGTTTCCCTTTAGAATATATGAAACTATTCATACCGGTACCTTATGGGCAAGAGCTGTACTTCTGGACTAAACGTTATTTTCTCTCATTAAATCTTATTCTGAGGACAGTTTTCCCAATGGTAAGGTAGGATTATTCTCTATATAATGTAATAAAAAGAACATGCGTATGCATTCTTTACATGTTTATAAAAAAAATGTCCTTACAGTTTCTTAAGAACARTTCTTTAAAATTTAAAGTCTTCAGAGCAATACAAAGAACTATGAGGAAGCCTTAGTATAAGTGGTGGTAGAAATGACAAATGTTCTTTAGATTTAGAAGGAAAATACAAATAAATTTTGACACAAAACAAAGACTTGTTTTGTGTATTAAAAGGTACCCACAATCTAATGAAAAATATTTTGACATTTTYGTATCTTCAGATCATCATCTGAGAAACTACTTTAAACATTGTTAACTCTTGAGCCTACTCAAGAGTTTACTTACTCACTTTAGTATACTTTAGTATACTAAAACTGCATCATCGGTTTGGGTTAACATTACTATCAAAACTAGTGCAAAGCCAGCAGTAATCAAGCAACGTAAGGTACAAAAATAGGAAGTGTGAAAGGTACCCTATACTGTGTTCACTCAAAATGAAGAATATAATTGAAATACTCGATACTGGTGACATCATTTAGTCTCCAGTTGATTACTTGCCCCAGTCATTGTCTTCATGTACTATTTCTTCTTCCTGTTCGATTACTTCTYGTTTTGATTGTACAGCTTCTTTCTTCTGAAGAAAGAATACACAAAAAACAATATATAGAGTAGGCCAATTTTCAACAAGATCAAGAAAGACAAAATTTAATATTCACCATTATTTTAATATTTAATATATGCAGTCAGTTTAGAACTTTCTTAGGCATAAAAAGGCAAAGTACAAGCAAAAAGAAAATAAAAAAACCTTAACAGTCAAAGATAGTAACATATGACTACCAGAAAGGTGAGCGATTACTGCAGAAAACATCTTTATCCGATGCAACTGTATGCAAGTCATTTGGCCTACCTTTAAGATGACTGTAAGTATTTTTAGAAATTCACGTAATCATGCAAAGATAAGGCCACTGAAAACTGAAGTAGCGATGACAGTTTTCTTTTACTACCATTTCATAGCTGGCTTTGTTCTCAAGACTTTACTAAAGCGTAAGACCATTTTTACCTTATAATTTTCCTGCTGTTTTCTGCAATTTTGGTCACTGCATTGTGGGTTTGGTTTCATAGCCATAGTTGGAAAGAAATCCTGCATTGCGTTGTAACCAAGATAATAACTCACGGTGCCAAAATTCAGTAAATATCTAGAAAAACAAAATGAGAAAGCAGGTCCTTATATACAAATGCAAACGTAAGAGTTCAATTGTTCAGGCAATCCTATTTTTTTTTTTTTCTCTCTCCCCCAAAAGAGCTTCTGGAGTGCACATTCATACCACTGACAGTAAGTGAAGTAGTAAAAAGTTACTGCAATTGTCCTAAAAGAAGCTGTGGTCACTTGAGTTACTGACAACAGCATAGCTGCATCAATACAGAATAGGCGTTGATGTGTTTGTATGAGAATAAGTCAGCTACTGTCTCTGAAAATTGCTATGCAATTCTATGCAATACTTGTCTGCACAACTGAAAACAAAGTTTTGTTGTATACAGGCATAATTGCAAACATAGAAACTAGAAATTTTTGGACAACTCTGACAAAACCAAGCTGAAGCTAAAAATTGGCTAAACAAGATAAGATCCTATTCTCTAAATATATTTAAACAGAACTTTGAATACTGCATCCAACCACTTCCAAAGTTTAAGCACTGAGAGAACTGAAGAAAACACCCTGCAYGGAATTGGTAAGTTTTGATAATAAGATGCTGGGAAAAAATGATGGATCGTTTTGAAACTGAATAAAACAAAAAAAATTGTTCAAAAATTTTCCCTGCAAGGAGATGACTATTTTTTAAACACCAGAAGTCATGTGACAGTAGTTTTGAAAAACAATAAAATATTTCATATTGCTGTGTAACTATTCTCGTTTCACCTCAGATTTTTATAATACCAAGGCTGCAAGAAAAATTGTTTCTTTGTTCATGTACAAAATTTCAAAAGCAAGTTAGCCTATAGGTCAATGATGTCAAATGGGAGCTTGTTTAAATACAGAAACTAAGAGGARAAAAACACAAACCTGTGTGTGTACACAGTAACAAGTCTTAGGCAAACCCTTAAGATCTTTCCTTGCCCTGAAAAATGCTATTAAAAATAGCAATGCCAAAATAAAGACTTTGGTGATGCAAGCAGTATATATTTCAGTCCTGTCTAATAATACCAATACCTTTAGGAAATAAGCCACAGATATTTAAAAAGAATCAGACTAATCATTATGAAAGATCTCTTCAGAGTTCTTCATACCATAGTGCTATACACACTGAGCAGCAGCAACTCGGTCACTTACTTCAGAACATTCTGTACAAGAATTCCTGCCACAACACCCATAGTGGTAGGAAGACTAGCTGCACAAACTCCTTCTCGTTTCAATGTTTTCTCATCAATATTTGCAGCAACTACAAGTGGAGGAGCACACTGTGGGAAATAATGAAATGCAATTTTAAAAATGCATTAAAAAACACAGATCACACRAACACCGTATTTTAAGCTACTCCCATCAGCTGTGCCAGGATCACATTTGCTAGCCAGCTGTCTTCATACTCCCAGTCCCATTTTAAAAAGAAAAGAAAAAAAAAACTACAGTCCTGTGGAGCATTGCATACCGCAAAACAAGCGGATTCACCAGGTATGATCAGCTGTATATGTCCTGACACTGCATTTTCACTCACTCCAGATTCCATCCAGATTTGTCCAAGTTCATTACAGGCCTTAAAAAAAGCCAGAAACGCACACATTAATGATGTGGAAGTTTAATGGAAAAATAAGCTGTAAATTGAAACTGATTAAACATACAGCCTTTCTGTCTTAAAGCTAGAAGATCATTAGTCAAGAGTAAGAACAGAAAAGGCAGGAAAGAAATTGTAAGAGTAAAAACGAAAGGACAAATTGAAGTTGTCCTCATGAAGCTAGGCCTTTGTGCTTGCATGAAGACCTGTTAAAACATAGACTATTGAATGATACAGGCCATTAGAAATCCCGTTACTCCCAAAGCTAACTGGATGCACTACATCCTCATACTTTTAGTGGCATGGAGACAGCATGTCTGCGCATATTTGGTGTATATAATTTGTAGAACAGCTGAATGGTAACAGAAAACATGCATTTTGCATACTATTCTGCACTGGGTGCTACTGTAAAGAAAAGCAGTGTGATTAGGTGCACAACCTTAAAACATTTTTAATATATTAAAAGTCATGTGAAGTGCACAATTAGATATACATGGTTTTAAGGAGGCTTACAAGATTCAACATGCTAGGCTTTGATACTGCCTTCATAAAAAGAAAATAATTTTGAAATTCAGAGAGGGTTTACAACACTTACTCCTTTACTAAACGTTATCTGCTAGGCACTTAAAAGACCACTTAAAAGACTGCAGTTGTACTTATCCACACAGATTGTGTTTTACAAGAACTGGATAAAGGCTCAGATTAAGTTAAAGAAACATGAGGAGAAACCTTCTCAAAAGATTCTTGGTAAGGTCCTGTCTTTTCTCTAGTCCATACAATTTCCAACTATTGTGGAAGAAAAATACTTCCTCCACAAACTTATCAAGAGTCCAAGCATGCCCTATAGATGCCCTTACTGTGTTAATTGCCATGCGAGCTTCAAAGTTGTCCACGCAGCTTAGAACAAGATCGACAGGCTTCCCTTCCTCTAGTGCACCGTTACTGAAATAAATATTGAAGTTTGCATGAAATTGCTAGTGGACCAAAATACCAACATGACAATCAATATGCATCTTTAGATTAGAGAAATACACAGGAAGTATATTTATAAAACTTGTACCTTCTTTTGCATTTGCACAACTAGCACTGTATTTCAGCAGTAAAACAGCTGCCAGGAACAGCAGCACACTGAAGCTGGAATTTCAATACATGGGCACTTTAGATTAAGGGAAGTTTTATATAGTATACACTCGCATCTCTCTCAAGTGAAAAAAAATGCAGTACAAAATACTAGGGCAAATAGTTTATCTTTGTACAATACACCTGCAAATAAGAAAAACTTATTTCAGAACTCACCTGTGAGATACACTAATAACTACTTACTTTCTTTATACTATGAAGTGTACCTCAAACTACTAGAGCAGACAAAATGTGATTTGTTGCACTGTAATGGAAAAGCCAACATGACTCATAGCTTAACAAAATTTCATTGGAAATCTAAAGAGGCACTAATACAATGTATTCCTACTTTACAGCAAACATAAATGTTCTTTAACACAGTCTCTCAAGGACTACGCAGAAATGTGTCTTCATATACATATATTTCCCACTGGTTTTCAGTTAAAAGTTACTAAATTAGAAAAAAATTTCAATGAAAATTGAGACTGTATTTAGAATCAAACACCAGCAGAAGTTAGCACTCCTTTTGGTGACAGATTTTACCTTATTCTATCCATGAAATGTTGAAAGTTGTCCAGTGTCGTGATGTTGTAGTTATGCACTTCAAACTGAACATCAGGGTTAATATTCCTTATAAAGGAAACAAAATGAGTCAATGCTAATAAATACAAGGGTAACTTGCACCCTATTTCCTAACTTCACAAGTGTTGCTAGTCTTAAACTTCCAGTCTGAAGTCTAATATGCCCATATGGACAAAAATTCACAGATTAGATGAGAAGAAAAGCATACTAAAATGGTATAACAATCTTCTAAGCAAAATTAACTATACTTAAAAAGTACATTTACATTAATGTTCAATGATGCTTTTGTACTGGCAAAAAGTACCAACCATTTCCACTGCTGTTTTATAWCCAAATTTCTAAATTAGACTATGCCACTTTAGCAACAGGTATTTCACTTCTAATCACCTGCATAACAGTATCCTCGGTAAATACATTTTGATACCCACTTTTCTAAATACATACCTCAAAGTATGCTCTGCTGCTTGCACTTTACTTAATCCAGCTTGATGAGGCTGGAAGAAGAGTCTGTTCATGTTTGCCAATTCCACTTTGTCATAATCAAACAGAAGCAGCTACAATAAAGGTTATAACAACACATGTGACTTCCTAAAGATTCTGCAACGAAAGCACTATGGTAAGCCATTTTAAATAACAAAACTCATCCTTGGAAGGAAAATAATAATCAGCAAAACCCCCAAAACTGCAGTCCCATCCGGTTCATATATAAAAAGTTACCAATGTTGTAAGTGCTGAATTCTAAGAACTATAATAATTATATATACATATGATATATACTATAAAATTTATAATAAATTACAAATTGTAGTAAGTGCTGATTGTAGGACTGAATTCTAACTTTTTAGTCGTGAAAATTACGATTAATATAAAGCAGTTTGTTAATTTGTTCTAAACTAGGTAGAATATTCAAGAGATTATCTACATGGACACTAATATGATCATCTTGTGTTCTCATATTCCTACTTGTCATTATGACATTAACTGGAAATATGTAATTTCTTTTATTTGTATCTTGGCATGTATTTCAAGGCACTTAAGATAATTGGATAATTCACTGACACGTAGATTATTCTAAATTCTGAACTAGTGGTCTAGTGTCTTTTCCTAGGCCCAAGATGCTGACCTACAGCAAACACTCCTTCAGAGAAAGCCTCTAATGTTTCATTTTTAGCCACTAAGAATTTCACGTTAAACTGAGTTTTGTGACAAAACTGTCTGTTTGAAATTTACTGCCCTTCAGTTCTGTTGATATCGCCTTTTTCCTCAAAATGCAGGATTTGGTCTTTGCAAGTTCTCCTTTTTCTCTTTGTTTTCCCATTGCAATAATCCCATATGATGAACATTAAAAGACAGATGGACTTCTAAGAGGGCACAGAAAAGACAAGCATCCAAACAAAAATCATCCATGTGACACAGAACGAAGCCCTACATAAGTCATTTTTACTAGCATAAGACAGACATCAAGACCATTCATGTCGTCTACATGCTGTTCTTGAGCACTTGCTTCAAGATACTTTTATTGGAACAAAATCAACTAAGGGAAATCTTATCTATCTCTTTATAGAGAGAACTAACCTGTCCACTATGAAGGAATAAAAGGAAAAAAAAAAGTCATTACCTTACCAATGCCACATCTTGTCAACATTTCAGCAGTTACACTGCCAACTCCACCTACACCCACTACCGCAACTGTAAAGGTACGGATTTTCTGTATGAAGAAATAAACCACCAATCAGTACATCAAATGTGATCCAATAAGAGAGGAAAAAAAAAGTTGTTTTAATGCAAATACAGTCCTACCTCATAGTCCTTGACTATTCCCATTCTTTTTAACGCCATCAGACGGCTACAAAGGAAAAAAGCAATAGCTTCATCAAAAGGCTTCTAACTGTAATTTTCCTTTTCAGATATTTAAAATCATACTTATTTTAAAGATAAGTCATCCAAACAACAAACTCAAGCCTGCAGTTCTCACAGCAGTTAGGACTGCCAGCTAGACACAGTCTAAACAACATTGTAGGTATCTCCCTAATAGCAACACCAACGACTGCAGAAGCTCGGACGYCTTTTTTTTTCTTTTTTATTTTTTTTCCAGTGTAAACAACATCAGTGAAATTGGAACCCAGATGCTCAAGACCCCCTGTAAAACAAGCTTTAAAGGAAGCAAAGGAGGAAGGAGAGGAAGGCCTCAAGCAACGGCTGCCCTGCCCTGGCCTGCCCTGGCCTGGCCCGGCCCGGCCCCCGGCCCTCTCTTGCAGCTTTAACCGTTCAGCCGGCCAGGTTTTCTCGCCGCCTCCGCAGCGGCCCGGCCGGGACCCCGCAGCCTCCGCCCCCGGCCGAGGCTCCGCGGCGGCAGCAGCACCTGTACGGGTTGGAGTCCGTCACCTCGGCGCTCATGTTCTCGACGGGGGCCCGCGCCGGCGGCCGCCCGCCCCTCGCGCGCGCCAGCTCCAGCTCCAGCTCCCGCACGCGCCGCTCCAGCCGCTCCAGCCGGCTCCGCTCCGCCATGGCGGCGG
>NW_028186479.1:5387146-5429436 GCF_003343005.1 Rhea americana | reverse complement strand
TGGCGGCGGAGCGCGGCACCACGGACGTGCGGCCGCCGCACCGCTTCGACCAGGGCAGCTTGGAGCGCTACCTCTGCCGCCACCTGCCCGGCTTCCCCCGGCGGCCCGCCGCGGCGCTGGCCGTCCGGCAGTACAGGTGAGGGCCGGGCCGCTCTGCTGCCCCGAGGTCGCCGGCGGGGCGGGCGGCGGCGGCCGTTGGCGCCCCGCCGGGCGGGGGTCAGGGATGGCCGTTTGCAGCGCCGGAGAGGTCAGAGTCCGCCGTGGCGGAGGCGATGGGCCCGGCGCTGGCGGTGCGTCAGTGCAAGCAGGGGTGGCTTGCGCGGACTTTCCTCTCTTCGCAGAAGCCCTGCGCGGTTCATTCTGCCTAAGTACGCGTGTGACTGTTTCGGTGCCTCTCACCTGCTTATCGGTCATGGCTTATCTGCTTGCTTTTTAGTTGCTCAACAAGTAATAACGTTCAGAAGTGCATAAACAGCTTCAGAGATCATTTTAAAAAAACGGATGCACGTGAACAGCACTGCACTGTGCTGAGATTCTCATTAACRCCCAGAGAACAGTGCGTTGCAGCTGTGAGGTACTCACTCGGATCCAAAACCCTGTTTCAGAGCACATGTAGTTACTTTGGGTTTAGCAAATAAGTTATGTGACTTCAGACCAGAAGCTATTAGGAAGATAAGTGATTCTGAAAATACATTTTAATTTCTGTGATCCCACCTGCTTTATCTTCAGCCATCTCTAAGCACCATAGATATTTTTCATTGTCTTCTGATACGCATCTAAAACATCTGTTGAATCCTTAGCTTTACCCAAATCTTCACATGTACTTTGATCCAAGAGACTTTAGGAGGGACCTCAGGAGAGCACGTAATAGTAAACTGCTAATAAATTGTCAGCATTTATGTTTTTACTGATTTATTTATCTTGTGGTTGTACCTGAAGGCTTCAATCAATCCAAAACTTCATTGTGCCTAGTAGAGTATTTATCTGCAGGGTGCACCTGCTAAACTCTTATACAGACCGTCCTCTGGCTGGCTCAGCAAAAACAGAAGTCTCCTAGGGAGCATGAGGGCAAAAGCCTGCTTGACTTTGATTTTCCGAGTTCTCTAATCTTTTACTGGACTAGCTCAGAATGGTTCTTATAAATAATCTAGAATGACAAGGCAGCATAAGGATTAGCTCATTTTCCTCAGCTYTGAGGAAAATGAGAATCAAGGTGTCATGAAGGGTTTATCTAGAATGTTCTTCTCTTTACCTGTATATGTGAAGAAAGGTCTAATTTCTATAATTCTTTGTTACTGCAACATTCATTCTTTAAAACTTCAGAGCTGCTTTAGGCAGTGCCTTATGTATGTAAACAGATGAATAGGCTGACRTTCAGTGTGACTTGGACTACAGTTCATCAGTTATTTCGAGAACATTCTCTATATTTGCATGGTGAAACTGCAGCTCACCAACAGGAAGAATACAATTATGGGTTAGTGTGAATTCTGCTCTATTTAACTTCTTCCAAATTGGGTAGCTTTAAGGTTAATACCATCCATCCACTGCAGATCTTGAAAGCATTCATGATGTCTTTTGGGGAGAGGGGAGAAGGTTTGCTTTCTTTCACAAGAGAACAAATTGTGTAATTGTGACTTTTCCACGGTGAAAGAAGACACCTTTCTTATATGCGGCGATAGAACATCCAACTTTGTAGGCTATTACTAGCATCCTTGTAAGATTATGTTTGAAAGAAAACTCTTGAGAAGAACTGTTTTGTGTGTCTCACCATTTTGTTCAGACCAAGTCACAGTGCTTTGCAAACTTGAATTCATAAGTAATTTAAATATTCTTACTTATAGCTCAGGCCAGTCAAATCCAACCTTTTATCTCCAGAAGGATGGGCAGGCTTACGTACTAAGGAAGAAGCCTCACGGTCCTCTCTTACCAAAAGCTCACAAGGTAACTAAACGTTCTTTGACAAGTTCCAAACACTTTTTATTGTAAGTGTTTAAGCCCTATAAATGATGGTGCAGAGCATGTTTCAGTGATTATGGAGCATTTGTCTAGAAATGCAATGAATTAATGAGATCATTTCAAGTTTTCTGTGCTACGTGCATAACTAAGCATTTAAGAGGTTGTGTTGTTATTCACTGTACTCAGTAAAGTAATGATTTATGTTTGGGAACTTTTAACTGAACCTAAGTTTCTGTATCTCATTCAGGTTGATAGAGAATATCGTGTGCAGAAAGCCTTATTTTCAGCTGGATTTCCAGTCCCCGAGCCCCTGTTGTACTGCAGTGATGTTTCTGTCATTGGAACGGAGTTTTATGTAATGCAGCATGTGGAGGTTGGTCAACGAACATGAAAGATTTTTTTCTTCTCCCTGGTATAAGCTGCTTTTAAATTATTTAAAGCTTTCCTCTGATGGAGGAAAATACTTATCCAGTATTTTCATAAGTTTGGGGAGTTTAATATGTGTATCAGTATATCCTGAGAACACAAATAGAAATAATTCCCTGATATTTTTAGAAAGTGGTATTTTTTAGGGATTCTTACTGATTTCAGCTTTTCCAGGTTTACTTACCTCTCTGTTGAAGTATCCAGCTCAATATTTAACCTTCTTATTCTCATCTGAGCAGTCAAGAGGATGTCTTGAAATGAGTTGAGATAACGTGTGAAAATCATATGCGTAAGTCAGAGGGAGGTCAGGTGAGGCTATAAAGTTATGCTGGATCCTCAGACATCCTGGAACCCTTTTAATATTGAAGGTGCTAATCAACATAAAAACACCTTTTCTTGAAAACCAAATAGAATTTCAGCTCAGATATTACTTTCAGAACGTGCACAGCACAGATCTGCAGTGCATCACTCTGTGGATCCTGTATCTGTTGATTGCAGTTGATGCCATTTCTGCCAGTTTTTCCTAATTCTGAGTTTAAGTTTGCTGAACCATGTCTTTTCCTCTTGTGGGAGGAGGATTTGAGTTCAGGCCTCTGCTCTTCTCAGCCTATTCARTCTGCCTTTTCTTATATGATAAGTTCAAGTGCATGCCAATACATAGTTCAGAGTTTAGGAAGTTTAGTCTTCATGGAGAGCTCAAGTCCTGAGAAATATGACTGTGTGAAAATATCCGCTTATGTTCCCTCTTACGCATTTTGGGACACCTGTAGTCTGAAATTTGAGGTCTGAGGAAAAGCATTCAGAGGCATGCTTTTGTGATTGTTTAAAACAACAGCATGCGAGCAAATGAAAGGAAAGTGGTAAGACTTTGGACTATCAAATAAATGTATTTGATATTTTGACTAAACTGTATTATGAAAACAAGTAATTCTTTCAGTTGTGTCAGAAAATACTGTTTAGCTAGTAGCATTTTGATTTACCTCTGCAATTCTATCCTGATGATAGTCTAATAAATAGATTCAGGAATAGTCAGAGCATTCAAAGACTGAAACCAGTGTTGAGTCTGTGTTTCTTATGCTGACAAAAATGGTTTGTTAGGCATCGAKTCCATGTCACTTATGCTGACATAAGTGGTTTGACAGATTATTAGTGATTTTAAATAATTGCCAGTCTTATTCTGAAAAATGGCTGTGGCAGATGTTCCAGTCCCAGTTCATAAAGATCTAGATTTTTGATATTTTACACTTCTAAAATTCAGTAACAGTTTCAAGTGAATATCTTCCCCTGGCCCCAGAGTAAATATGCAGCTTCTAACTTGGCAAGTGAGCACTGCTTCACCTAAGGATTTTAAGCAGTTGAGGACCTATTCTACTGAAGTTATTTTAAGGTAGATTTTGCCTGTTAGTCATATCTCAGCCTGCAGCCTTTCTGCTAAATATCAGCAATTTGGTTGATTTAAAGCTTAAAAATTTGGAAGGATATTGAGGAAGGAGCATTTTTTTAGCCAGTAAAATTTGGCAGAAAAATACAATGAAAAAAGGGTTGTAATGCAGTAGGATTTTTGTCCTGATACTGGGGCCTGGCAGTAAGGATCAGCAGAACACTGTTTTCAGCTTTTTTTTCCTTCTGTGTCTGAGATACCTGGTTTTGTAGCTCCCACCCTCAAAACCTGCTGGGGAGTAGAGGAACTCACGCCCTTTGTCAGAGCCGGTGACACTGTGTATTCAGAAGCTCAGTGACTACTATGTTAAATTATTGTGTGACAYGAGCTGTTAGAAGAAAAACCAGGAAGTGACAAGCTGCTTTTTTAGCTGTTGATGGGAATAACCTACCAGGCTCATTCCATATTGAACTCCTCCTCAGGACTCAGCTTCCAGTGGACATCCTGCATGCGAATGATTTCRAATTCTGGTGAATCCCTTCACCTGTACAGGGCAAGAAAGAAAGTAATTAAGAGATCTTCAACTGCACAGGGGAGATTAGTTTRCTGCATTGCTTCTGAAATGTATAGCTTTACTTCTCTCCTCCTGATGCATCTATCCCACCAAATATCTGATTTATGATGTTTTCAGGGTCGCATCTTCCGAGACATCTCGCTGCCTGAAGTGGGCCCAGCAGAGCGTTCTGCTTTGYATATTGCAATGATAGAAACCTTGGCCCTGCTGCACTCCTTTGATTTGCAGTCATTAGGTCTCCAAGGATATGGCAGAGGACCAGGATATTGCAGAAGACAGGTACAGATCTTTAAACATTATTGTTTTATCAAGTCATTGAAGATTTATTTGAATTGCAAGCTAAAATATTAATATCTTTTAAAAGTGACCATCATATTTAAACTATTAAACAGCTTCACCTAATTCAATTATGTGTGCACATTGCAAAGTTATTGCTACATTCAAATCACTTTTATAATGCTGTAAGTGGGGAATGATATTTATTCGCTTTTGGTATAACACTAGGTTTGGGCCACATAAATAGGATTGAAATGAGAAATAGAGGCAGTCTTCATTGAATCTTTTAATCTCACAATTCATTACAAGTACAAAGCTGCTGGATTTTAATGAATTTAAAAGTAACATAGTCAAAACTCAGAAGCAWGGGCTTCATAATTTCATACTTTTGAAAAAACTTGTTGATCAGTTTGAAAAACCTGAAGTAAGTTTTATGTTTTTAGGTGTCAACTTGGAAAAGACAGTATGATGCAGCTGCTCATACAGATATTCCTGCCATGAACCAGCTGGCTGAGTGGTTAGCAAACAACTTGCCACCTGATGATAGTGAAGAAACACTGATTCATGGGGATTTTAGAATAGATAACATCATCTTCCATCCAACAGAGGTATTTGAGACTTACTCATACATGTTTAGTACTACATTTTGGTCCTCCATTTGTTTGTAGCCCTAGCAGGGCTACAGTGGGACATTTACATAGTGTTTGTATGTGATTTGCTCTATGTCAGTGTAAGGACTGCTTAGATTAAGTGCACCATGGGTATTAATGCAGTCATTGTCTTAGCTTGATTCATCAAAGCTGCTTGACTCTCTTCTTTGYAAATCATAGCGCAAATAATAATTCTGTCCTTTGTATACTGTTATTATACATCTTAGAAAGGAACAGTAGAGAACTTAACTCTTCTGCACGTTCTCTGCAAGGAGTTTAGGTACCTAACAGAGTACAGGTTTCCATTGTAGGAGTTGGTTATTCAAATCATTCGTTAGYTCTAGTCCCTATTCAAAGTCCAGAAACAAAACATTTCATGTATATAAATCCTACTGGATGCAGTGAAAATTTAGAACATGCTGAAGGCTCACTTCATTAAACCATGTAAGCATCTGATCCAAACCCCCTTGATCTGCAGTAGGACTTGACCACAATGACTTTTGGAAAAGGATCTAAATGCATGATATGTGATATCGGTGGAGGCAAAGAAAAATTTGCCAAAGCTGTTTAGTTAAGGAAAACATGTAAATCACAGAGACCRTTAATGGTTCCTCTTTCATCTTTAAAGGAAAGGAACAGAGGTTTTTCTAGTTTGTAGAAATACTGTGTTACTTGTATATCAATGTAACATGGAAAGAACCATAATGAAAATGTGATTATTTGCTTTGTTGTGAGCAAAAGATATGCCTGGTATTTTGTAATCAAGAYTCTGCAATATCTGCAGAATATAGATGAATTTTGGACTTTAGAATATGATCTGTGCAATAGTTTGATTTCTTTTTTGATGTAGAGGAAATAATTTTTAAAATGAACTGTGACCGTCTTATCAGGCTTAGCAATCTTAACTCATAAGTTAACTTTTTGTAAAACGGAATATATGCATTCTGAGGGTTTTTTTCACTATTCTTGATGAGAAGGCGAGAGGTGTCAGACAGTCCTGGAATTAATTCTGAGTCTATTCTGTTTCTGATGCTTCTTTGTAATCAGGAGCAAAACATATGCAGTTCTGTTATCAATAAAGAGGCAACTTTAATATATTTTGTTTACTTTTCTTATAGAACTGTTGGGAGATGAAATGCGTAGAGTTTATTTTGGCAAAATCTATGGAATGTGAGATACAGTTGTGATTATAAGGATTAAATCAGTTTGCTCCATTGTGATAGCTGAGGTGCAGCCGGGTATCAGGGCTGTGGCCGAGTGCATACCCAGTGCTGTTTGTCCTCTGTTCCCTGAGTGGTMCAGAAGGTTCCTCAGTAAGCTCAGAGAAATGACACAGCGGACTGACTTGAGACAAGGTGACTGACTGAGCTCCTACCCAGCTTCCAGGCAAAGCAGGAGATCCCAGCAATTCCCCTAAGCAACTTCTGTTGTGCGTAGACCAATTGACAGACAGTATTTGTAGGCTTAAATGTGCTCATTGATTCCTTGAGCAGAGATTCTGGCAGTCTCAGTTGCAGTTGGCAGTTCSTGACAGTTCCTGCTGCAGCTGAAAGAACTGACTAAACTGTAAATAGATCTTTTTAAATAGTCCGTAGAAGCGGTTCCTGTCTCTGTAGAAATGGCCACATAGGACTACCAATGCGCAGTTCAAGATAATCAGTAGCGATGGATCACACGTAGACTAGTGTGGTCATGAAGGACTATAGAACAGCTAGATTATAAGAATTCATCACAGATTGCATTTGTGCAATATTATGAAGGCCTAAAAAGAAAAGAAACCTATCARTACTTTTACAGGTTTTTTAGAATACTGTATTGCAAGCATATTTTGAATAGAGCAGTTCAGAAGTTTCTGACAGGAAAACCACTACTCAAAGATGTATAATATAGAATGAGTTTCTATTGTTAACATGACTGCTTTTCTACCACTATGTGAATCCTGACTGTCTATGGATTCTAACATTGTACTAAAAGGAACTATTTTTGCTGTAGACAGTTACAAGGCATTTGTGTAACTTTATAGTAACCTTGGAGCATATTCCAGCAATAAAGCTGTTGAGTGTTATGTGGATTGTGCGTTTGCGGATGTAGAGAATTCAGCTTATCTCCTGTCATTTATGAGAGATTTTTATTTTTATTTAAGGCTCGTGTTTTGGCAGTGCTGGACTGGGAGCTTTCAACTACTGGTCATCCTTTATCAGATTTAGCATATGCCACTTTATTCTACTTTTGGCCTACATCTATTAAGGACTTAGGTGAAGGCACTGTCTTTCGATTCAAAGGCACCGTAGGTATGAAGTTGTAATTTTTTTTGTCAAAATGAATTCTAATATTGATTTCTATTTGATATGTTATCTTTATAAACAACAATAAAATGTTGAAATGAATGAGCAAATCATTTTGCACTTGAAGAGAACTTCTCCATAGGTTTCTTCATTGTAGGAAATGTGTTGCTACTAACGTTTATTATTAGAACAGGTAAGTAATATGCTGTGGATTAACCACAGTATGTTACTTCTATAAGAAGTTATTTCAAAGCTTTCTTGGAGATACTGGAGGAAATTTTATTTAAATGTAAGCTTATTCAAAAAAAAAAGATGCAATTCATTTCATGGGTGGGGTGGGAAGTAGGAAGTGTTGTGCTTGGCTGGAATTCAGCAAATTCCTTTTCCTTTTGTCTCTTCATATAACATTTAGCTCATAAGAGATGATAAATTGTAGGATTTCTTTTTTCTTTTTTTTTTTTTTTAACTGCATAAATTGAAGGTATCATAAAACTGAAAAAGCTGTTCAACTGTTTGAAAAATATAGTGGAAAAATCCTAGAAAATGTTGAGTGTCTTAAAATATTCTATTGTTTTGTAGAAACTCCTTCCTTTGAAGAACTGATTTCCATTTACTGCCGCTGCCGGGGTATCAGCACTACTTTTTCCAACTTGAATTTTTTCCTTGCTTTAGCATATTTTAAAATGGCAGGAATATCCCAGGTAATACGTTCACCGATATTATCTGAAATGTTGCATATTTTTATTATGACTATTTGTAGATTGATAATATTTTTTCAAAGTATGAGTTGTGTTTTAAAAATAAAAATGTATTTCAGTTTCTTCCTTTAGAAAACAGTATCTTAGATGGTTATGACTGGTACCTTGTCTTAGTATAGCTAAATTCTTAGGAATGCGTATCCTTAGATATTCTTAGAGAAGAATAAAAAGTGGATGTGTGGGTATTTTGTGACTGATGTGCCACTGTGCTGGCAATTTTGTCATTTGGACTTCCTTTTGGACTCCCCAGCTAGTTTAATCCCATATGACACAGAAATAAATGTTAGTAATTTTCTGCAGCTCTCATGAAAGTAGACATGATACATAAGTCAGGCCTTCTTGCTGYCACCTATAGATGAAAAGGAGGCTGTGTCAATTATTATGTCGGCTTATTACGAGCAGAAAATGACATAGTAGCCCAATCTTGATGTATGATTACAGGAGAAAATAAGTTTGATTGATTCATTATCAACAGAAGTAATTGTTTATTTAGATTTTCAGCCACTGTGTGATGTGAATACAGTTTTTTGAGAAGTTGTAGCATGAGACCAGCTTAGGAAACGTAACACAAGCTTCCTAATATTTGGAGTTAGAGTGTGTGTATATATAATCATATATGTACACTGGTGTCAGTTGACTTAAGGACAGGCTGGGCTTGCTTGCAGCATCATGTGGAGACATGCTCTTCTTCTTTTTTTTTTTTTTTTTTTTTTCCTTGCTCTGTTAGTTCTTGTGGGCTTTAGTTTAGTTTAGTTTAGCGGAGGTATGTTGTTTTTCTTTTGTCGGTCAAACCTTTCCATTATATCAGATATGGACCAAAAGCAATACTAACATATCCCAGTAAACTCTGTCTGCAATTCATAAAACTACATTGGCTGCTAATGTTTTTCCTACTATGTGCATTTAAGTTTTGCTTACCTAGCTGAAGAAATCACCTATCTAAAAGAGAGACAATTTTAAGAACATAATTATACCACATATGCCTTTCCTTTTGGTTTTAGGGTATATATGCTAGATATCTCCTTGGAAATGCTTCTGCAGAGAATAGTCATGAATTTTCTAAGATGGTGAAGCCTTTGGCAGAGAGAGGATTAGAGCTCTCAAAAAGGTAAGAGAGATCTAAACTACTGATAGAAGGTCAGGCAAAGCTCTTGCAACTCCTTCACTTATTTAAATGCCTGTATAAGGTAGTTTATATTGTTATCAGGGAAAATTTGATTGTATTTGTTACTCTGTTGGATGTTCTTCTTCAGATCATCTTTCAGCAGCAGAGCACATCACAGAATTTCAGGAGAGTTGTTCCATCAGAGTAGGAAAGGTGAAGAAATTCTGGTGAAGGTAAAGCAGTTCATGACACAGCACATATATCCAGCTGAAAAGGTAAAAGCTTTTAGTAAACTTATTTATAAATGACCATTTTATAAGAAGAGTTTACAAAAATGTAAAACTTATGGAAGTTTTGTAAAATGTATAGAAGCCGTGGCCTCGTTTTTTTTTCTTTCTTTTTTAGAACAGCTTTATTTTTCAATCAGTGATATTTCTGGTGGTACTTGCAAAATGTTAACATACGTCATTATCGTTTGCATGAATCTCCTTGAAGAAAGGAAGTATTGTATGTGTTGTTAATAAATGCTAAGCGTTACTTTTAAAAGTGGAGGAATACTTTGCTCGTAGTTAATACCATGGCGTCCTCACAAAGACCTAGAACTCTTATGCACTATGTGCAGAGGCACATATTTATTTCTGATGCTGTGCATGCACACAGGTGCTGTGTTACTTTTTTAGGGAGCTCACACTGTCTTATATCGCATAAATTCTAAATTCTATTCCAGACTTTTGTCTTCACCTCCTTCTTGAGTTTTTTGCTTTTCGGTTCCAAGGAAGAAGTAAAATCATGACACAAAGAGCCTAACATTTGCATTTCTTTTATTTTAATTGATTTAGAACATCACTGAGGTTAGGATGCTTAGTCTCTCAAATATTTGTTCTGGTTTTTTATATATGCTATGAGAACCTTTATTGAAAGCATTATTTCTATGAATTCTGGTGTATTGTCATAGACATCAGATCTGGCAAAAGTTGGAGTTTATTACATGTCTTCCTTTCCCTTGTTCAGGAAATTGAGTGGCCAAAATGCAGTTTCATGAGACAGCCTTGTACTAAGTGTTACATTATGCCTACCACTCCATTATACTCCATATATAACCACTCCATGGCTATCTTAAGATTTCTTGTTAGAAACTTTGTAATTAATTTAGAGGAAGTGAGTTGTCTTCAACTAATATGTGGACAAGCATGTTGTTCTCCTGACTCTTTCTGTTTCTGTAACTCCAGCCTATTACTTTATTCAGCCTTTATTAAGTATGTGATGGGACAGGATAATTATTTTTTGCTTTTGGTTATGTTTGGAAGTATCCTGAGCTGTTGTTRCTCTGGAAAGGTAATTTAATGCTCTATAAAGTATTCATGCATAACTTTGCATATTGCCTTTTTTTTTGCCACTCTGTACACATCCTATTTTAAAAGTATTAGGGTTTTGTTTTTTTGCCTCAGATGGAAATATACTCTGGGTTGCCTGTTCAGAAAGGAAACTGCTGTTTTTAACCATACAATGTTCAATGCTTTTGTTCCTTGCCTTCTGAAATTTTTTTAAGGTATTATTTGTATGATAATGAACGTGATTCCATAATGTATCAGTGTAGCCTAATTCCTGCATATATCCCGATACCAGTGAAGGATTGAAATCAGATAATGGAAACATCCACAGAAATCCATGATGAGAGAAAGGGAAAATGAGATGAAGCACTACTTAATCAGTGACATGTTAAAAATGGTTCATTTGGAAACTTGGTTCAATTTTCAGCCTAGCGGAAGCACAGATGACATTTGTTGCAGAATCGTGTGGTTTTTTGGTTGGGTCTGTTGTTGTTGTTTTTCTAGCCAGGCAGAGGTGTAGAGAACATGTTAATCTAAACGATTTATGAATATACTTGCCTACCAGAAGGGATCTGTTGGGAGCAGAAATTCTTGGTATGCAAAGAGTCTTGAAAGTCTAACTAGTTCTAGATTGTCTTGGAGAGAAACTTTTTAAATAATCAGGTGTACTTATTTTTTTTATTTTTTTTTTATTTTTATTTTTTTTTTTTAGAAGAACCACAAATAGCCATGAAAGATCTGTAATGAATAGTGTTGTTCTTGTAAGTTATTTCTGACAATGAGGCTTGCAAATCAGGACTTGCAGGTTCTAATTCTAAATTTCTCTTACTGTATGATTTTTCTAAAAATCATTTACTCTTTCTATGTAACTAGCATAATAATTGTTTTATGGCAAGGCTATGTGAAAGATGATCTCGAATCCCTGAATAAAGAGAATCGTGTAATATCATAAAATCAGCACACAAAAAATGTTTACCTGAAACTGGAGTTTACAATTACAGTTCAGTGTTCCTGAAGTGTTTGTAGAAGAACATAGGTAGGGAGAAGGGAGAGTTTCTTAGGAACTATTTTTTTTTTTATTCTAAAACTAGTTCTGGGGACAACTTTGAAGTGCTATGCCTTACTAAAATATACTTGTCAAAGCAGTAGGTTTATTAAAGAGAACACAGGTGTATATAGTACTAATACTCACTCAAGAAGTTATTTTGACAGAAAAAAACCCTGCATTCTTTGTGGTTTTATTCTGTTAAAAATGATTAACTAACTTGAATGTTGTGATTGGAAACCTGTATGTTACATGCCAGTGCATCAGGCTAAGTTTTATCTGTTTGACTTTGGGTTTATTCCTCTCATGCATACTGTTGGTACCAGTTACTTGTATCTTTAGAAAAAATTGTTTCTTCTACTTTTATCATCACTTGTTTTGTTAAATCATTCCAAGCCATTTTTGTTTGTGAAATGTACTGATTGGAGTCATCTCCGTGATGCATTTGACATCTTGCAAAATAAATAGATTATGGTTTGATTTTTTTCAAAATATATTTTAATGTGTAATGCAGCTAACTATATGACAGAAAGATATGTTAAATACTTTGTTAGTTCCTTGAGGTATAAGGCTGGGAAACAAACCGTATCTTTACTTGTGTATGTTAAATATCATTATTTATTTAAACAGCAACCTTTTATTTGTTTCTCTAAGGAAATAATAAAATACTATACTGAACACGGAAATGCTGAGGAAAAATGGAAGAAGCCGCCAGTGCTTGAGAGACTGAAGGTACTGGATAATAAATATTCTTCAGCACTGTAGCGATAAAAGAAACAAAGGCACTGACATGGAGAGTAGGAAAGTGTGCTCTATGCTGTTTGAGAATTCTGACTTCGTGGAGAGAAACACTGAAGAACAGTGAAAGGAAGGAAAGAAGTAATTAAGGGAGGCATGCAAAAGGAGATGAGATACAAAGGAAAGAGGAGAAAAGCAAAAGTGAGTTCTATGGAGGATATACTTTAACTCAAAGACTTATCTATTGAAAATAACAATTTGGAAAAAAACTGAAAGGTCAGATATATTGGACAACATGCTAAGCAGGACGGAAGAAAATGGGTAGCAGGCCAAGCTTCATTGCAGGATGAAGGTTTATTGCTATTGTGTTTTCCTTTGATTCTTTCAACAGGAAATGGCGAAAGCAGAAGGTCTGTGGAACCTTTTTCTCCCAGATGTCAGTGGTCTCAGCCAGCTTGACTATGCACTAATAGCTGAAGAGACAGGGAAATGTTTCTTTGCCCCTGAAGTTTTCAACTGTCATGCACCTGGTTAGCAAACCCTGTGCTTTAACTACAGCACTGAGCATGGTATGAAGTTGGGCATCTTATGCCTTACCAGCTGTGTATCTCTACAAGTAAACATACCTGCTGATTTCTTACAGACACTGGAAATATGGAGGTCCTGCACATGTATGGGACAGAAGAGCAAAAGAAAGAGTGGCTTGAGCCTCTTCTTGAAGGGAAGATTAGTTCATGTTTCTGCATGACAGGTAAATTTTTCTCCAGAAGAGAGTTACAGGCAACTGGCACAATTTTCACAATAATTTATGAAAAAAACAGAAGTTGTTATGTCTTAATCAGTTAATGCAGGTAGTTCTACTGGGTCTGTGCGTGTGAATGTGAAAGCATCTCTGAGGTATGAATACAAAGTTGGGCACCCTTGCTGTACTTCTGGAGCTCCCCATCTGATAGTTGCCACTTCTCAGTGTTACAATAATTAGTATTTGCTTTCCACATAATTTCAATTTATTTTTAGTACTATTAAAATATAGATTATTGTACAAACCAGATCTACAATAGCACTTACCATTTTATAATATGCTTTGGGGATTCTCCAGAAGATGTAGGTACAAGTATGACAATTGTGGTTCAAGTTATGTAGTTTTGCATTATGTCATGTTTGGAGTTTTTGAGGCATAACCCTAAAAGTAACTTGTGAAACACATGATACACTTTGTGTCTTCAGCTCAGCGTTATATACATTTTTACTCTTGGAATCATGTGGCATTCAGCACTTCTGAAAAGCTTGACTTTTGAGGTAGGAAGGTAACTTTTGAACATATAATGTCTAAATTTTGGGCTTCCTGTGTCAGCAGGAGTTGAGAGAACTTGGTCTTACAGCGTTAGACCCTTAGTTTGCCTATTCTGTTTCATTCTGTTCCCCAAGAGTAAAAAGATGCCTTCTGTGAAAACGTAAGAGAAGATGGCCTAACAAAGCAGTTGAACCTTTCCTRTTCAAGATCATTGCTTGCACTGCTGGCAAACAATTGATGTAATCTATTTCATAAACCCGTCAAGTTCCATCATAGGAGGTTTAAATTCCTTTACTTTCACTTGAGAGCAGCCTACAAAAACAGTCTGAGAAGAGATATGACTGTTATCTATAAGTAGTACATTGGAAGTGGTAAAGATTTTAAAATGTCAGGAAAGGAAGAGGGGTATTTGATATAAAGGATAGTTTGGGCCCAAGAACAAGTCAGCTTAAGCTGCCTATGAAAAATAGTCATAAGAAAATAGAATGCCTTTGACCACCAGCAGTGAGGTTCTGAAACAACTTTTCTACAGGGAGCAAAATAGTGTGTTTGCAGTATACGTAGATCCTGGTATCTGTGGTAGTAATACTACCTGTATCCAATTGTTTGTTTTCTTTTTTTTCTTTTTAACACAGAACCTGATGTAGCTTCAAGTGATGCCACCAATATGCAGTGCAGCATTGAGCGAGATGGAAACAGTTACGTGATCAACGGCAAGAAGTGGTGGAGCAGTGGTAAGCACAGAAAATCTAAGTAAGAGTGGCTGAGTCTAAATTTCTTTCTAAGAATTGATAAAACAAAAATATTTGCATTGCAGTTCTGAGATGAAAAAATTGTCTTCTCTTAAGCAAAGACAATAAAATGTAAAACAACAGAAAGCAGAATCAAGTCTTTGTATTATTAAACAAAGTACAAAACTCAAATCTTATTTGGATTTTTGGGCCATTTTTATAACCTCTGAATTTAGTTCATGGAACAAATGCCACAATTTTTCTTTAAGTTATACCTTTTTCCATGAGGTAACTTACACATTTACAGCAATAGCCTTTAAACTTTGTTTTTATGAAGCTGTCTTTGTCAGCTTGCGTGAGAGATTTGGGTATACTGTCTATAGTTAAAATAAAATTTGGCTGTTTTTTAAACAATTCTGTGATGCTGATTGACTGGCTCTTACTGGCAATTTTCCTGTGTTATTCCTCCCAGAAAAATCAATGGTTTGCATTATAGATGATGAATGTCCTTGGAACTGCAGTGCTAAACATATATAACAGCAACTGGAAAATCATCATTCCCTGTAAGTTTGGAAGCTGAGTAAACTGAGTTGCTGACAGGAGATAAACTTGGATATTTTATTTATGTACCTTTGTATGGGGAAGCTACATACTCAGATTCGCTTGTGCAATACTTAGACTCACCAGGAGATAGGGCTCTTTGTCTCCTTTCTAGTATTTCAGAGCTGGAGGCAAGAAGAGGCAAGAGGTCTTGCTTCTCCATCTGAGAGTGTCATTTGCTCTGSKATGGTCTCCCAGATGTGCATGGCARTCTCCAAGCGGGCAACAGGAAGGGTTTTAGGAGGTCACATACAAAAGATATTACTCATAAAATTACATGAATTATAAAAAGAGGAGAGAACAARCATAACAGAATATGATTTGGATTGTCCTATTTCTAATAATTAGGATAGTCAGATTTTTATAAAGACAGATGCACAAAATGCACATACTTGTGGCTGTATTCTAGTCACAGCCTTCTTTTCTGCCTTTTTGTTTATTTGTGTGTTTTTTGTCTGAAGTCTCCTATTGTGCTCTGCATGTGTAYTCTGCACTTGCAGAGTATATACAGTATGGCTTAAACATGTCAGATTTACAGCGTATGAGTAGACTATCTGTGTAGCACACCTGTCAAGCACTTCTGACTTTACAGGTCATGCTCTTGTATTTCTGCAAAATACTGGATAGAAATTCTGTAAGCTTCTGCCATCCAACGAGAGAGAAGAGGCTTGTGTCTTGTTTATGCGACTGTTTTTYGCTTTCTGTCATTTTAGAACTTTTTCTTCTAGTCCATAATTATGTAACCAGGAGCAGTGTCCAAGAATGAGAGATTCTTGCTGGCTTTCATAAGCAGTAGATGATGTGGGGCAGTGTGGTGTAACACCTCTTTTCACTTTGAAAGCTAATGTATAAATACAGTTGAAATGTTTCTAGAAACTCATGGAAAACTGCTGTTTTCCTGGAATTCTGGCCAGGGTTAGCTTTGATACTACTCTATGAAGGACTGTGCATCCCACCAACCGTGAGCTCTACCAGGAAGCAGAACCTTTCTCATTCATGAAGTGAGGCCTCTAGCCTTTGCGATAGATAATTACACACTTGTGATGAGAGATGTCAATATTTACTAAAACAAAGCAAAGATAAAGATAGCCAAAAAATTGGAAGCCAATGCTCGTTTCATATTTTTACATTTTATTATGTCTTCATATATTTTATTGTAGAAGATTATAATTATTGCAGTGTTTAATTGTTTTACAAATTCCTACTCGAAATTCCAGGCCCTGTGYCAGAAGATTAAAACTTTTTCTTACATTCTTGCTAATACTTTGTACTATTTTGACATTTACAAAGCCAAATCTTCATATGGTGCCATTGTATAGCCAAGGAAATAGTTTAAGTTCTATGCATACTCTAGAGGAATAACACTKGGAATATGAGTGGTTGTTAGAACTTTGGGCAGAGCAAAGACAACTGAAAAGATTGAAGAAGTAGATCGTTTTTGTATATACACACACACTTGTTGATTTCTTTTATCACAGTAAACAGAATCTTCTGTTTATTTAACCATACAATTCTTGGGCAAATCTGCAGCACATTGCCTCTCTTAACAACATTAATTAAGTGAACAATGTGTAATTTCCCCGTTGTGGAATACTGGCCCCCCACCTTCTACGTTCCCTCTTGCAGTCTTTTACCAACTTATGTCTTTCCTCATACTATTTTTGTTGTGAGAGTCTCTAGGAATTCAGTGGCTATCTATTTTTTTCTTATTCTAGGGACTTTGTTACATTATTTCCTGTATCAGCTGCGTAAGATTTTTTTCTTGAGGTTATCCTTGGATATCAAATGGAATTAGTTTAGTTACAAGAGGGATGTGGCTCTCTGAAGATAAATAGACTATGGAGAGCAGAAAAGCAGCGTATTATTCATTAAGTACTTAACTGTAACATAAGAACAAACAGTTTCAAAACAATTACCTTCTTGCTTTCACAGGTCAGTTCTTCCCTGTCATTAGTTTCTTTCTTAAGGACTATAACTGTCTGCATCTGGCTCTACTACATATAGTTTAACCTCTTCTTTCAGTTATTCTTGAGTTATCTGAGCTAGGTATAAAAGCTCAGAGCCCATATGACACCTGTAAAATCCACAGACAYGCAATAAAGGTACATATAAAAGTCTATATTTTTGTAATAGATCATAGGGCTCCTGTTCAAAATTAAGATATACGATAGCTGAAAAATGTAAGGCCATTCCTACATTGCCTGATACTTGTTGCCCAAGGATTATGTAAGAGTGAGAGGAAAGCTTARCCATTTTTTAGGAAGTGATAAGAATATGAGATCCTGGATAATCACATCGTATGAATCTAGAATTGGAACCAGAGATCTGGAATGTGCTTCTTGACACTGGGCTTGCTGAAAGTCCAGAGTGAGCAGAAAATGAAAGGGAGAGATGAAATTAGGTAGTTACAGAGAAGGAGTTGTTGATTTTCATGGAGGGATGTTGATGTTGCTATGTATATGTGGAAACTCATAATAGCTTTTTTCTTCTTCCTTTTTCCTAACTTAATTCTCAGCTGTGAACTGATGCCTCGGKTCATTCATTGCTGTAAGGGTATGATATGGTATGATAGCTAGGGAAAAACATGGAAAATATTTATAGGCAAACATTCTAAGCTGTTACAAAATGCAGAAACGTACCTACCATGTTACGTTTTAAAGGCATGAAAATTACTAACTTTTGGTATAAAAGTTCCTGTACTGTGGTTTTATTGCTGTTGGTTTCTTTTTCTATTTTAAGCATGTACAGATTGTTGATTACTCAGCTATATAATAGCCTAGTACTGTGACCCTTTTAAATCTTTTTTTTTTTTTTTAAAAAAAAGTAGCTATCTCCAGTTGTTCCCAGCACTCTTAGTATACAGTTCATGCCTGATGCTTGTTTTTGATCAACATGTTTCGTTTTGAACAGCATTGTAGTGTCTTGGCTAGTTGGTAGGTCCAGAAATTCATCTGAAGGTTAACTTGCAAAACCGATGTGGAAATAATACCCCTTTAATTGGTAAATAATTCCTTTTGTATATATGAAAATGAAAGTAATTGATTGTCTATATAGTGAAGCTAATTGTTTCTTCTGTATGGTCTTCATAATTCATAGAAATTTCTTCGGTTATTCCATTCTGTTGTTGTCTTCTCCAGGATCCATAATTTTTTGCCATTTTCATAATATGCATTTTAAAAGAAGCACCCAGAAAGGCATACAGAAGAGGGTTCAGGCAGGTRTGAAACAAAGCTATGCTCTTGGTTACCTGGAGTGCAACATCTATAGTTTTACTTGCATCACAGTCAGTAATCAACAGGTAGATGATATCTATGGCACGCCAAAACTTAACAATGTTGTAAGGCAGTTGAGTAATAATGAAAGTRGCCACTACTGCCAACAGAACTATGAAGGGTCTAGACTTTTTGGCATTTGGAGATCTAAAGATTGCTCTAGCAGTGGCTGAATAGCAGGTCAGCATTACCAGGAAAGGAAGCAGAAATTCCAGGATAATTTCCAGGATTTGAATGGCTGCTTTTAAGAGTGTTTCTGTGTTCGCTGGAAATACAGGAAGGCATTCATTCCTGTCATTGTACTTCTTCACTTGGTTAAATATCAGTTCAGGGATACTGAGCACAATAGCAGACAGCCAGACCCAGATACAGGTTATGCTGCACGGTTTTCCAGCTCTTCTGTGACCTTGAGATCTGGAAATGGCCCTGTATCTATCCACACTAATGCAGGCCAGGAACAGCATGCCAGAGCTGAAATTCATGGTGTATAAAGAAGAAGTGAGCTTGCACATTGCGTTTCCAAGTTCCCATCCCTGCACTGCATTTGCAGCCCAAAATGGGAGAGTGAAGAGCAACAGCAAATCAGCAATGGCCAGATGCATGATGTACACATCTGTCTTAGTCTTTGGTTTCTTCAGATAGGCATAAATTGCTACCACTAATGAATTTCCAGCGACTCCAACAGTGAAAGCCAATGCATAGAACACAGGGAGGAATAATTTACTGAAATTTCTTACATCATCCTTTTCACAAAGCAACTCATACGTGTTGTAATCTATCACAGAATTGAGATCACTCTCGTCCTCATTCCAGTAATCACTTGAGTTGTTCATATCCCAGCCTATGGCAAAAGCTGCAAGACAAAGAAAAAGAAATACAACTTGCTTCCAAATTTTAAAATTTATGAGGAAACCTAAAATCCTTTCTCAGGTTGCTTATAAATCTCAAATTTAAACAAGTTAGATATTAAGATTGCATTTGCAAATAGTAAAAGTACTAGAGCTGGTACAAAGAGCTAGACAGTGCTAGAGGCAGAACAGACCAAGTCTCAGCTTCTCATATGACATGGGCCACTGACCATATCTATGCAATGCAAAGTGAAATGGATGCACTTGAAATGCTTTCATTAACCTCAGTGTTTGAGACTGCAGGAGGCTTGGAGTGCACTTCATTGGTTACATTTCAGCTGAGGAGCCATCATTGCTTAAACTGCTCTGAGTTAATTATGTATGACTATATTTTATTGCAAAATAAATTTGTCTGCACCCCTATAGAGTTTTAATTACGCTTTTTTCTCTATACAGCCTCAGCAAAGCAAAGCCGTACCGGTTAAAAGCTCTGGATAATATTACCATATAGTGGGTAAGGAATACTAATAGTTTTAAAGCTGAGAGGAAAGTAGTAGTATTCTGTGCCTACTCTCATATATTTTGGCAGATTTGGGATGCGAGTATAATATAGGAAGAGTGCACTTGTTTGTTTCTCAGGCACATGTATACATACCAATCACTTAAAGCACAGCTGTTYAGTGGAATCAGCGGTGAAACAGAATTACTCAGTTTAGTCACCATCCCACGCAGTGAATGGCTTTATGCCCGAGTGGAATTTCTTACAGAGTCAAATTAACGCGGGTATGCTGAATCTTAGGGCTGGAAACTTCTCAGGATGTTATGTATGGAAAGGAATCTTATCGTGTACAAAACAGCCCACAAATTCCAAACACTTCGGAACAATTCAGCTGTTTATTCAAGTTCATCTCATGACATGTTTAGTAGACACGAAGGTTATATTCTYACTGCCTGTTTAAGGTTGAAGTTTTAGTATTCTTATCTTCAGATTAAATCTTAGGCAAGCCATGTCCCACAGTATATTCTTTTCTTCCTGTAATTGTGTTCATTTACTAATTTGCTGAAATTCCTTGCTGAAAACTACAGCCCTATAGTACCCCATTTTCTTGAAATAAACGGGATTAAGATTTCTCGGTAACAGTGGCAAAAGGCTGAAAATGAAAAACATGTTCCTTTCTCATACCCGGAAATATTTCAGAATTTGACGCTAGTATTATTGAAAACAGATTCTTATATGATATTCTGTCGAGAGCTACAATTTTGCATTTTCAAATTTGAAAAAATTCCAAATAATATTTCCCTTTTTTAAAGGAAGGTTTAAATGAARGGTTGCCAAACCCTTGTAAGCAGTAGCTCTTCAAAAATTTTTGGAGTGTTCTCTGTCTACCAGTAAGAATAAATTACTGATTGCTTGCTCTCATGTTCAGGGATACACACTAAATAATTAGAAAGGAATGATTAATTTCCAGCCTTGCTTGATACTTATTTTTTTTTCAGTGAATCATCTATCTAAGTTTAAAAATGTATGCTAGTTAGAAATGAACTATTTGGCTTGCGCTTTGACTTTTGCTTAATTACTTTGTTTGGACTTTCATGTTGACATTTCCAAACACTTCCCACTTAACTTTACACAATAATTACTTTTTGAGTCTTGTCATCTGACACTTATTGTTGTGTCCGTGAGGTGTCCAGAATGGAAAATAAAGTGATTCTATTCCTTGGTTTGGCAATGGGTATGCATTCCATGCCCAGTAGCCCATGTTAGCAGGATTTTTCAACAGCAGCAATGTTTTGTGGCTTTATAGTACTTTCCTAGGAGAGATTCAAACATAAGAAGCAAACGTTTCTGTTCAACCAGGACAGAAACTGCAGTACAGAGAGTCTTAGCCAAGATCAGAAGAAAATTAAAAGTTAAATGCAAAAGATTTGGCTGTGCTGTGAACACTTGAAAGAGGACCCATCTGGGAATGTTTAATCAAACTGGAGCACTGGCAGATATATTTGAAAGCAAAATGATAAACAGAATTTTTGGTGCAAACTTGAATAAGTCTGGGTGCCATAAAGCAGTTTGGCTGTGAAAGGGAGCATGCTCCACTGCCTGGCTGTGATTTTGGCTGATCTGAATTTTTGGCAGAAACAATTTGTTATCTAACACTTTTAACAATTGCTAGTTCTCTCTCTTAAAATAATACAGTAATGTTTTGGCTAACATTCCTATTCCTTTTTGTCATTTCTGTTCATTCCAATAGACACCTATTTTGTAGGAGATATATTAATAGACAGCTTCGCATGGTTTTTGCAGAATTATTCCAGGAGTTACCATCTTCAGTTTTTCTGTATGTTTGAACTTGATRTGGGATTGTATGAATACATTTTAAATGAAGTTAATATTCCCAGTTTAAACAAACAGATATTTCCTTTAGAATGAATTGATCASTAACCAGTTCTACTTAACAAATCAATTTTAAAACTTGAAAAAAGGAGATACCTGAGTGAAATCATGATTCTCTGTAAAGCCAACTTAAATAGCTTCCAGTAAGAGCAAATCCTGCCTCTTCTGCTTGCACATAAGGTCAGTACATCACAATTCATATACAGATCAGTGAAAATTAAAAAAATTAAAAGGAAACTAACCTTCTTTTGTCAGCAGACTGGTAGCAGGTACTGCAATTGAGATGTACTTTAGTGGAATGGTCTGAGTTGGTCTGACACATTACATTTTGTCTTCCAGCACCACACCCTCATCTGGAAGTCAGTTGCACTTTCATTTTAACTTGCCACGAAAAGGTCCTGCTTTTCTGAAAACCCTTCTCAGTATGAACTCACTCTCATTTCCTGCTTTGCTCCCTGTTCCAACTAGAATGCAAGTGCTCTTTGGAATGCTGAGACTCTCTTACTGTAATAGCTAGTTTTTACCTGAAAGCCCAAACATTTTGTGCAAAATCAAAAGCTTTTTAACAAATTATACTTTCTAAGCTTGTAAAGGAGAGAATCAGGGGAGGTCAGCTTGGGGCGAGGTCACCAATAGAGAATCAGTATATATTTTCGTTGGGGGTCATACTGTAGTTTTGATGGATGCCCATACAAGGTTTTAAGAGACCCTTATATGCCATTATAAGTAACTTTTTAGTGTGGTATAATAGAGGAGTGCGTTCTGTTTTTTGAGAGATTGGGGGGTGGCTCTTTCAGGATGTGGCTATGTGACAGTGAACAAAACCAGGAAGATGGTAGGGAAAAGACATGAAAGCAAGTGGTAAGTTTTAACCAGGATATAAGCAGATAGCCCTGCACCCTGTGAGAGAGTTCTTAGAGACTTGAACRTTGCTAAAGTTAGACTCATAATCAAGTTAGTATTTGATAAGCAAGGCAGGAAGGCAAGAGGAAAAATAAAAAGATCCTGTTCCTTCCGTGAGCCAGTGTTCCTTCCATTGGCAGTGTGCTGTCTAGATTATAAAAAGTTGATACAGTTACAGGAAAGGGAAGATGGAAAAGTTCTGCAGTCACATGCAGATATTGTTATCTCTGCACTGGGGCTTAGATTCTCATAYTAAGAATTCCTAAAATGACTGTATGTTACTTGTATTTGCACAGTCTGCTCAGCATTAAATTATTTTCTTGTGTATGCAGAGTATCTGGAGCCTCCTGTAGTCTGCTAAAGGGTTTGTTCTGTATGGATTATCCTATATCCTGTAGCAGCAGTCTAGTGAGTTTAATATTGATACCAAATAATAGAAGTTCGGGGCAGACAACAGGTCAGATTTTGCATTTTGGCATGCTGACTAAAAAAGTAGATGTGCTGCAGCTGAACTGTGCAGTCTGTCTATGTTTAAACTGTTTTGTAATATGTGAAAGGAAACAATTTCAAAATGGGCTACTAAGAATGCAACAGGCAGGTGCTTACCGGTGCTTCTAGCTGCATTTGAATTCACAAAAAGAAAGCAAAATAGGTTGAAAAAAAGAATTAGACTATAGAAAGAGTGTTGCAGGATCATTCATCATGCTTTCATGTTGAGTTACCACAGCACTTTACTCATGTTCTTCGCAATAGCAGATAAGGACATTTCAGTGACTTCTAGCATACCTGCTTCTTGCAAGGAACATCATTGCTTAGAGGCCTGAGCTATTCTCTTTAAAAATTGGAGTGTATCTTGCTGTTCTCCTAAATGGTCTTCATTTCTATGTGGTGCCCAACAAGAGAAAATAATCAGAATTGAGAAGACTCTCAAAGAAATACATCTCTGCAGTGACTGGGGAAAAAAATGTTTGTGTTATCAGTGGCTAAGAGGTCCTGTGGGCAGGSTATAGGAAGGCAACTCATGTAAATACTGTAGTGTGCCTCAAGTCCTCATAATTTTACAGGCTACAAGGAGGACACAATAATCCAGAAAGGGTACAGAAATACTGCAGTTGTGTAATAGTAATTTTAGTATAGCCCTCTAGGCTCAAAAAATACAAAAAACATTTAATAAATAAGAGAGTGATTGCAAAATGGATCTTGCTTAACTAAGAAGCAATTGCAGCTGTATAAAAATGGGATGAAGGTGGGGAAAAAAAAACCTTTAAAAGTGCAGTGACTGCTTTCACTGGCACCATCAGAGGCTGTGAACTCTAGCTGGGAGTATCTAGAGGCCACATTCAATGGCAGAATTGAATAGCCCTCAGTGTTTTGTGGCAGAAGCCTGCATTGCTTTCTAGTGTTGCTGCTGTCTTTTCTGGTTGTAGTCAATTTACCATGGCCACCTTATAATCTCTACCGTATGTCAACCAGACATCCAGCAGTGCTGGCTGGGGAAGGTGAGAGAAAACTATAAAACTGGATTGTGCCAGTGGATGGATGATACTGCAGCCTTTTGGGGGCCCCTTTTCTCCAGTAGAAGACCTTCTTCATAGCACAGTAGCTAATACCTCACTGCTATCTGCCGTACTCAGTCCAGTTTCTGCTTGCAGGAGAGTTGAGAACGCATAATTGTCARTACCCTCCTAGGAAGCTGCCAAGTCTGAAAAGTCACCTCAGATCTTTAGCAGGGAGAGGCAACTTCACAGGCTCACCGGTGTAGCAGCCAGCATGACAAGACACAGTTATTCTGGGCATTCAGGTAGTAGGTTATCCTGCCATAGCCTTCTTAGCTAAAAATTTGAAGACTGGACACTGAAGAACAGATAACTAGATTGCAAAGATTAAGTGCTGTTGGCCTTTGAAACCATGTTATATGGCAGTTTCTTTAAGGAAAGGTTGTACCGTCCATGCCTCTGCCATGTGTAGTGCTCTTACCAACACAGAACCCATGTAACTCGATTGTGTGAAAGTCTAATCTTAAGCATTTTATACCCTCTGATAGTGAAGGTTAGGCTTCTGTTAGGACTGTGATCAACCCTTTAAGTATGTTTTTACATGCTTATGTGAGTGCATTGAAAGATTTAAAAATATAGTATGTTGTCTAAGCTTACAATGTTTAAAAATGCATCAGCATTGGAGTTTAGAATTCTGGACAAGTTGTGCAGACATATGTGTGTATATATATATACTATATATAAGAAAGTTGTACAAAAGCTTATTAATATGGATATATGCTTAAAGCTGACCTTCTAAAATGTCTACTCTCTCTATCTGTTGAATTTTGAATTTCTGGAAAAAAAAGACTTCAAATTCCTGCAAAAATKACAGGCTTTTTCCTACTCATCCCCTCATCCTCCTGCAACTTCTTTGATTCCTGTAAGTAACATAAAAATGTCATTAACAAGTGACAGATTTATTTCATTCAGGCATTCTGCATTTTTTCCAAAGCATTGGAGTCTGCCAGAGTCTTGCTTTAGATGAGAAGTTGTTTCTAGCATTTATGGCCAATGWTGGATAAAATTCGTTTGGTGTTTTCAGMACTTTAGGCTCTAAGGAGTGGAAAGGCTAGGAAGCTCTCGTCTTTTGGCATGTTCAGAGATGCATATGAAACGGAACTATTCATTTGCCTTCCAAGAAATTATTTGTACTAGTGATTTAGGACTTTTAACCAGATGTCTAGATCTCTGCGAACTCTTTGCTAGATTTAACATAAAAGCTTCTTCTGATTTTTTTTTTCCGAAGAATGTGATGTAATGCTTCTGTCTTTTTTTGAGATAAGAATGAGACTTGAGGATAGTTTATAAAACTGTTTAAGTAGTCATTCCAGAAAGACAAATTATCTTTTGTTATAAACCACATTTCAAGATGAAGAYGATTTAGAAAATGCCACTTGTGCGATCCTTTACCTGCTGCGGAAAAGGAGAAAAGTCAGATACGCCTTAAGAGTATAGCGTTTGTCTTTGCGGGATAGTATATTGTAAAACATTCACTGTTTTATTTGTCAGCTGGTCATCTGCTTGCTGTAGTTGCCCAAATGGGACATCTGTTTGAGAAACCCCTTTCTCTTACCAAACTAGTTCTTTTCCCCTCCCTCATTTTCACTTAGATGTTCTAGCACATTAGTGCTGTACAGTTTATGGGGTACATGCCACAAATAATCTCACTTTTAATGCCACAGATGAATAGCATATTGCAGAAGAGGAAAGTAAACATCCAGCAGTCTGGCCCTCAAAACAGACAAGTTTATCAGATCAAAATAAATCTCTCTCCCACTGTAGTAGACTTGCCAGCTGTCACAGTGCCTGTTCTAACATGGAAGTAGCTCTTCTCAAAGCCAGGTGGATGTGTTGTCTAGACTGGTTTGGCTGTCCCAAACCCTGTGACAGCAGCTGCCAGAGAATTTAGATAGTCATCATTGTTTCTGACATMAACATAGGAGAAGTTGGTGGAGATTAGGTCTTGAATTTTATCTCTATGAAGCTTATCATCTTTATTGAGGTAGCAAAAGAAATTTTGCTGATTGTCACATATGTCTAGTATAATCCTGCCCTCTTTTCTGTGGATTTATTGTCCATGTGAGACATTGAAAGAAATGAGAGCATGCTTTTTTACTAAGAAACTTTTGAAGAAAGAAGATGGTGGGGATTAAGTTGTCTTAGAAATATGATGCATTTTAAACTATGGTAGAATCTTATTTTAGGACTTTTCCAATAAACTTCTAGTTTTCATGCTACGAAAACATATATCAAATAATGTTGTCAGTGTCTTGAAATGCTAGCGTGTTTTAAGATTACAATTTCCACTGAGGTTTTTTTTTTAAAGTGTAAACCATAATAATTTGCATAAAGGGGGGAAAATCCCTTCACTCCAGAGAAGATATGCTGGAATAGCAGCAAAGAAGTCATGATAACCCTTATGATGGACTTATTTGCCTAATTTGATGGCTATAATGTGGTCAGCATTTCATTACTATGTACTACATAGCTTCTCCAGTCTTTATATCTTTGAGAAGTTTTGCTTTTGAAATGTCAGCATCTAACCTTTGGGTGTGCTGTTATATCGCACTTATTTGCTTAACGGTAGTGGAGACAGAGGTAATTAGATTCCTTTTCAAGTACCTTCTTGTTCTGCTTTCATAGGAATAGATAATGGAGATGGATCGTGGAGGGTTTGGATATTTGGCTTTTGATTGTTCTCCTCCTGCAAATCAACTCCCTTTTACATGTTAAGCAATAAGATATATTCTTTTTCAGTCTGATTACTCAGAGTATAAACACAGAAATGGACGGCGTGCTTTTGCTCGTAGCACGAAAGGAAGAGAGTACGATCTATTAATATGAAATTTCATTCGCTTCTATGTAGAAATTTTTGTATTGAAAACTATGTTTGTATTTGTTTGTTTGTTTTTTAAGGTGCTGGGAATCCAAATTGCAAAGTTGCGATAGTAATGGGCAAAACGAAAAATTCCTCAGCATCCAGGTATGGATACCTATGATATCCAAAGATTTACCTAAACTTTGTTTCCCAGAGGATTCACTGCTTACAAAAAGTGTTATTCCACTTCGTTAAGTGGAATAACATTAATTGCCTTGATCTGTTGGATGTGGTCATGATTTACAGGGGAATTTTAACCCTCTGTGGTGTGTCTGTTTAGAGAAAAACATGGCTGACCAAGCTCCTGTTTTGATGTCAACTGAAACCTCCCAAACTTCTCAATGTTACCAAGCTGCAGCCATGTRCTTTCTCCTCTCTTGCACTAGCTCAAGTGTTTTTTGCAGCTCTGTGATGAATTGGATCAGGAATATGTTTTGAGTTCACTAACTTTGTCTTGGCCACGTTCATTTTAATCTGGATCTGTTCTTCAAACTGCAGGAGAGTGCGACAGCTTCCTTTGCTTGCGGTATTGGCTTATGCTGACTTAAACTGGTTGTGAAACTCTAGCAGTGAGCAAGCTCTGACAGATGTGCGTTCTGCATGCAGAGCTGGTCCTTGTGCATGGGCAAGGTGGGTGGGAGCAGGAGGCGCCCCGTGCCACCCGTGGCGCATGGCCACCTTTTTGCTAAATGTCCTATTTTGTGCCACGACTGGCATCAGTGTGTTGCCCTCTCCTGGTGATGCCATCACTATGACATGAGCTCCCCTTAGCACACATCCTGACCCTCTGCTGGGATCAACCTRGAGGAGGAGAGCAGAGTCGGTTCTTTTTCAGGGTGAAAAAGAATTTGTATCCAAAGGCATCTGACACTTTTTGGGCTGTTATACTCTCACATTCATARCATAGTCCCCTTTTTCCTGTTTAATTAGAGATTTCCAGTATCTCTGACCAACAAATTACTTTGGAAGTGTAGTATTTAAACCACTTTTAACAGGAGGAAGAATTACTTGCTTAAATGAYAATTAATAAAAACAAGCCTTTTCAGAGTTTTCCTGAATGGAATGAATACAAGTGCTGTGTCAGAGACCTGAAGTTATATACTGAGTTTTTCAGAAAACTATCTTCAGGTAGAAAAATGAGAATGAAACAAGACATTTAACAAATCATACATACTTCTGAATTATATGAGCAGAGAGCATGACATGTTTTTAATCAATCTAATCATTCACATTCCTGTACATGTAAATATAATGTTTCTTTCTTTCTGTTTGAAAGAAATACTAAGTCACCTGTTGTTCAACTGTTACTACAAAACTAAAATTGCCTCTTACTAGAACTTAGGCGTGTGATGAACAGTACGCCTTGTGGCTGGTTTTGCTGAAATCATGCAGCTTGTGATGCATAAAATGGGAAACAGTCATATCTCTTAGTTGGATTTGAGCCCAAATTCCACTGATAATCTTAAGTTTTGATTTGACTAGGTGCCTTTGGGAGTCAACAGTAGCTTTCTTACAGTATTCTGGTTGTTTGTCCTGTGGCTGTGCAGGCAGAGGCTGAGCTTTTGGAAGATGAACAAAAGTTCATGGAGGGGACTATGTGATATTGTGCCTGCTGGAACTGGAACTGAATTCAGGCACCTGGGAGATTGTCTCCAATCCTGTGTGACTAATAACTGCACTTAAACATTCTGAAAGCATTTAAAAATTGAGATTGTTTTTCTAAACTGTTGGCAAGCCAAAATGGTGGTGGTGATGATAAACATGTTTTGAGAACAAAAAGGAGGATTTCTTTTTATCAGGGAAAAAGGGAAATGGACTGGATGATACAGAACCAGGTGCTAGAAATGTATACAGAATTAATATTTTTTTCAGTCATGGTATGTTAGATGCCAGTAGCACCTTTTTGCTTC
Organism: Rhea americana; assembly: GCF_003343005.1. Taxonomy (NCBI): domain Eukaryota; kingdom Metazoa; phylum Chordata; class Aves; order Rheiformes; family Rheidae; genus Rhea; species Rhea americana. Next base: position 5,400,545 of record NW_028186479.1, on the reverse strand, counting down.
TTGACTGGTGGTTCAAGGGGCATTGAACTATGCACGCCACACTGCAAGCAGACAGGATGGCTGCAGTCAGTAGAGGTAAATCTCAACAATTGCTTTAGGCAAATGCTAAGTTGGGGTTAGAACATAAAAAGTGAGGGGGGGGGCAGGGATCACAAGGAAGCCCAAAGTTGATCAGAACCTTTTCCTCTTGTTTTGATCAGGTACAAGCAGCACAGTATGATCATTGTTCCTATGGACACTCCAGGGCTGAAGCTGATAAGACCTCTCTCAGTGTTTGGCTACCTGGGTGAGGAGACCATGTTTATCTGCTGTATTTGTATTGGTTTGTTAGCAATCGTCTCAGGGATTGCAGTAATATTAATAAATGTTATATATGAAATAGACCAGGAAAATGCGTGTGTAGAAAAAGGGATAGGAGTTGAAGGCCTGTATTTTTTTAATGCATGCATTATCCTCCTTTGTTTTACCCTGGTATTGTTTTCTGTGTATCTGTAGATGAGATCCACGGAGGACATTTTGAGATACACTTTAATGATGTGCATGTACCTCTGTCTAATATAATACTGGGTGAGTTTCAGTATTAATGCCATTTTAGTACATATAATGATGACACGAATTTTATGATACAGTGGTTTATTTTTTAAGTCACCGTAAGTTACTGCAAATAGCTAATAGGGCGTTCTTTAGATAAGATGTGTCCAGTCAAAATTGGTTAAACCAAGGTCTCAAACACATGTAAGCTGGAGTCCACTCTTCCTTTAGCAGTCTGTCTGCTGCATGAATAGAACTTGTTTGGAGCAGAAAAGTGGTTGAAGGAGCCTGGGTGCCTGCAGATTTACAGAAGAAGAAGAAAGAAGAAAAAAAAAAAAAAAAAAAAGCAGGCCGGCACTTGTAAACTTCTGCATGGAAAACTTTGCTCTTGTTCTTTCACTTGGGAGAAGCCAGGGTTTACATAGTTTCCTCCTGGCTCTATTTCTTTCTCTGAGAGAGCCTTCTTGCTTCAGTAGCCCTTAGATCTGGAAACCTCAATTCTTCTCCCAGATTCTCGTACCAGATCTCATAAATGTATTTTTCGATGTAAGTTTGTTAACATTTTAATTTAAAAACAAGTATATCTGACCCTCTCAGAAACCAGCTTAGTGTGCTGTAAGTAGTATTAACATTGGGTCAGTATAGATAGTTAAATTAAAGTTAAAAGTAAACAAATCCAACAGTGCTGCAAAATAAACGTGTAAAAAGCTCACTTCTAGCTGTCTTGCAAAGTGGTCACTTCTCTTCTGATCATTTCAAGGAAGAATCAAGTGATCTGCCTGTGCATGTTTTTCTTTTCAACCAGGTGAAGGAAGAGGGTTTGAGATAGCTCAAGGTCGGCTTGGGCCAGGCCGTATTCATCACTGCATGAGGTCTATTGGTGCAGCTGAAACTGCTTTACAGATACTGTGCCAGCGTGCAGCAGAGAGAGTGACTTTTGGGAAGAAATTGTACCATCATGTAAGCGTGTTCCCTCTTTGTCTCAATTCACATACTTCAGACATCTTTGTTTTGTCCACACAGAACCTTGTGACTCTAATAACGGAGACTGTAGTGGATGTGCCTTAAACCGTTATTAACAATGGCTCAAATGGTAAAGGAAAAAAATCAGTGTGAGGCTCCCACTTTTAACTGTGCTCCACAGGGATTTTGTTTCCTTGTAACAAATCGGATATCCTTTGTTGGATTCAAAAACAGTTTTGCTAGTATAGTTTTGGCCTGCTTTCCGTGATCCTTTTGGATGTATTTTTTTCAGGCATTTAGTTTACATTTTTTGCAGCCACAATCTGTTTTGCATTAAATTTGCCGCCTAGATATCTCTGGTCATGATGACCAGACACATTCAAAGATCTAGTCATACACCTGGCTAAAAAACTCTATTTCTCCGATCAGTTATTTGTACCGACTGAGCCAAGACGGGGGTGGGATTTTGGTTTTTCTTTACCTAGCTCTGGTGTTAAAATGCTGTTACCTGATAAAAAAAAAAAAAGAGTCCATTTTTTTTTATTTATTAAGGGGAGTAATAAAAAGGTAAGTTTGCTTTTTGTAGGAATCTTTAGCATTTACTAGTTGGCCTATCACATTTCAAGTGTTCCTGATTCTCATCCAACAGATGAGATGAATTTATTGGGAAAAACAAGTAAAGGCAATGGAAAGAGGAAACTGAATTAGTGTCTGGCACAGGTTATAGAAAATGTTTGTACAGATGCAGAGAGAGTAAGCTTATATACATATCTGTTTCCAGTCATGTCATGGCCAAATTTCAACTCCCTACYATAACCTTGAATTAACATAAGCAGTTTGATGGGAAGCACTTTGAGATTAAAAACTAATATGTTTAACAAAGCTACAAACAAGACCTATGGGCCAAATTCATGGCTGAAGTAGGTGCAGTGGTTCTTTAGAGCTCTGGGGCACTTACTTACTTACTTAAGAGGTGAAGCTGTTGGCTGCCTTGGGTAACAGGCCGTCACCGTTGCCCATTTGGGGGTTACAGCTTGGGAGCTGCCAGCAGAAGGGGGTTTCTGGATGCCCTAGCGCTGTGTCACTGCCCGAGGGGCTGCGCGGGTTGAGACCACCTCTGCTGGCATGAGCTAAGCCAAGCTGCTCCCAGCCTTGCACTGAAGTGAGCGCTGCCCAGCTGCACACCCTCCCATGCATACCAGGGTTACAAAATGCTCGCTCCAGGCTGAAGTGYGTCTGTGCCTGAGGCTGGCTCAGGCTCTGAACAGCTTCAGCACCAACAGGCATTGCACGGAACATTTTTATAACATGGTATGCAGGCTGTTCTCGGAATTACGTGAGAACAGCAGGGAAGGGCTGCCAAGACCTTATTGCAAGCAAGCATACCACATTTCAAACTTCTTTTGAATCAAGGGAGCTACTAATTCATCATCAGTGCAAAAGCACAAAGGCAGCAGGCACCACCCTGCAGCTGTTTGCCTGGGTGCATGACACACCATCATTAGCTGGAGGAAACAGAACCAATTCGCTCACTCCTCTTTCCCCTCCTGCCCCTGCTTTTGTACTGTGGAAGGGCAGAGCCACAGCTGCAAGTGGTGGGATCAGGTCAAGGAGGGAGGGAGTAAAATGTAGGCTCTGAAGGGCTTCAGGAAAATTTTTGGCAAGCAATGTGCCAAAGGAAGATGAAGGAAATGAACTGGAATCTGGATTTTTCTTTTCCCTTTGCACTTTCCTGCCAAGAACTGATTGCCATAGCATTTGTATCAGTCAACGGATGAGGATTGTGTTTTTGTACTAGAGTGTATGTCAGCCTAGCTCCAATTTGCACAAGGATGTCTCTAAATGACTGGAAATGCATAAGCTGAGGAATACGGGGGGGGGGGGTGTCTTCTTTAGAGTAGGTTATCCTAGCGACCTAGGAGACCTTAACTGACTTTATGTTCATGTCCTTATTTTGTCTCTTCAGGAAGTTGTTGCCCACTGGATTGCTGAATGCCGCCTTCACATAGAACAGGCTCGACTACTTACACTGAAAACAGCTAGCATTATAGACATGGTGGGCAACAGACAAGCRAGGAAAGAGGTGATTGTTTTTTGATACGAGTGGGTGCCTGGTGGGAGGGAAATAATGATGCATTTTCAGAGATACCTGGTCAAAATTTAAGCTACTCTATGTCACAAAAAAATTGCCCTCATGATACAACTTCATACAGAAAGCAGTTTTTGGCTCTCTTAACAAAACTGCAAARTGCTCTCACTATAAGGACTTCATCAGATTGATCTCAAAGTCTTTAAAAATTAAAGAAGTGAAAGTATTGCTCAAGTCTCTTAACACAGGGATGTAGTTTTGAGTTGTCATTGCCCTCAGAGGATTTTACCTGATGGATGGAATTAAAAGAGAGCTTTGCTCTTTCTGACTAAGGAACAAATTGCACTGTGTACTATGGTTTCAGTTAAACAGTCCGATAAACTTTCCATTCACTTACAGAGCTATTGCTGATAATGCAAGTTCTCTTAACTCCAGGTAGCCATGACTAAAGTGGTTGTGCCTAGAGCTGTCCTTAAAGTGATCGACTGCGCAATCCAAGTCTGTGGTGGAGCTGGAGTTTCCCAGGATTTTCCTTTGGCTTTTATGTGAGTAGGGGAGACTTGAGATATCACTAGTTGCTATGGCTCCTTTTAAGATCATAGGATTTTATAACACTAGTACCTGCCTATTAACCTCAGGTAGTCTGAAGCAACAGGTCACATTCCTACTAGTCAAACCTACTAATACATAAGCTATGAACTTTCAACAATTCTAGAAAACCTAGAGCAATGGCATTGTTCTGCCCTTAGTGTGGAGGGAGGGGGGATTACAAAAAACCCAAAACACCACCACACAGCATTTGGCACTGAACTTTAAATAGTTTCTTATCAACAGCATTGAGGATGCATTTCCTAAGCTCAGTCCTATCTTCTAGCTCCTTGGAGAGAAGCAAGCCTTCAGAAGCACCAGTCCACATGTCTCAATCCCAACAGGAAGATTCCCCCCCCCCCCCAGTATCTCCTATAAAATAGCTATATTGAGAAGTGTGGCTATAGGAAAAAGTGCAGAGAACTTCTGCTTAATCCTGCTACAGCATTAGAATCCACCTCTAATTCAGACCTTCTTACACAGGTATGCTTATATACGGACCTTGCGCCTGGCAGATGGGCCAGATGAAGTACATCTCTCAACCATTGCAAGATGGGAACTACTTGACCAATCAAAGAAGCTAACTGCAAAAATTTAATGTCAGCCTAAAGCAATGTCATGCACATGGAGAATTTCAGAAAGACGATTGTGCTGGTCAAAGCAATAACACTTAAAGCTAAAGTTAGATGAGCACAAAAACCTTGATTCTAGCTTGAAGCAAGATGCATTCCTTTAACCCCTCCTTGTAACTACTGCATTTACAAATCAAGGGCTTGCTGCAAGTCTGTAGACTTTCACATCTGTGAAATAAGAGCACTTTAAACACTCAGCTGATGGGTTCTTCTCATGACTGAATAAAGTTCATTTTCTAACAGGCTTAACATGCTTTATTTGTTCTGAGCCAAAGCCTTTTAACCTTTCTGAAGTTCTAAAACATCAGAGGTTCCTCAACTCCACTATTGCAGCAATACTCACCAGTAAGTGTTCTTTGGCATCACCTACTTAACACAAAAATTGTTCAGAGCCAGGTAGATTATAGGAAAGAGAAACAACAGTGCAATATTCTGTAAGGTAGGACAATCTTTTTTCCAGCACGTGTGCACAGTTGCAGCTTGTACAAAGGATGCAAATTTTTTTTTTTTTTAAACACACACTAAAGACCAGTAAACAAGCCTTCACTGCAAAGGTGTCAGCTCCCAGCTAACATTACTCCCTCTGTTGGAGCTTGGGAAGTGAAAAACTATGGGGCTAAAGGTCTAACTTGCTGGAGTCTCAGCCTGAAGACTGAGCCAAGCCAGGTAACCACTCACTTGAAGGGCAACAGCTGCTAAAATCAGGAAGTTGAGATACCGATAGCTCCCAGCAACTAGAACTTGCAGCTTTCTGCAAATAAGTTTCATACATCTATTACTTCATTGTGTGGCAAACCAAGATTATGATCTCCTGGGAAAAAAAAAAAAAGTAGTAATGATTGTTTATATTTCCATCTATCTTAGTTTCCTCTTACTTCCTGCCAAGGCTGTTTCATAGAAGGTTGAGAATATCAACAAGTCAGTTGCTGAATTGCAGTTCAAATACAAAACAAGCTACACCACACATTTGTTTCTGGTTCAGGAGTTCTACTGCCCTAAGGGTGTGTGTCAGGACTCACAAACCCTGATGTTTTCCTAAGCAAGACTCCCAAGGATGCCCCTTTAACTGCACTCAAATTAAGGTCCACCCCCCARCATACACTCTCCAAAGAACAGCTACATAAAAACACCTCCTTTCTCATTAACAAGGCTCTTAATTCCCTTTATTTTAAAATTTTATGTACATATGAATGATCTGTATAATGTACACTCAATATAGAAAGTTTTTATATACTGGATAATGTATAGAACATTTCACAATTACACTAATTTCTTACATAACATGTCAACTTTTAAGTTTTTTGCTGAAGCTTTCTCAATTTGGTAAAGCCAGTTATACATATGAATRTCTAATGCTGTTTGATCTCAGGAAGATAATGTTAATGATTAAGGTCAGTGACCTAGGCAGGGACAAACCCTTTGCAAGTTGTGTTCAATGGAGAATGATCATGTCAGGCTGGGAAGAGAAGGGAATGCCCTTTTAGTGGGGGTAGGGGGTCAGTGAGGTCAAAGTGATTTAGCCCAATTCCTCTAGACTGTAGCTCAACTCCAGTCATGCTAATTCATAAAATATAAAAACTAGGAAAGTTTGATTCACAGTCTTGTAAACAAATATAAAGGAACAAAATGTGCTTATGTACAACAAGAAAAAATTCTTGTGTACCCATTTCAACTGATCCACAGAGTGCTTTCTTATGTTACAGTGTGATAGTTAGGATCACCGACTTTCCTAAAAAAAACAAACAGTCATAGAAAAAGGAATAACACTGTCATTAAAGATTTTGAAAGGCAGTAAAGTTCACTTCAATGTTAGAGGAAAATGCTGTTCCTCATCACTGGCCAGTCTGCCTTTGTGTCTTTCCACAWGAATTTCCAATCCTTAGCTGACATCTCCCACATCATTGTCTACTGGGGGTGGTACGTTGGGCATTACAGATGATGTCGTCCCTGCAGTAAGGTAACCAGCAACTCCAGGGCCTTTAAGGAAAGAAAAAAAAATAGAATATTGGTAATTAGTATTGATTTTGAGTGACTGAACAGCTGTATTCTCCCTGGTCGCACTCAAAGTCAATCACCTTAAACAAGATCATTTAGAAGTTTTAGATTCTTCATAATCTAGGAAGACTAGGAATTCAAGGGTCTTAGCCCTCTTAGCCACTAAAGCGACTTACATAGACCATTCTTAGAAAAGCACAGCATTTTTTTTCCCCCATTCTGATATAGATTCCAAAAATCAACAGTATTACCCATCTTGTCTACCACCAGGGAAGGGGTGGGGCTTCCTTTGCTAAGGAAAGGATCTGCTGCAGAAGTGCAGTGACTTCAATCATGCACTCCATTACTCCACATTTATGCTTTCAGCATTGGAAGGGTTTTCCCCAACCACGTAACTGGGGCAAGCTCAATGTACTGCTTCATGAGCAGGCAGAACTGCCTCGTGTTTGTCTAGAGCAGCTCTTTGTGCTTTCCGTTAAGAAAGGAAACGGTATTCTTGRGATGCACAGTCTCCATACCAGAGATGCAAAGCACCTTTCATTAGCCAATCTAAACAGATTAGTGTATGGGTCAGTTTTGTACTGCAAACAAAGCATCTCTTCCCAATGCTTAGACTTATTTTAGTCACTACAGAAATCTCCACCAAAAGCTTTAAGATTACTCATGTTGCTGCATGAGGTGTTCTAATGGCAACTCTTATCAGATTAGTAATTGTAGAAAACTGCCCACACTCAACATATTTGAGTTAGTGATAGACTTTGTATCAGATCTTCAGCCTACAGAGTCAATAACCCTGAATAGGAAGAGTTCTGCTTGGTCCTTTACACTTCCCTTAAGTTCTCCCCTATTTACTATCCCTTCACCCCCCACCCTCCCTTCTCACACCACAGCCACAATGTCAGTGTTGTTTGTCAACAGCCCTGTGATGCTACTGCAAGCAAGAGAGCAAACCATGTGGTGCCTTCGGTAACGAGCTCCCTGACCCCCACAGCGCACTCCTCTCTACTAGCCTGTTGGTGACATCTGCAGAGATCCAGGCCCACTTTTGCATGTCCTAGTGGGAAAAATGCCACCATTTCTCCTCCTTCAAATCTTTCCACAATTGAGTATTTTAACAGTTCAGAAGTTTAATGCATCTATAGTATCAGCAAGTATCAGCTGCTGCATTGTTAGTTTTCTGCTGCTGTGTGCTTAAAGATGACAAGTTTGTTTTGCAGCTTCGGACTCTACATTTGTTACGGCTTTGACATGCATCTGTTACTTGGAACGCAGCAAATGCAGCATGCATTTTGCAAGATGGTATCTACCTGCTTTAGAGAGCTACACAGAAGTTAGCAAGCTGCCTGGCAGAGCAGATCTAAAGCCCACTTCTCAGGTGAAGGGGACTGCTGCCAGTTAGAATGGAAGGAGAGGAGACACCTGAGGGAAAGAGAAATAAGCAAGGGAAAGTTTAAGGGAAGTGCAAATAGCAAAGCAATTTGAAGCAAGAGGTAAGCAGAACACAAAATAAGGCAGATAAAAAAAGCTAGTAGTTCAGTTTCCATCTGTACAGCATCTTCATTCTACATTTGCAAGCATTTACTGGACAATTCAAATGATGCACAGGCTTTAAGACAATATTATGCCCAGACTACAGCTGTACAGCTACATTGCCCCCAGTTTCAAGCCTGACAGTTTGATAGTTTGTTTTCAGCCAGGGTTTACTCCATAAATGCAAATTATGGATTACTAAAGAATTTTTCAGGATCAATTAACAGTTTACATTCTTTTGCACCATTTGCTATCTGATGCCACTTCGACAAAGAGTCAACTCCTGTTTAGAGCTACAGTGTCAAGTCTGTGGGATAGGGAGATACGGCCACCTAAACATCTGCCCTCAAGATACAGAGCACCTGCTTCCAGGATGTCAGGTTCTGGGGTTTAAGGTATCTTGTATTTTTTTTTCCCCTCCTTCAAAATACATGCCAGTATCTTGCAAGAAACTTTCCTTTCTGTATGCCACCTGAATGCCTCATTAATTACCAAAAGCCTTATATTAAACTGGATGAGATTCTACATAAAGCATATTGAGATGTTGTTATTAATTGGTCATATGAGACTTAAAACATTAGTTGGGAGGCTAAATTATTTAAGCTAATCTCACCCATTTGCTTAGTTGCAGGCTATGCAGGAGTCAGAAGTTGGCACCAGGTGTTGCTTTAGTTTGTTACAATGTAGTTAAAATAGTTCTGGATTTCACAAATAATCTCTGATATGTATGTATATGAGTTTGATATGCTATGACATGTTACAGTATCAGGATTATATCCATATGCTATTACCAGCACAGAAGTTCACACCAGCTACCATCCTTGGAAGGCTTCATGTGTATGGCATGAACAGCTAGAGGCCTTGCCTCAAAACTGAGCAGAATCAATGTGGCATCCCTGGGACACAACGTAAGCCCTGGCAGCACCCATAAGTGACCTCCAAGGGGCACACCACGAGTGCACCCAAGTGTGTACTGCCAAGTACAGGCAAGAGGCCGGTGTCACTGGAGAACCACCACTGAGACAAAGGCACATCCTCACACTCCCAGGAAAGCCATTAATATTCAAACTTTTCCAATACTGTAATTACATACCTCATACTAAAGCAGCATGGCAGAATTAACACAGTTCAGCTATTTAAATACAGGTCTACTGTATTTACTGTAGGGTACTTGCAAAACTTGTCATCTTCCAGGTTCCCCTGCTCCTTGCTTCTACTTAATACACCCCTCAACAACTGGTTTCAAAGCTACACAGGRTTTTGCACCAAGTTGTTACCAGTAACTGTGGAGATGCATCAGATGTGTCTGAGGTCATAAGTGGGATACAAACATAACTAATTAAAAAGTACGCCAAGAAATGCATTTTTTCTTATCACAAGAGGAACTGGCTTTTGATATCRAAGTATTTAGAAAACCTGTCATGTTTTTCCTGGCATTAAGTGTTTAGGCAACATAATAGCAGCAGCAGATCCTGAGCATAAACACTACCACCAGAGTTAAGTCTGACACAACTGAGTCAGAGTTCAGTATGATTCAGGACATTAATAGGAAAGGGTTGCAAACCTGTGAGGTATCCTGCTGTTTGTGTCTCAGAAATGAACAAGTCATGTTTCTGATCTTTGAAGGCACTCCACACAGAAGAACGGGACAGAATTTCATTTACCTACAGCATTTGGAGAGATTAACACAATGAACAAGTGATACTTAAGGGTCTAGGGGAAATAAACTCATTTTCTCATGTTCAAGAACTAAGTCATTCTGAAAGGATCACCAAACCGAACAGCAGTATCTTAGGATAGAATATGGAATCGCAGATTTAAAAATAACTTGTTTCTCCATTTGAACCATGCAGGTCAATATACAGTGTGGAAAGCTCAACATCATTTAAGAGTTTGACTYTCTCCCTCGTTTTCCTGAGGCAAGACCAAGAAAAGCAACCCTGGAAACAGCCACCTGCCTTGTGCCTAAAGCTTAAGTAGAACAGGGCTTTTCCCATACAACAGTGAGATAGGCCCAACTTGGAGGAAAAACCCATATGGGCAGGAGAAAGGGACCAGAAACTAGCAGTTATCGGGACAGATTTTACCAACTTTATATAGGTGTGTAATGCAACTGCGGTTGTCTACAGCAATATTTACCACAGCAAATAAAAAAAACAATTTAGGTTTCCAAGTGAGAGCTGTCTGTAAAAGCTTACCTGGCTACCAGGCTTATAGAACATTCTTGCACYGGGAATTTGTTTGACTAGTGCTTTTTACCACTCATTGAGCCAATACAAGTTCTCCACAAGAAACTTGGAAATGGAAAAGTTTCAGTTCATCTTAATTTTATAATTATGGGATGTTAGTATTTCAGGTGGAATCAAACACAAAAGCCACAGTAAGATTGGACAAGGATCACCCAGAGTTGGTTCTCCCAAATGCGCAAAAGCCCAGTTAAGGGCTTGTCAGCACTTACCTGTTCCCCGTACTGCAGGCTGCGAGACATGGACTTCAGAGTTTTAACAATCTGAGCTTTTGTTGCAGATGGGCTTTCCAGGTTTTCAAGGCCAATACCTTCCAGCAATTTTAGAAGATAAGGGACCAAATCTRCTTTCAAAGCCTATAAACACACCCAGATGAGTTGTCTTAACACAGAGTTAAGATGTCTTAACAAGTTTACTTTGATTAGTTGCAGTCACATCTTATGCTTTTGCAGCAAAGCAGCCAAAACCTTATCCTATGCATTAAGTTTCAATTCTTGGGCAACATTCGTGAACATTTTGAGTAAGGAACTGGTTTGTCTTCTCCGGTATGGAAAGCATATTAATCGGAAGCCTGCCAGACATTTAAATTGGATGGTACCTCTGTTCTTATAAGTAGATTACAGATAAAAGTTACATATTTCTGCAGAGTAAGAATATACTACTTACTTGGGCTACTAGGTCATTTTGTTCCTTCTGAAACATTCGATTAAGTGCTTCACAGGCTATACCAATTATATCTGATCTCTTTTTCATCCCATTCATGAGTGGGCTAATTGTCTCAAGCGATGCCATTGCTCGAACACAAAGCTATGAGGAGACAAACATCCAGAACACTTCATTGTATTTTTTTTTAATGCTAAGCTTAATGATTTCGGTAGATTCGGTCAACCAAGACTAAGTTTTATTATTTTTCATTAATCTTAGTTCTCCAGTCTCCTGCAAGTCTCTGCTTATCTAGTACACAGCATTTAGAGTCAAATAATGCACTAAAAACATTAACACACACAAGCATACTTAAAACCTTAATAGTTTCAAGAGCGATTCGGTACCTCATTGTCAGACAGTATGTGCATGACACGAATGGCACTTTTTGGAATGGCATTGTTCTTGTGATTCATGGCCTGGAGTATTTTGTGAAGATGACCAAGTGGAGGGACTTGATCAGCTAGCTGAGGCTGAGCACTGAACAGGCACACAGTTGCTGTTGTTATAGTTTCTAAGGTCTCCCCCTAAGGAAGGCAAAAAAAAAAAAAAAAGAAAAAAGAAAAAAGAAAAAAGCATCTCTGTAAAGCCTAATGTATCATCGTATTAGGAGTAATGATTCAAACTTCCATTACACTACAACATAGATTTTTCCTAGTACTTTTATTTTTGTCGCTGTTAAAACAAGGAAGTTGGAAGGCTCAGCTCCAGTAGTAGCAGACAAATTGAGCACTGTGTCTAGAGAAGCCGATCACTGGCTGCACACAGTAGCATATGGACTAATTCTGAGAGATTATGGATGTTTAGGCTGGCCACTTGAATGCCTGAAAGCATTCTGCAGTCTCTGCAGCAGTACTGATCACACCTGCTGGATGCTGTGTGCCCATGCGAACTACCATCACATCTTAGACTAGTGTACTGAATATATGTTTATGTTTTACAGTTTCCTCCTGTAACTCTACCTAGAATGTAGAAATACTATTTAAAATTTAAWTTATTACATGCAAGTCAGGGACTTAATGATATTGGTAGTTTTCTCACTCAAGTTAATAGAACTAATGTTTTAGTTTAACAGTCACATGGCAACTCTAGGTCACATAATTCACACCATGAGAATGGGAAAAAACAGTGCTGCAGAAAGACAATACTAGAAAGCATATCAAGACCAGAAAGTTTTTAGGCTATAAAAAAAAAAGTGCCATTTCTTTAGGTAGGCCATGAAATAGTTAAGACATTATTTGTCAAGCCTCATCACCACCCTAACATAGGCCTCAGACTTACTGGGGTTAGTTCTATGGCTTCAGGGATTTTAAAAGTACTGAATTGGGATCAGAGATTGCCTAATCATATCTACATCTTTTTTTTAGATAGTCAGAAAGCTAACAAAATCATTTATGCTGGGAAGAAGGCAAGAGAAGCAAAGTTAATCAGAAACTAACACTGCAGCAAAGACAACTAAAGAATACAAAGAACAGAGTCAGAAAATCTTACATGGGGGTTATTTTTCTCCAGTAGTTCAGTAAGTTTTTCCAACAGTGCAATGAGAAATTCTCTTGGTTTCCGTAAAACCCAGGCCGGCTGGGCAATAAAAATCCTTAAGAAGACTCCCCCTACTGAAAGTTCACCTTCTGCCTCACCATACACCACAGCAAAGTCTTCAGGTAGCTGTTGAATTGTAAAGAACAGGAAATTACCACCTGGCAAGGAGTATTTGTGAAATCAGCTGTTGTTTCTGCTACACTATAGCTCTAAACAGACAAGATTCACTAAATTAACAATGTACTCTAGAATGGAGCTTTACAAGACCAATAAACATCTCATATCTTTTAGAAAGATGAAGAAAGAAGTGGGAATAGAAAAAAAAAATAGTACAAGCAGTGCTGCCAAGTGGACTTTTCTATAGTTATAGACTCCCTGGGTCTATAACTACAGTGGCAGCAAGCAAGCTCAAGAGGAGCAGTATTAGTAGTGTGACTGATGGAACAGCCCTTTCCTTTCTCTTGTCTGAACTCAACAACTTATCAGCTTCTCTACAGACTCCCTAGGGGCACCCAAAGCACAAATATTCTACTTTTACCTTCCAGTTAGTGTCAGGGTTGTCCCTCTGAAGTTTAAAGTGCCTT
>NW_028186479.1:5249587-5387137 GCF_003343005.1 Rhea americana | reverse complement strand
AAAAAAAAAAAAAAAAAAAAAAAAGAGAGAGAGAGAGAAGTTTTAATGAGTAGTAGAATAAGCAGTTTCTGTCCCTAATTTACCCCTTGTTTAGTATCCCTCCCCCTGTCATTCATGAAATAGGCTCCATTTTCTAAATCCATATTCTCCTCATCATAACCTATTTAAGGATCTTTTAACAGTAAGCAGTTAACCAGATTATGCACAAACTGCAGTTGGCCACTGACAAGTTATATACACAATATACAGGAGTATACAAGTTTCTCTTTACTWCAGAGGCTGTAAAGATCTCTTTAGAGAGCTCAGTCCAACTGGTTTTCAGTAGCAGCTCAGGTTCACTGCTGCTAAAAGCAGTTTCAGCTAAGGAAATATACATAGGCAGCAGGTCTCTACATACTCTAGCATCATTTCTCGAACTGTTGTTGATACTTTCTCCCTGGAGTTGTCATTCCAAATTAACTCAGGATTTTCATGAGTTCCCTCAAAGATATAAACAGCAGCTTCAGGATTATCTCTCATGGCATCCATGAAGACTCCAGGTAGAAACTTCATTAGTGTAATTCTAACCTAGAAAGGATTAATAGAATTAATATTTAGTATACTATAAGATTTAAACCTTCAAAAACTCCCAAGGAGTTCCCGTCAGTAATACAATAAYGACAACTGCTTGAACACAATAATACAATACAAAATAGTACAAATCACTTTAAATAGTTATAGTCAATAATACATCTGACATCTGAGTACCTAATGATAAAATCATACTATGCATGGAAACCAAACTACTTATAGTAGTTATAAGCAAGACAGCTGCTTTAAAAATCTGCTTACAGATTAGAAGCAGTTTAATCATTGAGAAAGTCAGTTTGCTCTTCGCATCAACCTTTCAGTAATGGAAGAGCTGTTTCTGTGCAGTCTTTAGAGTTCCAACAAGCATGATTAGTATTCTTACCTTTGGACCCACCAGCTTATCTGCAGTCATTTTGGCAAAAAGTTCTGCTGTCTGGGCTCTAACTTGTGGATGAGTCGAGTTGCAAAACATATCTAGTAAGTAGATTAAAGCACCTGTACAAACAAACAGAAACATTCAGATTTTCTTCTGGACTTAAGTCATACAAAATCCCAGATTCCACACTGTTCTGAAGGAAAGAGTAAGATTTGGCCACTGACCAGTGCTTCAACAAAACAAACAAAAAAAATACCCCAAAACAAACCCATACGCCACAGAACTTCTGATTTAYTACACTACCTTTTGCCATGGCTTCTTTAATTATTTTTGTGCTAGATGTCAAAGCATATAAAGTTTCAAGGACAAGTTGCCGACCTGTCAAAATAAAGAAAATATTAAGAACTGTATCCACCACCAATCAGAGATGAATTAATCATTTTAACAAAAAGCTGCACCCAAATTATAATAAAGTCTATAAGAAGGGCTGGTCAGAAGTGTATACACTAGGAATTATCAGCTTACGGACTTCTGGCTAAGGTCACTTAGGCTAGGCAGGTTAAAGAACAYCCATCATATCTTCTAGTCACACATGGCTTATTTAGAAGACTTAGGTAGTAAAAATTCAATAAGTAATCAATGAAATACTAAGCAAGTTTACCTAATTCTATTTTTTCAGCTCATACCTAGATTACAAACTGATTATGTAGAATAGTTTTCCAGTCATCCCCACTGAAACACTTTCACCCCAAAATTAGTAAGCAAGCTCAGTTAGCTGAATTCTAACCAGTTTCATGAGCTAAAAATCCATTGCCATGGAAGACTTTGAAGAACTATATGGTACATACTTGAAGGTAGGGAATGTAGAAGGGCCAGTAAGTTGGCAAGAACCATTGCCTCAGCAATGTTGTTAACACATTCTTGGTTACTGGTTACTATGTTTACTACCTATAAAAGATGACAAACAAGAGTTAACTGTATCCTACCTGTTACACCACTGTCAAGACAACATAGCGTGCAATGAGGTAAATCCTCGTTAGTCAACATAACTACATCTATCTTTATTCCTGTCACCAAACTSACTTATTCCCTTATTTGCCTGAGGTGACAGAGACACAGGCATGAAACTATCATTTTGCTCCTCAAAGGAGAAGTTGCCTGACACCTTAAAAATCCCTCTTGACTGCTCATAGGTGCTACTCTAAGAGTTACAGYTAAGCTTATGCTGAATGTACAGAATCCACAATACTTCTTTTTACCTCCAGAGCCAACTGCTGCACCTGGCCAGCTCCGTGAACACGCAGAAGAGAAAATATTAACTTAAAGTGACCTATGCATTCACATTCAGAACCTGCAAGAGACCAAATAAGTTACTCTCATGTTAGCCAAAACATTTGCTGAAGGCCATTCCGAGCCCACATCTGACTACACAGAAGGTGCTAGAGGAATTAGATGTCTGTAGGTAGTCTGGCACAGTAATTGCAACAGCTCCCACAGCAGCATCTATTGAGATCAGAGAAGATTAAATTCTGCTTATTAGTCCAGCTTCTACACATTCTCAAGTCAGTCTTTCAGAAGTAGCTACTTTTTACCTGAGGCAAGTAACCAAGACAGCTGTTGATTACCAGTTTTTGTTTTTCAAGATTGTAAGACTTGCAGAGTTATCTATCATTGGCCACCAGTACAGCTGGTCTTCAAACMCACTTCCATCCTCCAAACAGAGAGGACGGGAAAGGAGGTTGTTTGCTGCAGCAGCAACTGCCTTCACTGTTACAACTGCAGAATACAGAGAATCCAACCCAAGACTGGATTGGAACYTAACAGCCTCATTAGAAGCTGTAACAGTAACGTAAGTCAGTTCTAACTACTCGTAGTACTCTAACTTTTCATAATACAAGTGTTTTAATCATAGCATTTCAGACTTCACCAGTTCATAAATTGGTATCTGCTCATAGATCTCTGCTGGTCTTAGCTGCCCACTCTTGAAAGCATCTCCTCCTCCTTTCATGAGGTTCTGATGTAAGTGTTTATTAGTATACAGTGGAAAGTTTTATTTGATGCAAGAAGGCTAAAAAAAAAGAATCAACTAAAGGTGATTTGAAAGAATAGAGGAACAGTTTATCCAAGATGTTTAAGGCTTCTTGGCAACTGCTGGCTAGAATTGGGAGCTAAAACTCAAAGTGTTTCAGGGAAGAAAATAGATGAGGCTTGGACTTCACACAAAACCAAGATATTTATTGAAAATATTCTCCAGTAGAGAAAGCAAGCCTATATATAGCCTATTTGCTGACTAACAGGCCTTAGCACTGCTAAAAAGCTCCYTTCTATATGGAAGATATGACCAGAGTTTTACATTTTAAGGTTGTCCACAAGAAAGCCTATTGGTGAAATTCATTTTAAGCCTACCTGGGTTGTGTTTTATGACATTTCTCAGAGCCTCCAGAGCCATTTCAACCCTCCGTAAMCGATCTCCATGCTGATTGGATTCTACTTTACCAGTCTGTGTTATTGCCATCAATGTGTGAAGGTACTGTGCTTGTGAGCCTATGTAATCCAAAAGGCTTGCAGCAAATGCTTTAGGAAGCTTTGAATTAAACAGAAGAGAGCATTTTTAGCTGTATGATGAAGCAGTATTCACATTAGAGGAAAGTATGGCTGATTAACCTACTTTTAACACACCAGCTTCTTCCATGCAGGAAGCTTCTTCTAGTACCCTAGCTGCACATCTGGACTATATTAACCTGTTTTATATCTAAATATATCCTTAGAAAGCTACCACAATTTCAGCTGCACACAGGCTGTGTTTATCTGTATATGCAGACAAATAGCAGGCAGAATTACTACCTTGTGAAATTACCAAATCAGTCTGAGCTTCTGCATTACAAGCTCAGAGAAAAAGCACTGAATCATCTGACAGACTTACCCTGATAGACTCATTGTTCCTTTTATTGTATTTTGCTCCAGTAGAGGCATCCCAGAAAACGCTACYCATGTTGAGGAGAGAGTGGACAAAATACTAAGTCTTACAGAAACCATCTGTGTGCATTGTCAGACTGGTAGGAAGTAACATCTCAAACACTAGTTTCAGATTTGTTTCAGATTTAACAGAAAGCTTACAGCTATATCTCACCTCTAGTTGGAAGGTAGGGACCTCATTGTAGACTCTAACAAAGATCTCTCCCACAATAAGCTCTTTTGCATGGTCACCAAAGACAAAGTCAGATCCATAGCTTTTGTCACAATCTCCCTTTAAGGGAAGAGATGCACAAGAAAACTCTTAGAAAGTATTAAGCAGTGATTTGGATAATACAATATAGCAGTACTTAAACAACAACAAAAAAACCTTTAGCAAATAGACAAGCCCAGGGCAGCTTGGAACACTAGAAGTGATCATACTTTCAATTTTTCTTTTTGTAAATTACCAAACGCAGAGAGTCATTTCAGAGTAGACAACAGTAGATCAGTTATTTATACCACATTACAAAAGGGGCATTAAAACATAAGACAGTAGTTTTAAATCCCCCCCTTTTTTTTAAATGAGCATCTTACTCTCTTAATCATGCTTTCTTGCTGAGATTCCAAGAATTCAAGTAGTTCAGCTCTCGTCCCATTGTTCCAGATCAAGTAGGGGTTCTCTGTGTTACTGTTAAGCATCTTCAGAATCTATGAAGGAAGAAGGAATTTATATAATTTAACGAGTTTAAAATTTAATTTGGGATCACTATGCAGAGTAATCACATGCAGCTTTTCACAACAGAATGATCTAGTTTGGTTAACAGCCTACTTTCATAAGTAGGTTTAAAGCGTCAAGCTTYCCAAATAACTTCCAGATACTGTGTTTCTGGTATTTGGTACATGTATTCTGTTTATATTTTTCATCTTTATTCTACTTCTCAGGCTTCTCTACTTTTCAGTGGGCAGCAACTATCTGCAGAATCTTTTTATGATTTCTTTGGCACCATTTTCATGGTCAAAAGAAATAGAACCTTYGATCACTATCATCATTATAGCCTTCAGTCCTCACCATTTAACTCAAGTTTTGTTATAAGGTATGGCTCCTGTCCAGTCTGACTATATACAAAAAACATTTCCCTTGCAATCAGTTACTTCAACTGYAAGCCAAAGTTTTACTGCTGATCTCTGTAGCCAGGTTGCTCTGAAAAGAGCTAAGTGTTTTGAGACTGYTAGAAGTGACCAGTTACTCCTATGAATCACAAGGGAAAGTTTTAACCAACAGATGCTTACCTCAGTAGGACTAACCACAGCAAGTTTCCTTGCAATATAGGGTGTCAACATTCCAGCCAAGCTTTTCCTGATAGCTGGATTTTCAGGAGTAGCTTGTTCTTCAGAGAGGTATCCTCCAAGACGACTCAAGGCTAGGAGACTGAGTTTAGCAAGGCTATTTGCTACCTCCTGAAAAATATGGGAAGTTTAGCAAGCTAGAGTTGGCTGACTTTAAAYGAAAACAGCTAAAAAGTTTTTAAGCACCTGCACACCAGAAAAAACCAAACTGGTATCATCAGTTTACCTGCATCACCAGTAACAGAGAAACCGCTCATAAGGCATTAGGTGATATAGAACAGCAAAGGATGATCACTGTTTTGTGGGCTTAATAAGTTTAGTTAGATATGATCATTCATAAGTAGAAAACTGAGTCACTAAGATTAGCTGAAAGCTACCAAGCAGTGTAGCATAGTAGTTTCTGACCAGGTAATGGTTCTTGCAATCACAGTAGTCAAGCATCAGTACCAGCCTCTAGCAGCGGTACAACWACTGAGCTGTAAGCCATCTGTCCTAATCATCAACTCATTCAATAGTTGAGAAAAGCACCCTACTTAGAATGCCACCATTTAAGGGCAATGAACATGAGGACACTTTGCAGAGTCAAAGCAAGGATATAATACAGCCCTACAACGGAYATTTCAAATAAGTTCATGACATTATTTCTAGACCACCTCTTCAGCTGAGCTTCAAGAGAAATCATGGTTTTTCTTCCCATGGAAGAAATTTAGTCTTTGAATTTATTGTTCAGATAGAACCTGAATAACAGATGAACACAGAAGATATATTTAAGTATTTATAGTCATTCTTTTGCAGCTTTAACATTTGTACTCAAGACATATAGAATTTAGTTTTATTTAGTTAGAAAAGCTTACACAAAACACCACTTCAAAAGTAGTTCAGTGTACACAAACAAGTGTTATCTCTAACAAATATTATAACATACTTTTGTTAATATGAGATGAAAAGCAACATCTGTTGGTGTCTGAAAGCATGTACATTGTTAACATTACCTGATGATTAGAATCTTCACTTTTCTGAATGCCACTCTCTTCCAGTGTATAGTCATAGTTGAAGAGATATCCTAGTAAGTACCAGAGAACTCCAGCTTGGAACAAGTGCGTCTGTAGCCAATAGTCTAAGGCAAAGGAGCTAACACATTCTACTCCCAAAGCAGCTACTCGTGGTATGTTCTGGGATGGAGGTGGGGGAGAAAAAGAAGAGGTGCACTTGTGACCAAAGAAAGCCAACTGACTGCTTTACTAAACAAAGATAAAGTCAAAATTTGTCACCAATTTTAGAAAACTATTTAAGCTATAGGGAGACTGAAGTTGAAATAGACAAAGTGTTTCCAGTGCCTGGTAAACAAAAAACATGGCTATCTGGTTGGCATCATTCTGTGGAAGAATCCTTTAGCAATCATTTCAGCAGATTAGAAAAGTGTCAAACCAGTACAGAGACCTCAAACATGTGGCAGATTCCCAAGTAAGCTTTTTAAGCATGATACATATGTTCTGCAGGGACTAAGAAACAGAGAAGCATCTAAAGTCAGTTACCACAGTCAGGTAGATGTTTTCTGCTTTCACATTTCCACTGGAAATGGTCCAAGATGAGATTTTCATTCTTAATTTAGACAGAAAATTCAGTATTTACATAACATAAGGTAAGTTCTCAAGAGCTAATGGCAACAAAAATTCTTGAAGGCTGTTCCCAGAGATTATGTTGATTTAGTAGTTTATCTGCTTGCACARGATCTAGCTCTGGAACTTACATCTGCTGATTCAGTGCATTCAGCCAATCAGCTAGACATAATTCAGTTAAAATACAAGTAGATGAATCTTCACAGTGACTGAATTTTAAGTCCACTAAATGGATTCAAATATAAGTGTTAAATAAAAAGGCATTAGAGTGCTGTATGCCACGAAGGCCAACTAGGACCTTAGAGGTATTTGATCAGTTTCCTGCAGCTGCCCAGTTTCCACTGAGGGGGGAAAAACAAAACAAAGAACCACACCCACATTCCCCTAGACATTTAACAGGTAATACTTAAGCAAAGAAAGCTCTTACCTTGCCATAATAGAGTAATCTACAGAGGTCCTTAATGATGTTGGGCATTTCTGTAATCTTCTCCCTGCACTCCTCAAACTGAGCTGCCACACTGTAACACTTGCTAACATATCCGCATACCTATAAAAACAATACTTCATAGGTTCCAAATGAAGGGGAAATATGTTTACAAGCCTATTATATATACACATAGATTCTCAAAAGACTAACAAACATCAGTTAAAGTTGCTGCAACTTACCTGTACAGACATATCATCTGGTTTACTAGACTGAGTCAAGACTGCTACACAACGATTAAATGCTTCTTGCAATACCTGTAAGGATTGGTTGATGCATAAGTTCAGTTAGAACAAGAACTGATGAAGACAAAAGATTAGTTTGTCAACCTCTCATGATTGACTGAAGGGAAACATTTGATTTGACAAAACAATCTACTGCTGGCACGAGTGCTCTTTATAGGGCAAACACTCCTTGAAAGTGCCAATACTAGCATTTGGTGCTTCATGAGAGTTGGTAGCATTCTCACACATGAGCGCGTATGTGCAATGAAAGCCTGTCTGCAGAGTGACTTGTTTGCATTTCTCTAGTCTTTCACAAAAAGTAGAATACAGAAGCCCTCAGAGTTTTGTAAAATACAGAAACATGTAGTTTGCTTATCTAGTTCAACTGACAAGCTTAGGCCCAGAAAGCAGCAYGCTCTGCAAGAAGCTTCTCTTTTCTGGATGCAGTAAAAATGGACAAGTGTCCTGACAAGATCAAAAGTGATTCACAAATACATCTGATATGCATTTGGGGGAATCTAGGATTTGTAGCTTTGATAGACTAAAAATACGCTTTCAGTTTCAGTCTACCTCAATCCCATTTTCTCTTCTCAGTTCTTCTGCATTTAATGCTGAACAATTGACAGTATGGAAAGCAAGTTCTGTAGCAGCAGGCAGCAGAGGAGATTCTTTAGAAAACAGAAGATCATCTGATGTTTCAATGGTAATAGTCTTTATCAGCATAGGATAGCCTGCATACTTGTATGGTTTCAACTCTGAAAGAAAAAAAGCCTCAATGTTCACATACACATGGAGTCTAAGCCATTTTAAGCCAGAATATAATTAGCAGTAGAACATATAGCAGCATATAAGAACTAAGGATCAAAAGAAAGCAACTGCTGCAAAGATCAGAGCAACATGAAGCAGTCTACACAGTGACTCCTTAACTTCTAGTATGAACAGTCTTCTGATAACAGGTCATGGAGAAAGATTCACAGAAGAACTCATTTAAGATTAACAAAGACGTATCTCAGGAAACTTAAGCTAAGTGCCTTCCAATTGTCATCTGTCTCTAGAGACACCTCAGTGTAGCCTTGCTTTTATTGTTTTAGGTTCATCATTAGATACTTAAAAAAAAAACAAAAAAAAAAAACAAAAAAACCCACACCCACACTCAGGCCTATCTGGACCTTTTGGTCCAACACAGCAATTGCATTTGTTTCATGTTTTTTTATGCCTTTGGAGTTCAGCAGTGATAAGGAACAGAAATATCTTGCAGCTAAGGAGCTAAAAGCAATCTGACTTTACGTAAATCTACACTAACAATGTCACTGCCTCTACACATGACTAAGAGCTAGGATTGCCTATGAGGTTCTTATTTTAACATTACGTTAACACCTTTAAAGTAACAGACCACTTCTGATTCTGCAAGATTTGGACATACCAGCAACTGTCACCCAAGGATCTGTGTACTCTAGCCATCCCTCTCAGTTGGGCCATGCAAAAAGGTAGTGTTATAGCACACCCACCTGCGGACTCTTAACACCAGTCAGAATTTCTGCAAGATTACACTAACATGGCTATCACAAATAGAACCTCCAATAAAGTAAGAATCAGTCATCTGGGTGACTGGGCTCTAGGGAAGATTTTCTACACAGGAAAAGTTACATATGCAGAAAGAGTCGAACTGATTTATAACAACTTCAGAAAGCTATTGACTCCTCCCTGCCCCCAGAAGTGTTTTATAGCAGATACTTATTTCAAGAAAAAGCAAACTAATTTTGAAGYCTTCTACTCTAACTTCATAATACTATGGCAAACTGGAAGCCAGATCTACAGGACACAGGAAATGACCATAAAACAACTCAAGATAGTATGCCAACCTTCCTTATGCCTGTTGAAGAGGATACTTTGAGTTTTCAAGATCAAGATGATGTTTTCTGGATCCGGACCATCTACTACTTTGGCAGACTTTGTGCATAGAAACTCATATGCTTTATTCACTTTTTCAAACATATCCTGCAGAAAAAGAGGAACAGCCTTAAGCATTGCTAGCAGCCCCTTGAWTTGCTACAACTCTGCAGCATCAATTTAGCTGCAAGTAGAATTAAAGCATTGCAAATTACTAAAATTACTAACCACAGTARAAGTTTTGTTGCTTTATTATACTTCACAAAGTATTCCAAATAGCCTTTAAAAACCCAGCTTCAAAGATAAGTATTGTTTCCCACACTCTGCCATAGGAGAAAGACTAAAACTGTAAATTGACTCCTCTATGACAAGGGAGTAAGTAAAGCTTCAACCATAAGAACGTGCAGGGGATGCTGTCTGTCTTTGACCTACACAGTTACCCTTACCCAGTACCTAAATAAAATAATACTCCCTCTCACTCTCTGATGTAATTAGATCTCACCACATTTCAGGGTTTACTATAAAAATGCTCAAAATCCTTGAGTGACAAGCTTATCTGTAGCATTACTCCGTATTCCAAGATTCATCTCGTCTATCACTTTTGCAAGAGAAAAAAAAAATCAAAAATTTTCAAAGCAAGATCTCAATTCTTCGTGCCAACAACTATTTCCACCTTCATCCCAACATCACAAGTGTGTCATACATACTCTGCCT
The DNA here is from genome assembly GCF_003343005.1 of Rhea americana. Taxonomy (NCBI): domain Eukaryota; kingdom Metazoa; phylum Chordata; class Aves; order Rheiformes; family Rheidae; genus Rhea; species Rhea americana. The sequence continues at coordinate 5,376,958 of NW_028186479.1, read as the reverse complement.
TCTGGATTCTTATCTGGGTGATATTTTTGTGCCAGTCGGAAATAAGCCTTCCTGATCTTGCTTTCCTCATGCCTGCRAAAAGACAAGTCCTGTTACACTGAGTAACATCAAAAAAACCAAGCCTGGATTTTGACAGTACCATTAACAGTACTAAATGCAATTAAACGAAGACAACAAATTTCTTACTTGATCAATTTTATATTTCTGCCCCATTCAGTGTCACTTGATGGAACAATCATGAGGCCCAAGAATAAAAAGATGAATTTGTTTATCTCTTGCTCAGAGACTCAACAATTACAAGGAGCTCAAAGTCAGAGTTCACTTACTCTTAGAAGGTCTAGTAAGTGGTGAAAATTACTAGTCCAGACATTTGAGTTTGTGATTTGTAATAAATGCAACTTATTACTGTATTTACTGTAAGTAAACTGTTTTGGAAATACTAAGTGTTGTTGGTTCACTTCTAGAGGCCTGAAGACAGAAGCCAGGGGCAAGACAGGAGGGAAAAACAAGTTCTTTAGGATGTTGCTACCAAGAAAAGACAACAGTTTGACAGGGGGGAGAGGAAGGAGAGTAGAGTTCTGCTTTGAATACATTTCAGTTTTGCTTCATTCTCTGCTCTTCAGGGTTTTGTCTAATGTCTGTGTTCAGTAGAGCAGCCTGCCTGAAAGCTTTGAGGGAGAGCTCAGTTTTTCCTAGTTTTAAAAATCTGGATGCAGTTGCTCTCTCTCTCTCTCTCTCTCTCTCTCTCACACACACACACACAAAAAAAAAGTGGAGAGATTTTCAGGCTTCGTTTCTTAACTAAATAAAGCAGTTCTGCATTGTGAGAGAAGCAGGTGCTAGACATAACTGAACTGGTACCAAAAATGGGTTGCAAGTACTGAGATAAGCTGAATTTTGCCTGGTCTACCAGATTATATAAACAYAACAGTCATACACTGCTTTAATTACTGAAAACAACTTACTGTCCTTGTCCTTTGGGAAGGTTAAGAACTTCATAAGCATCATCTATTGACATGGTAGGTGGCTTCTTTTCTACCTCCTTCTTCCAAGCCTCTAGTGTATCTTTCAACAGTTTAACCTAAATAATTAAAATTTAGTGTTTCTTTTATGCAGTGTGAAGTGTACAGTGCTGCAACAGAAAAGTGTGGCTTTAAGGAATTCTTATCACCCATCACACTGAGCTCARATATTTCATTTAATCCTTTTACCTTCAGTAATTATGGCTCCCCCTCCAGTCAATTAGGGATTAAGACTCTGCTTCACTGCAGTGCTAAGTATCTTGCTCATTAAGAGCACTTTAAGATGAAAATATCTATTTAAGAGTTGTGTTAGAAGAGGGAGGACCACTTTAGTGAACTGACTCACATCTCCGTACAATAAGAACTGCAACGAGACTACATGAATACGTGAAGCTGACTAGACAGATCTAGACCACAGAACTGCACCACAAGAGATCATCAGTTCAGCTGGATTGATGTTAGCTCAGTTTCATGACCAGCATGGACAAGTAAGAATCCAAAAAGACCACTACCCAGAGAYTGTTAGACACTTCACCTTGCTCACTTAATATTCACTAAAAGAAACATATACTTAACATATCTGGCTGTTATATGGCAGGAAGAATATCCTGCTTAAACAACATTTGATATCTTTGACTTATCAGACCTGACTTCCAGTTCATAAGCAAGGAATCAGGTACTTGCAGCAAACCTAGCATTTGATATCCTTGGTATTTGCTACAAATGACACTTAAGGAGTCTGAAAGAACAAGAAYTCGATTAATCCTAAAATTCTTTCTTACTGGATCTTTAATTGGCCACTCTGGAAATCGGAGTGTGTCACAAAGATGCTTGAGGTAATAAATATTACAGAATAGTTCATTTTCCAGTTGAGGATAGTTGATAACTGGAATAGGACAGTATTGGTAGAGTGCTCTTGTATTGCTTTGAAGACGAGGGGTGAAGTCAGCAAGATGAGCAGCAATCTTCTCTATCATAAGACGCCTGAAAGTCAGAAAGTTTGGTGTGACACTTGCTAAGCACAGTCCTCAAAATACATGGTAACAAAGTTTAACGGTTTCCCTCAAAAGAAGTTTCACTGAGTAGTCTCCCAAGTTTCAAGGATTACTGTCTTATTCCATCATGAAGTTATTCAATAAAATAYAATAAAAATTATAATGTTTATATTCAATAAAGTTTATTTTTAAAAAGTTTAAATGACATCTCTCCCCTTCCCCCCCAATCCCCCCCCCCACTGCATTGCTGTTTGAGAAATCCTGAAAACATACTGTTGTATTAGAAGYATGTGTACTACTAGATTTTAGTAGTAAATGAGTATACTAAGTACAAAGCTAAGTACTTTCCGTTCCTGAAGGAACAATCAAGTATGACATGGGCAGACAAAGCATGCTGTCAGGTGTGCACGGGAATAGTCCTCTTCCTTCTGCTAATTTCACACCAGTTGTTTTYTTGGTAGGGGTAGAGGGCTGGACATCAATGGAGACACAGAACTCATTTATTTTAGACATTCCATAGAAGTGCCAAAGATTTTAGTTCCTCACAGACAGTTACCTCATTTCATTGCTCCAAATTGCTTCTGGAGTGTCAAATTCTCCAAGAAATATCTCAGAAAATTTTTCTGGCTCATAGTTTTCTAAATAACACACCATTGCTTCAGGAAGAATATGTCCAAGTATACTTCTTTGAACTATATCTTGACCTTTTGTCTAAGGAAAGGATCACATCGTCATCTCAAAAGGTTAGCCTGAATTCAGTCTTCCTAAACAACTTAAGATCTAAAAGCACCTCCTCCTTCCCCTTACAGCTTTTAAACTAGTTCTTGAGAACTTAGAAAAGGAAYAAACATGAAACGCTGTTAAAGCAGCTACACATGGTTTGCCAGGTTATTTGGAAACAAAGGTAGTTACTTTGTAGTCTGCTTACCTCTTCAGACTTGAAAGCCTGTTTTGTGTGTGTATATTTCAGAAACCTGGAAGAGAAACAGCATTGAATTCAGAATTGGTATCTGAGCTACATTTGCAAGATAAGCACACTCTAGTTCAAGAGTCATACATTTTCTTAGAGACAGAAGAACAACCACCATTGAATGCATCTCTGAACACTGTCTGTCAAATTCTTGAGAACCCCACGAAGTCAAGGTAGTATTTATCATGTGGAAATGCTTGTATTTATCACCTTGGCTTGAAAGTTCTGTTCTTGAAAGCTTGTTTTCCCCACACTGAAAAATGAAGATAGTAAGGAGGTAGACCCTTCCCTACAACCTCAGATCATCCTTACAAAAAAAGGAAACAAGGTTAGCTTAGATTTGACTTGAGGACTCCTGCTACACCGGAGTCATCATTAACATGCAGTCATTTCCCATTTCATTTGGATGTAGAAGCAGTAGTCTGGATTGTATAATGGCTTTTTTATGGGCTATTGAATTTAGGGAAAGAGTATTGGAATAACCTACAACAGCTGTTTGCATGCAAGGTACACCTTGCATCTGGTAAGATAAGTCAATTTAACTGCTGAAGGTTTCAATTCTGAAATGGAATACGGGATTTTCCAATCTTGATAGCTAGTTATTATCAAAAGCTGTATTAGCTGATCAGTGGTCTGCATCACTACTTAATTGCAAGACCAAACTGCACTAGAGGCGCTAAGGAGTACAACTAGGCAYGGCTTATTATATATGAACTAACATGCTCCCTTTCTCTCCCAAGCAAAGGGCTTAGAAGAATCACATCCACACACAGCCAAGTTAACTACTCACATTCACTTGCTAGTCCTAGAGAACCACATTTAGAGGAATGGTCCTTTTAGCACAAACAGTTAAAAGGCGTTTAAGTATTCTCATTCTCACCTTGCAATAGGAAGCACATTGGAACCCGTATACATCATGATAAAGAAGAATACTCCACTCAGATAGAAACGAGGTAACTGGGGATTATCTTGCATGACATGAAACAGCAATATAGCAACCTTCTCCACAAGGATAGGATCAAAAGTCAGCAGCAGCTGAAATCAAAGAAAACGAGCATTTGTATTAGCTGTTTGAGTGGTACAAGTTACCTAGTMAAAGCTTCAAGCTTCCATTAACTCAGTATTGGGACAAATTGTCAATTTGTAAGAATACTTCATTTAAAGGATTTCAGGCTGAAAAATAACCAGCTCCAAGTCTGCCTCATGCCAGAGAAAGTTAGCTACTTGCACTAAAATTAGTGTCTACCTGCTGGGAAAGTATCCACACGTTCTTATTGGCATGTTGAGTGTAAGTGTGGCAAGGTCCGTCTTATTTATACTGCTTTTAACGCATCTTTGGAAGAAACACTTACTTGAATGATATGAGGAAGACAAGTACTATCYGAGAGCAGCCTTTTCACTCTAGGCAGAGGTCTTATAATAGCATTGTCTTGATCCCTAAAAAAAAAAAAAAAAAAAAAAAAAAAAAAACACACACATCAGTAAGCTGTGAGAGCTGGGCCTCTTCAGCCTGGGGAAGAGAAGACTGAAGGGGGATCTCATCAATGTGTATAAGTACCTGAAGGGAGGGTGTCAAGGGGACAGGGACAAACTCTCTTCAGTTGTCCTGTGTGACAGGACAAGAGGCAATGGGCAAAAACTGAACCACAGGAAATTCCGCCTGAACGTGAGGGGGAATTTCTTCCCTGTGAGAGTGACGGAGCCCTGGCACAGGTTGCCCAGGGAGGTTGTGGAGTCTCCTTCTCTGGAGATATTCAAGGCCTGCCTGGATGCAACCCTGTCTAACATGCTCTAGGTGACCGTGCTTGAACAGGGAGGTTGGACTAGATGATCTCCAGAGGTCCCTTCCAACCTTACTGATTCTGTAATTCTAAACAGACACATGCCCTTTCTTTTAAGGAAGAGTAGTTTTATTAAGCTAAGTATCAGGCCCTCATCATTTTCAGTTCCACTATTCACTTCATTACTTTTAACTACATAGATTTGCTATACATGKTTTAATATCACATTAAGCAGTTTTATTTCCATTTAAAACAAGTGACTGCCTTGTGCATTATGAATATCACTTGTACATTTTTGAAATTACTATCACAACAATATGAATACTTTGTGTCATTTAGAAACTCTGCATTTGCTCACAGGATTTAAAATTTAGTACTACTATAGAAGAGGTCCTTGAAATACAGAATACTTACATATTACTTGATTCTAAGAAAAGCTTTAAGATAGAAGTTACAAATGTATATATAYGCCAGAGAAAGTTAACCACTTTTACTGAAAAGATAGTGTTTACCTGCTAGGAAAGTATCCACACATAGTTATTAGCATGTTGAGTATAAGCGTCGCAAGGTCTGTCTCATTCAGCACAGCTTGCCCACTGGCTAGCAAGCACCACTTCAGCTGAGGGATGACCTGCAGTGGTCGCCAGCCATCCATACCCTGAGCCCAGCAACGTGTTTTTGAAGTCAGCTTTCCACTGTCCCATAGTTCCTGCATCTATTGCAAGGTTAGAGATGTGTAAGTGATTCAGGCATTCAACTATTTTTGCTCCTAAACACTCAGTATCATAAGCTTCTTACAACTGTAAGATAGATTTTGTAGTAGTTGCATGAAATCACATTTGTAATAAGCAGTCAATAAACATCAAGTGAGCCTATTTCTAATCATCACTTYCAACTGCTTTCCTCATGGAAAGAGGGCATGGAAGGGCAGGCAGCCTTACCAGAGAAAGGTAAGATAGTATTCATTGCATTTAACCTTTCAATTGCTTGTAGGAAGAGCTGCTATGTTAATGTGCTTGTTATTTTACCAGTAATAATAAAAGCTTTTCCTGCCTCTTCAGACTCTCTAGAAAAGGTTTGTATGATTTTTTTCCCCCCAGACTCCATCTCTGTCCCTTTTTATACCTTCCCTCCCTCAAAACACCTGCATATAGCAGCAGAATGACCTATAACTTTCTATCTATTTGTTTTCTTGAATTTAAAAAGGCATACTGCAACTGAGGTATCATGAGGAAAGTTTAGACTATGGAAAACTCAGACAAGTTAAAAATCTGTATATCAGAAACCACACTAACAGATATTGCRTAATACTTGTTATAACAATTATTATAAGCATTTGTTTCAAAATTAGGTCTTTGGTCCTGCCCTCTGCGCCTTAGAGAACTTATTTTTGGCACAACAAAAATCAAATCTTCATCCACATAAGATTAGAAGAACTGMTCTCCAGCTTTAATCCGTTACTCTGGGAGCATTGTTTTATATTTAGTTTTCTATCACTTACAACTTTGAAATACACTGTCAAAATGGAAATGTTTTCTATGAAGCTTGAGAGTCGGAAGCAGAGAGGTACCTCTTGAAAGCTGTAAGGACCACTCCTTTCTTTGTCAGCATTGCCGAAGTACCATTCTTTCTCACTCTCTCTCTTCATATCAGGTGCTGCCTCAATCACATTGCTCTAGAAGTTGATGTTTATGTTATTAGTTTCTTGCAACTATCACATTGCTACAGGACAACACAAAAAACAAAGAAAACATCTATGCCCTTTAAGTTTCCTCTAGAGGAAAAAGYATGGAGTAGTAAAAGAGACCACATACTTGCAGTGGGACTGTAGCCCTGCTTGTGTGAAGATGTGCCAGAGTGAGCAGATCCACAAGGATTCTAATGCCATTTGAATCCATGAGGTCTTTCACATTTCTCTGTGAATGAATGCACTGGAGTTAATAAGTRTTTTCCAAATAAGAATTTAAGAGTACAGTTTTGAACAGGTCACTGAACAGTTTCATCCAGGTCAGAAGTGACCATGAGAAAAGTCAAAGCRTTCTCAGAGGCTCCTAATATGGCACAGCTATCAAATTTTTCACACTTCCTTCAGCTCACTCATCAGTAGATAAAAACTACCATATCCCAGAGCACTGCAGCAAACATTTACATTTTAAATACCTGCCTCCACTGGGCAAAAAGACTTAAATTTTTGCTGAAGTTAACCCTGAAAGACCAGTTCAGTTAGAAAGAWTTTTATACAGTCAAAAGATCCACAAACTAAGTGGGTATGCCTCTTACCTTATTAAGGATCAGTTTGTTGAGAAACAGGATGAGTCTGTCCCGCTCAAGCCTATCAGTGCACTGTTGCAACAGAAGAAAACAACATTTGATAGCATGTATTACCAGAAGTTACCTTCAACAGTCAATACAGTTGCACCTGCAAAGATCCGTTTACTTTATTTTTATGCCTGGAATAAACTGTCAACAGTACAGTTCCATGCACAGCTAATAAACTTAACAGCTTGCTGCCACTGAAGTGGAAAAGTCTTATTGCTGTCCACCATTCCGTTTGCTCATCTGGATCTGAAACTTAGGCTCACTTTTCTGCTAAGTGATCTTCTAGTTAGAGGGAGAGTGCTTGAATTCCCCAGTGAGCCAGTTAACACAAACAAGAGAAGASAAACTGCTTTCAGCCAGCAGACAGAATAGGTCTTTGATGTTACTAGTGAGATTATCCCAAGACTCATGGTAGAAAAACTGCATTGGTTCAGTTTAAATTACAATGAACAAAACTAAAACATCATGCCAGTGTTAGCAGAGAACTCTGTCTTCAGACTACATGGAAATGCATTTTTACAAGTTGTATCAGTTGTCAGGCTACCACTAAAGTCTATTCCATTATGTGCCTGTTCATCTAATGCTACCACTTCATTAGCCTGGCATTGTGGCCACTGCTCTTAAGTYAGTATCTCCAAATAAGACGACCTGGAACAAGGATCTTCTAAGAGTTTCATTCTTCTGCAGTCTTCAAAAGTAGAAGACAAGTATCTCACCAAGTTCCTTTACACTCCACTTATATACAGGCTGTAAAAGTCAAGTAAGGTCAAAAAGCTACATATGGAGACTGATTTGGAATATTTTTATGATTAGCAGTTTGTTGGTGAAACAAATYGAGCCACAGGGAAATATTAGGAACACTTAGTGATATCATGAAAAAGTATTCAGCCTCACATTCTTACATATTTATCCATACCCTCACCAAGATTAATAAGCTCCTCTTACAATAACAGTAAGATTGAAATCCTTTGTAAATTTGCTGTTGAAGTATATAATTCAAAGGCATTTTGCTGCAAAATCAAAATTCAGGTTTCAGAGCAACTTGAAGGACCTGAACATAGTCCRGATTAACCATGTACCACTACATCAAGTCACTACTTCTTACCCTTTCTAACATCCCAACAATGTACTTGATATCCGAAAATGGGCCTATTTCTTCATGACATCTTCCATAAACAATGGCCAGTGCTTGCAGACATAAGCACTTCATATTCACTTTTGGAGTGAGCAAGAAGCGATGGTAGAGTTCATTGAAGAATTCATACCTAAGAAAGAGGTAAGATTTCAGCAAAGGAAACAAAGAGCTTTAGAATAAGAGGAGACTTTAATAATGGCTCACGATTTCTTGATTGCTCCACTCTCTTCAGTTTCATCTTCTTCAAGTAGCAATCTTAAATAATAATCCCCTATTTTTATTTCTTCAGAAAGGCACTCATATTTTACCTATAACATGAAAATAAGTTAAAGATAAGCATTGTTTTCCTTCACTTATTTGCTTGCATATTACTGTATTTACTTGTATCCATACCCTCACCAAGATTARTGAGCTCCCCCTATAATAAGAGGAAGATTGAAATCCTTYGTAAATTTGCTACTGAAGTACACAAATCTAAGGCATTACGCTGTAAGCTTTTACTGCTCCCCATACAAAACAAAGAAGTTTCCAGTCTTAGCAAAATCCTAGCTTCTAACCTCYAACGTAAGTTTTCTCATCTCAAGGGTTTTTAAGTAACTAAATTTGGACAAAACATGATATATTCAGTGACTCAGCTTTAATAAGCAGTTTTCTCATTGCGAAATATTGTAACATTATACAGGTACAAAACAAACATCATATAATTACTGGTAGTACTAGCTAGCGTGCTAGGTAATTAAAGCCTAGAGGCATCAGTATGTACGGTAAGAACCTAAATGGAAATTGCACAATGAGAATCATTAAATTCACAGCAACTACATTAAACATTTAAAGTCACATGGTTATGCCAAATGCTTAAARTCATTAAACCTAGCACTTCAAGAGGTGCCTCTAACATACCACAAAAACCACTTTCTACAGTAACTATTCCTATCTGTGGTCTGCAAACCACTGGTTATCATGAGGTCATATCAAGCAACTTACAGATTAACCACAGAACACAATAAAGAGCTCAAGCTGGTACCCTTCTAGAGCTCTCCTCAGCAAGCATTCACCTTAGCAAGTGTCCAGTTCCACAGTTAGCAGAGAAGCCTTCAGTCTCTGCTATGTAGTTAGTTCAAACACTTAAGACATAACCTGACAAAAGTCTTCTTTCTAACAAAGCAAGCCTCCAAGACAGCAGTTGTTCAAACCCCATGTTACATGAAGCCCCCTCAAGCCAGTCCCAAAGCCTTCTGAATTGTAACTGCAGGAACTCTAATGGTGTCACAGCAGCACCAGCCACGTAAGAGCACAAAGTGCAGATGAGATGCCTGTATCAGAAGTTTCAGGTCTGTGCTTTTGATATTGCTCCAGTCAGCACTGTGTTTTATACACTAACACCCACAGAAGCATTGGAAAAAGCATGATTTTTAAAAGACACAGGCAATTAAGCCCAGGATAAGAGAGTACTTCTTTCAGCTACCTAGTACAGTTGGGGAAAACCATTAGGCTAGGGTGCCTAGAAGTCTTGTCTCCAATCAATACCTGAAAAAAGCTTGAAGAACTAAATGTCAGTGCAGAAGTATTGATTTATATTTATCCAGGTATTGTATGATGGTAAGCAGTCTGTAGCTGTGTGACAGCAGGTAGAGGGAAGACGTACAATGGTTCTTCCTCTTAGAAGCTTTACACTGACAATCATTCTGGCAAATCTGAGAGAATGTGACATTTGCAAGTTTCTCAAGARTAGCAGGTTCTTCTGCTCAGATTTTTAACTAGAAAGCTGTACTGTGACAAGGATGGCACCGAGAGCACCCAAGCATATTTCACCATTGAAATCTTGTTCTGCTTTAACATCGCAGGTTAAATAGCTATGTGAAAAAATTAAAACAGCAGTAGAGACCAGAGCAAGTGACAGGAAGTGTTTATTAGCATTTTCTTGGGCAAAATCTTGCAAGATGTTTCCAAAAAACCTCCCATCAACTAGAATGATACCAATTGCTTTGCAGAAGCCTGTAATATCGTTTTGACTTTAGCATTACTGTTACTAGAATTAAAACAGTATCTTCAGTGCTACAGAGGAGCATGCCTTTATTTYAGTTCCATAACTTATTCACAACTTGGCAGCCCAGTATTTAATGGACCCAGAATAATTGAGGCATAGAAGTAAAGGCCAGGGAGCTTGCTATCAGAAAGAAGTGACTCATGAAGCAATCTAAAAACAAGTTCTTTAACATACTCCATCAAGCAAGTATGGCTTGTCTAGACATCAGTGTAACTCATGAGAGGGAAAGAGCTAATTTGTAAGTGTTAAAGCATTAACTGGAACTCTTGATTTGTCTCTACAAGGTTGTCAGGCTGAAGAGGTTTCAGCCTTATGAAGTGACACTCATCTGCAAYGTCTGTCCATAGCCTGAAAGTCAACATATTACCTCTTTACTGCAAAACCCCCCAAAAGAGTTCCAGCTTGCAGTCAGACTGTCAACACAAGACTCAGGTAGTAAAAAAGATTTAAAGACATGTAAAGTAGCTGCATCTTACATAYGCAGGCTCTCCTACATAGTCATTTACCTCAAACTCCTGATGGTTCCATGAGATGACACTAGCACTACCAAGTTCTCTGTCAATATTAAATGCTCTCATCTCAGACTCAAGAGTATCTCTCAGTTCTTCCCGTGTTTTGAAGTTCCAAATCAAGTTTGATCGAGCATGATCTTGAAGAAATCTAGGAAAGAAGTTATAGTTTAAGCCCTTCAAACATTATCTGAAAGACCACAAGCAATGCTCAGCAGGCAAACTAGAGAGGATGAGCACTAGCAGATCTTATGTAGAAGGTATAAGTAGTTGCCTCTAGTATAATGTCTGTTCACTGTATAGAGTGATAGACAGATCAGTACAAAAACACCTCTTTTGGCTAAATTAGCTGCAGATAGTTCATGCACTGGAAAAGTCTTGCTAGTTATGCACCATATCTGCCAGTAAAAGCTACAAATGAACAGTACCCCAAGAGAGCAGATAGCTCACGTAGGAAAATAGAAGTTGATGTCTCTCAAGCATCACAAGAGAGTTGACATTTTAGTAGCAACTACAAAACAGCATTTGTGTCCAGAAACAGTACAGTACTGAATATTTCAGGTTTAAGAGAACATGCAAATCTTCTCATGAAGTACTTAGACAGGACTATACTATCTGTCCTTTAGAAATATTAACCACTGAATCAAACTAAGTTTATTGAATTTCTCAAATCTTGCTTTCATAAGTTTGATGAACGGTCTAGCTTTACTCATCCACTTAGCATAATGTTCCAGCTAGACTTGAGGTGATGCTACCCTTTTCAAAAGGGGGCCCCCTCCCCTGTAAATTTTCAGGTTTGTAAAACCACAGGTAAACAAATCACACTTACGACACTACTTGAAACCTAATATCCACGTGTTTTCTGTTGGTCTGCCTTACACATTCTTATTCCAATTCCAAAACTGAGACGGTACCAAGTAGTTTACAAGACAATGCACCAACCCAGTACAACAACTTTCAGGGATGCTTTGCTTAGCCTTCAGCATCACGCTGAAGCTGCACGTGCAGCTTGCATGATCACAGTTGATAAGCTTTCCAAGTCTTCCCCTTTCCTAAAGGGGAGCTAAATCCCTAAATACGTTTGCATTTCATTTTCTAGAGGTTCCTGTTAAACTACTTACACTGTTTTAAGGCAGACACTAACTGCAAACAACTCACAGCAACCCAGTGGATATTAACCAAAATATCCAGCCAAATAACTACCTGTATTAGAGCCCACTGTATTTATTTTAAGGTTTTACCTGTAATAGAAGAGATCCCAGTTTGCTTCTATTTTTATTCTTTGCCTTCGTTTCCTTAGTATTACTGGCTTTTGAATGATGTTCTACAAAAGAGCCAAGTTTAAGAGAGTGAGAGCAACAGATACTGATTTTTATTTTAAAAAGAAAGTATTCCTTCAGAAAAGCCACATCTTAACCTAGACCTTGTTAAGAAGTTCTCCTTTTCTAGTAAGTAGCAGACTTTCACAGGAGTTATTTACACCAAAATTAGTAAATTTATGCCAGAGAAACTTTCAGCTGTTTAACTTATTTGTTTGAAAGGGAGTTATCCCCCATCGATAAAAGCTTAATTCCCATCACTGTTAATACTCTCAAGAGTGCTAACAAGACTGACAGTTTAAGCCAGTGTTTCAATATTCTGTATTTCATGCATACACCAACTATGCAACAAGACAGTACTTTTAGCACCAAGCTAAAATCATAAGCAAAGCTAGGTCTGTCAAGACAATGAGACTGGCAGCTCTGAAACTGATGGAGCTGAAAACCCGCACCAGGACTGCTCTGCACTCTTGAAAGGAAACTAGAGCAAATTACAAAATCAAGTCAAACTTCACCCAGCCACTGAAAGGTTCCCTAGTTTGACCAAGCACGAAGTCAACATAATACTCTAGATGAGTTATCACATGCAGGCAGAAGTCAGAGCAACATTATCTGCACAAGTAGCAGAGAGATACAGACTCACCATATTGTTTCTGTCCTGATTGTGATTAGGAAGTTGGAAGAAAAAGAAAAGGAATATTTAACAAGCCACAGCCATTGATATTACCACTCTGAAGTGCTTCAAATTTGCTATAACCCTTTCCAAACTACAATGCCATGAATTCTTGAAGTCAAATTCAACAGCTCAGAACTCCAGAGAGAATAAGCAATTGTTTAAACCCAGCATCTATACAGGCTGTTAGAACACACTACAGCCACCTATTACAAAGCATCCTGCAGTGTAATGCAGGAATCTGGTTACCTAGGACTATTCACCCCTCCACCACAATTTGTTTGTTAGTACTTTGTTTTGAACCACAATTCCAGAAAAGGTGCCTGTCAAATCTCTATTCCAGTCTACCTGAAACAAAATACATTTTGCCAAGTTAAAGTTTTCCTAAATTCAAGTGTGTAGCTACATCAGAGAAAGTGCAAAGACAGGCATGTTCAATACAATGCAATCTACTGCCCTTTTCATCCTTCTTTATGTATAGAGATTTTTTAATTTCTAAAATGCATAAAAACTAAACTTAGTCAGCAGACTACAAAAAAGTATGGAAAGCCCATGGTTCAGAATGTCATTTTTGTTGTTACATTATATATGAAAGGACACCAGTAAGAATTCAAGTGATCCTTGAGATATCCTAGTTGCATCAGATCAAGACAAACAGGCAGCACTGAGTTTCTTCAAATAGGTCCCATAATTAAAATACCATTAGCATACAAAGTGAACATTTCGGATACAAAGAATATACAGTTTCTCCTAAACATTTTTTTTGTCAAGTTTCAAGGAATTTTGCTGTGTTGTGATCTTCAAAAAAATGCACATATAGGAAAAAGTTCAACTGTGAGACCACAGTTCTGCCTACAAATCCCCCCCTCCCCCCCCCTTTTTTTTTTAAAAAGACACAACCACAGTAAGTCAGAAACAAGTTTGACAGTAACTAACAAGTCTGCTTCTCTGCATTTAGAGTTAAATTGCTGTAAGCAAAGAGCTTCAAGTACTTTTACCTCTTTTTGAGCTATGCCCATTCTATCCCTCCAGTGCATCAAGACAAGATCCACCTTCTCTTTGGCAAATTTTTCAACTTCTTTTGCAGCTTTTCCAGCTATTCTCTGCCATTCTGGCACTTTATTAAACTTGCCATACTGATCCTGCAGGAAAAAAAAAAACAGTAGTAATTTATAGTTGCATTTCTATCAGAATGTTTGAGGCAGACCAATGCAATTTCAAAGTAGCAGTATTAGAAAAGTTTAAGACCGTACATCTAGCAAACAGAGGAGGTAAGACAACGACATTTACTTACAGTTGCAATTTTTAAGTTATCTCTGACATGCATTCTATCTGGATCTTTTTCAGGAACAGAATCAGTGCTATCAAGGTACGCCAGCAAACCTGGTGGCTTAAAAATTTAAGACTAATGTAAAAACAGTTTATGGAACAGTAAAAACAGTTTATGGAACAGAAATCATCACATCAGGCAACATTAGCTAAACGACTCTGTTTTGAAATTAGTGAGTTTGAAAAAAGTATGCAGAAATACAGCAGCTTTATTTTTATTAATGAAATGCCACCACCCCCAAAAGAACCATCTCAGTAAGTGCACAGAACTAGCTTTAGTGCACTGGAACTCTTGCTTGTATTTCATTTTTTTTTAAGAGGATCACATAATGAAGCTAAAGACTGCAGGAACAGAAGAGCTGATTCTACAGCAATATGGAGGAAGATGGACACCAAACTAGCCCATCCATATCTTCTCAGACAGAAGTGCTGCATGTAACATAATATATAAGATGGTGACCAGCATCAGAACAGGCTGTACTGCCACATGCGCAAGAACTGCAATTCTAAATCTGAAAACTAGATTCCTCCCCACGCAGAATTTACATATTCCTTGATTTACTGGAGCAATTTAAGCCAAAACTTCTCCAAAAGCTATAAAGGTGAGAAGTTAGACATACCAGCTAGTATATAARTCTAGTAGTGTTATAAGTAACTGAAGTTGGATAGGCATGAAAAGATAAACAGAATTGCTGCCTTAACTTCTTATTGGTGCTAAGCATTAGAAGTGTTCTTTACCATGTCTTCTGTACTTCTGTTTTCAATAGAGAAAGAAAAAATACCAGACATTAGATTTTGATTGTGTCAGGCAGCATTTTAAGGTGGTGAGAGAGAGAGGGAGTGATAAAATACCATTTCTCAGAAGTCATTGAGAAGTTTCATACTAGCCATCAATATCCTTCAAACAGCAAGTGCCAGACTGCTGAGCTCCCATGTCAAACTTCTTCCTCAAATGGAAGAGGGGATGTTTCTACCACATAGCCTATTCCAAGTCCTGTAATATTATAGGCTGTCAGATTTTATTCTTTCCCCACTCTACATCCCATTTTTACTCACCAAAATACGTTTCAACAAGTTCATAGCAGTTTTGTTCTCAGCTGTCCAGAGGCCAACCAAATGTCTACTTAACTGCCTGAAAAAAGCCATTAAAATGAACAAGTTAGTATTTTTAGCASTGTTTTACTCACTAAATTTCTACCCTTACCATGCTGACAAAATGAAGATGGCTATTTCAAGTGAACAAGGCTAAAAAGCATTAGATGGTTCCAGTTCAAGTATATGCTTGCATGCTTTGAAGTGCTGCCTTTAAAAAGTTGTAGTGAAGTTAGTGCAACATTAGCAGCACATGCTTTTTTGATCTAGACCTCATAAGAACACTTGAGCAATAGAGTAGAAACTAAACATCTAATGACCAAGTGTAATTTCATCCAGTCAATCTTGAACTACAGTTAAAGTTCGGAGTCTAAAAGCTATTAAGAAATTACTCTATTTGGAGATAAGTTATTGGCTAGGAAAACCTTCTATGTCAACTAACATTTTCTGTGAACAGTCAGTAGAGTTTTAATACTACGAATCAAAAGAACCACTTACAAACCAGTCATAAGTAGGTCCAAACCAAACTAGTATGAAATATGCAGTCATGCTAACTCTGCTCAGAATGACATATGGTAGCAACAAGTTTCATATGTCATTACATTTCTCAATAGCTCTATTTTTAGTACTTTATAGAAGCTATAGCTGCACATTCCTAATCTTGCATTTTGGAGAAATAATTGAATAATCACTCCCACATCCTCTTCAGCATGGCCACAGGCCTACTCTCACAGTTCAAAAACTCTGCTCATTGAATTTCATGAAGTGATTTCTTTATAAAGAGACTATTCACTCAGAAGACATGGATGACCCTAACTGCATACAAGATGACTGAGGTGTGTACATCAGGATTTATACAATGGTAAAAATGAAGCAAAAGCTTTTGAAAGTTTGACATTCAACTTGCCTTCTGACAAATCTGACATTCAACTTGCTCTTCTGAACATCTTCAGAAAACCCCCCCAAGAACCTTTAATGCATAACTAATCAAAGTCCCACTTTTTTGCCAAGAAAAAAAAAAAAAAAAAGAAAGAAAAGGAGTTTAAGTGGCTGCAGTCTCAAGTGGAGCTTGCTCAGTTTAAGTACACCAACTCCTGAAGAGAATCTTACCCTGAAGAACTGCAAGTTCTTCCTGAACTCCAAGTTTCTGATCTTAGCAGCATCACTTAAGACTTTAAGTAAAATATATCAAGTGAGACTGACATACCTATTTGTAAGCATCCTCTGATCTGTGCTTATTGTAAACATAGCAGTGTGCAAATGACGAGGTAAGGCACCTTCACTGAGGGCAAGATCTTGCATTTTGGTAGCAATCTCTTTGTCTCCTTCCTTTGGAAACAGGGCAAGATGATTACTAGAGAAAGAATCTTAGTTAGGCTGCTTTTATCTTAATCTACAATTCTAAAACCTTCTTGACCATCAACTACATCTACTAATAGCCAGAAGCTACAATGTAAGGGGCTTTATTTAGCAAGTTCTCGGTTGCAACTGATTAAAGTTGCAGTAAAGCCATGGACCAGAACATTGGCAATTATGCCTGAGGATAACAACTGGGTAGGATAAGATGCACTAACTATCTTCCATCACAGATTAACAAAATCAGTACTACATTAACAAGTGCCGCTTCCACACTGCAGTTGCAAACTAGAGTCAAATAATGCAGTCAAGTAATTGCTTGCTGCTTATCTTTATTCAACAGGTAACATTTCTAAGAATAACTGGTGCTGTTTGGTTTAGAAAGCCACATGAATAACAGTCACTCAGTCAAGATATATTATTGCAATGTTTACAGATACAATAAGTTTTCACTGCATTTTTAATTGGCTGAGTCCAATTATAGTTGGAATGCCAAAAGAAGTAATAAACAGCATAATCTCTTTTGGCTAACAGTAGCTGATACACCAATGCAAACCTGTGGATTTATAGCATCTCTATTTCAAGTGTTCATTCACTTGCATTCCAAGAAAGTACTAGATGTGATTCAGMTGCATAAGCCATTTTGACACAGTGAGGTAAAAGCCTAAGCCCTGAATTTCAACACAGGAAGTGTTGCAAGTCAGTWAGCATGGTCACCCCACAACAGTCATGAGCAGCCTGTAAGTATGGGCTTGACCCATAKATCATAGTGTAGCACTGATATGAAAGTTAAAGCCAAATCCTTGGCTGAAGCAGGACGTGCAAGAACAGAGGCTGACATCACTACGTGGCATTGTATGTGGCAGTGCCAGAATAAGATTCCAGGAAATACAGCCTCTCTTCTTTGTAAGCCCTTCTTCAACACGCAGAAGTCTGCTAGCTCAGAGGCACATGACTGAGCTACATACCATTAAGATAAACAGCCAAACCTTGCTACAATATGAAAACATGCAAGGCACAATCCTAATGTCCAACTCACATGCCTGCCAACCCCTCAAGTGTAAGAAAGCAATTTGCTTTCTTAAAACACTCACAATTAAGCAGGTGTTCTGTTACTTCCCTCCTCCCCTCAACAGCTAACATAAGCATCTACTATTTTGGTAACCTAATGTTGCAGTTCTGCTTCTGAAATAAACAATGCATGTTTAGTATACCGTCCCAGGTAACATTTAGGAAATCTCTCACCTCTATTATTGCCTTCATTACTAAACCCGCTCCTTTCACAATTGCCATGGAAGGGTGCTACAAGAGAAAGGCCATAAAATAGTCATCCACGTTCAGAATTTGAACATTAGATCATCTACAGTTCAGCTTCTTCAAATCCACACTGCTTTGACCCCAGCTCTATACAGGAAGTAAACCCTTTCAAGTTTTCTGAAAGCTAGCCCCAAGTCACAGGAAGAGCTGCTAGAATGAATCCTCAAACAAAAAAAATCTGTCATGCAACTATCAGCTAGATCTCTTGGCAACACAGAGTGGTGTATCAAAGACGCTGGAATAGTGCTGGGGAAGCTCACTGAAACTGTTTGACACAAGCTGGCACTAGCCAATGAACAGAAGAGCATTCCTGTTTTACAGGAAGAAAGCATTGGCTTTTTAGCCAAAAATCCAAGAATCCTTGGAAGTTTACTGCTGAAGCTGCTCCTACTTTTCTGAGAGAAAAGCAAAAAGCAATAGATTCTTTAAAGAGAAAGATCTGTCCATCTCCTGAACTTGGTTTAATATTTTACCCTGTATTAAGTTTTGTTTGTTTGTTTTAAGAAAAAGAATCTTATGCACTCTACTTGAGAATGATTCAACACATTCACTGTAGAATAACCACTCCAAACTGACATCTGAAACTAAAGCAGCAGGCCCTCCAAAACTCATCAAGGTGAAAAGGGTTCAGGCACACTACCTACATCAACGGAACACACATCGTCTTTCAGAAGAGAACAGTTCAGATTCCCTGACTGATTGCTTAAGGCCTCTGATAGCACTGTTGATAATGCCAAACGAGTAGCACTAGTGTTTCCTCCGCTTAAGAAAAGGGATCTTCATTTCTAAAGAGTTGCAAGAATGAAATCATTCTTATTTCACATAGCAAAAATGTGAAATCTCACCTGAAATAGCTTAAATAAWGTTCGCCCATTAGATGCCACCATTTCCAATAACATGTCAAACTGCTGCCCTTCAGTAGTCTCACTATATGGAGCACACAGGGCAAATGTCAGGAAGTCCAAAAGTGAACTAATTACTAGGGCACCTGTTCCATGATCCTGAAATTCAGAGAGGTATGTCATACAAATACAGCACTTCCCATGCAAAAGAGCACTCACGCAAGCTTTATTCATTAATTTTTCCATTTCATATCGCAAAATACTATCTGTAAACAGAAACTACAAGGTCAACCTATACTAGGGCATTGTCATATTCTGATGACAAAGGACTGACTCCAAGAGCATATTAGAGACTCATGACATCAGTATGCCGCAAGCTGTTTTCTAGGTTTAAGACCAAATTACCTATTCACACTATCCTTTCAGCTAATGGGATTTAACAGGAATACCGAGTTTCCACGTTAAACATGAAAACGTTGCTTGCTACAGTGAGTATCCTAAAGTTCTGCAGTACAGACAGTTTGACTCAACCAGTCTAGATCAAGCCCTGAGAACAATATTCAAAGTCAGACATCACTGCATTTCCTGTGCTTTAATTCTAGGCAGTAAGACAGTCAAAGATATCTCATCATGATATAAATATTTTCATTATGATCTAAGTATTTTTCATAGTAATTAGAAAAAACACTAAGCTATTTCAGAGTCTGACTTACCACATGGGAATTGAATTTTTCTAGCAAATTTTCTAGAAACTTTTTTGAAGAAAGGAGAGAAGCTTTGTTCAGTTGCTCCTGCCTCAAGTCATAGTCATCATGCATAGGCTAGAGAAAAAAATATTCATAGTGCAGTCACATTTCAACCCTCAATTCTTAGTTAGCTGTAGTCCCCCAAAGCCTTAAAAAACAGCAAACATCACAGGTACCACATCCTTTTTCAGGTTCACCAGGAAGCCACTCTAGCACAAATTATTTCATGCTTGAGCAGACTGCAAGTTAACTGGCAGACCTTACTTCTGCTTTTCCAGTAGTCTGAAGTTCACATGTTCCAGAGTGATATATACCGCAATTTAATACTTACACACATAAGAGCACACAGCATATCAATAGAGGCATGGGTTACTCCATCATTGTTCCTCTTTAGAGCTTTTACAACCTTCACTCCTAAACGTTCCCGAAATCTTTAAGGTGTGGGAGAAAAGGGAAGCAAAAACATCAAAATCAGGTGAAACATCAATCTTGAACTTAAAATAAAACTCTCTCTGCATGGTATTTAGCAAGCCAGAACTCAGAAGTTCACATTAGTCCAAGCTTCCTTAGTAGGGACACATACTGACTTCACTGTTAATAACATACTGACAGCACCTCCACAAAGATTACAGTAGTATCTGTGTAATTAGTCACTTAATACAGGGCACTACTGACACCTCCACCCTGTAACTTCTAAAAGTCTGACTTAAATGTCTTCATTGCCTATTTAAAGGAAGGCTGAAAGTTCTTCTTTTTTTTAAAAAAAAAATAAAGAAAAATCTCTAAAAAGTCAAATATGACTTTAAAGTAGAGTACTAAACAATAATAAAAAAGTTAGCTCTACATTCAACTGGTCACTTAGGACTCTCAATTCACATCAGAGCCTATGCAGTCCCATACTACTGAAAGTGGTATGTACATAGACTTCCAGTCCTTTTCAGAAGTGATCCTCAACTCAAGTGGTCAGCTTTTAAAGATCAGCATCAAAAGCCCCCAAAGAAAGTTTTTTATCGACTACTTCCAAGCTTCAGAAACTTCTCACTTACTTTGGAAGCTGAGTAAAAGCAAGGAAGCCTGCTTTTGAAGCCACAAGTCTTCTTACTGCTTGGAATTGGCTTTCAAGCTCTGCATTAGACGCTGCAATATCTCCCTCTTGTGAGAGTAATGCTGTTATGGCATTATTAATGAGTTTCTCCTTATTTTCAGAGAACAGACCCTGTTTTTTAAAAAAAAGAGTTATTAATACCTTTATGCATTAATACCATCATAAGAGGACAGGTAGAGGATTTATTCTTACATCTTGTGTTACTGCATGCAGTACCCCACTATAGGAAATGTTAGCATTGAACCTGAACACAGCATCTGCAAAGTTGCCATCTGCAGAAAGACATAACAAAAAGAGCTGAGTGCACAGTATCTGATTAAGAGTTACTGGATATTTTTAAAGAGCACTATAAAACCACATAGTAAGTGCTAGCTTACTTGGAGGAGCAGCCAAAAACCTCAGATGAAGGCTCTCTACTTCTTCATCTACAGGCATACTGAGTAATCCCCAACGCTGGCCTTTATGCGTAGAGGTCATTTTCACACAGACATCTCTATTACCAGAAGCTCTCACTCCATCCAGCAAGCTAGCCAAGAGAGAATCTCTGGGTTGGAAAGAGACATACCATTAAAATTTAGGCACTTTAGATCAGAAAAATGATCCAGAAGAACAAAGGAAAAGAGTGAATGGCAGAAATACTTAGTATCATCTACCAATACTGAAGTTAACAGCTACAGCTCTAGAGGAAATTTACCAACTTTCAAGTGTTGCTTTACTCACTATAAGAACASAGCTGTCTTGTACCAAATATAGCCAGCTGCAGTCTTTCATTAAAGGAGACCAACTGTAGATTATCTGTGAATAAGTTACAGGTTGTGAATCAATTCATCCCTGTACCTTTCTGCAAAACCTCACTTAGCAGGATTAGACTGCATTCCAACTGCATGCACACCTAGACTATTCTGTAAGTTGTTTTAAACAGAATCAAATAAGACTAAGCCAAGCAGACAGCTCATAGGATTTATAGCCTTCACATTTCCATGTTAATTATGCTTTTTTCCCCATTTCTCACATACAGTGCACAACCAGGTACAAATATAGAAGGACCTTGCCCAGGAGAAACACGCTGTATCTAACTGTTCAACACCCTTACACAATCATCAGAAACCTTCTAAACATTTTAAGCAGAGATATGAGTATAGGGAGAGATTTAGATCTTACAACAAACCAAGATTTGCAAGAGGCAGACCACTAGAATAGCAAGGCTTTGAGTTAACACTTTCAAGCTTCAGAATTTAAGGAGCGTGAGAGATTAAGACTGGAAGAACAGCTTCCATTTGAATTCAACTGACATGAGCTCCAGCTACCTTTCTGTTGAAGAGTATTTCCGGATTTGTCCTTTGATAAATTCAATGGTAAAAAGCTGTGGATTTTCACAGTCACATACTATTGCAAACACCTGAAAGAATCCATAAGAGAAAGATCATGTTCATGAAGCTGTGCTATTTATCTGCTCTGCAGATTGAGGCCATCTTATGTACATTATCAGATTTCTATCATGACCTTTTAGAGCTTCAAATTGTTTCAAGTAGTATTAATAAAAGGTTGCCTCTTACCTCCCCTAGAGGCTTCAAAGTCACAATGTTATAGGTAGCTGGATCCCTCTCAACCAAACAGGTTTCTGTAAGAGCTAGTACTCTTTTCACAGGTTCCTTAAAGAAARGACATGTTAGAAGAGAGAATGCTTGCACTTAGGAGCAACCACATATTGATATGATGCTCTTACCGAGTGTCTAGGTGTTATTTTTTGAACAACAAATTCTGCTAAAGATGTTATGGATTCATCATTGCTGTATTTCCCAAAGCGAAGATTCAAGTATTGATCAAATTCTAAAGAGTCTTTTCTTATCCGTAGAGAGATGCCTATGAAGTTSCCAGCATGCTCTATTGCACTTTTGATAATTTCTTCCCTTTGCTCAGATGCAAACAGGTGCTGCAGATTTTGACAAAAAGTAACAGATGAAAAATATGCCATCTCAAGAAAACAGGCTATTAAGTATCACATGGTTAAGTCCTTGAACCATTACCTCCCCACTGATGAACAGTAAGTTGCACAAGCAACACACATTTATCTCCTTCATTATATACCTGCCCAACAGTAGAGAATCTTAGCTGCTGGGCTTGCCTTCACTAAGCACACAGTATGAAGAGAAAGATGTCCTGAGATCACATATTAAGTTCATACCACTTATTCAAAAATCTATAGTACCCTTTCGGAAGGGCTACTCCACAGCATATTAGCATGTTTTTACTTTAAAGGTCTGCGTGACCTGTCTGTCCACTCTTGGCAACATATCCTGACAACTCAGTAGGAGTGARGAGACAGAGGGTATCACACCCTCACAGGCCCAGCAGCTATCTGTAGGGCAGCTAACCAGCCTTGCTGGGCAAGGTTAGGGAAGCTCTAGAAGATTTGTCATGTATTAGTTTTAATCCAGAGAAAAGCATGCCACAGTACAAGAACAGGAGAAACTGATTCATGTTTTATCAGTAGTGACTGAAGTAGTTATACTTAAGCTACTAATCATGAATTCTTACAGATTTATTTCAACTGTTTACACYGTAGTACACAAATGCATTTAAAATTTTTTACTCTAACATTACACTGCAGCAAGTACTTCCTCAAATGAGGCTACTGTATATCAGATCACATGCCTAAAAAGGAGATATCACCAGTGATCAGTTTATCCCAGAATACCTCCAGAATATCCCAGAATCCTCCATCAATTAGATTAATAATGCTGTGTGCCACTTCGGTAACTTTGAGAAATGTCAGTCGGTTTAACCCACACCACTATGTGGGTTGTATTCACATTAGGTACTCTAACTATTCTATGCTCCGTAATTTTTAAATAGTTAAGAAAAAGCACAYATTCTTCTCAAATATGTTTTGACAAATTCCCTGTTATGTGCTAACRGAAGTTTAAAAGCCATTTGTTTAAAAGCCATGAGCCAGGACCCACCACTGAGTTCCACAGATGCATGTATTTGTATGCTCAAATCATATTGAAGCTTCATTACCACACACAGTTATACAAGCTAACTGCCATGCCAAGATCATGTTTTTAGTACTCACCAATCTACTAAATCCTCCATAAAGGATACAGAAACCTCCCTGATAGCCACCAATATCAACAAAGCCTTCAATATTTCTGTAGTCATAAGAGCACAGCACTTTATTTGTTGCAGGATCAATTTGGTCAATACCTCCAGGAGTCACTTCCAGAATCACAGATTTCCTTGTATCACTCCAGTGATGTTTATAGCAGTTGTACCTCTGTGAACAGAACAACTTTCAGACATGTCTACCCACATTTCTCCATTACAGAGCAACTAGTTTGTTTTTGTGGTTTTTTTTTGTGTGTGTGTTTTTTTTTTTAATCTAAGGAGCATGAGTGTAAAGTTCAAAGATTTATAGCATTACCTCAGTGCTTTGTGGATAAGAACATGGAATCAAAGGAAAGTAGCTATCTACTGACAATGAAGTCAGTAGTCAAACTTTAAACAATATCTCAAAAGAAAGAGTAACAATCTCAGGACAGCCAACCAAGGAAGCAACTGTCTCTTGCTGCAGGAAAAGGTCTAGGGCCACAGCACATGCACATCTGATTAGGCAAGAAGTACCTATTGCACAGATGCTATTATTCAGCTAACCAAGAGTAGCTTAAGCAAAAAATCATAGTGCCAATTTTCTTCTCTTGCAGAGAAGGTCCATTATGAATAATACAGATTTACTGAAGTCAGAAAGCTTAACGGACTGTTCTAGACCACAGGAAGACAAACAGATCCCCCATGTTCCAGCAAGTGTTCCTATGCTCATCACTCAAGATTTATTCTATTCAATGTTTTAAGTCATTTTAAGTCTTATCATATGTGACCAGGAAGTCAGTAGGCTTTTGGTATGTTTTGTGTCTTATGGACTTCAGCTATCAAAGTACAAGCCACGGCTCTGTATATTGCCTTTCTTATTATCAAATAAGGCAAGAAGATTCAGTAAATAGCAATTTTGTCTTGACTGAGTTCAAAAAACTCTAGCTTAGAATAGCTTTCTGCGTAACATCCTGAACTCCTGACACACTAATACTGTTTCCTAGCAGAAAGTAAAATGCTGGAAGTACTACAAATTAAATAGTGATTAACACTTTTTTCCTCCAAGTAACAACTTTACATAGCAAAGTCTTATTTCAAAAGTAACATTCTTTACATGCACTGGAGTGAAGATCAGGCCAAATTAAGAAAACTCAAMTACTCTTAGAAAGCTTTCTACTTTTTCTGAATGAATTCTTAAGATTCCTTTTAAAGAGAAGATTTCAGTTCAGATCCACACTTACAAGATCTATTTTAGGTAGTGCATATAGCAAAGGCACAGCTTACAAGAACACTACGGAAATTGAAGTCTTTAGATCAGTTGAACAGCACAATTCAGACAAGCCTACTTACCCGTCCTGTGATTTTTCCTTCTGAGAAGTCTGTCCTGAATCTCTGTTTTTAAATAGAAGTTAGCCAGGAATGAATACACACATTACAGCCAATCTATCCAGAAAGCCCAAGTTTAAGTTGACACTGTTTTAAATGTTTTTATAATCATAATCGTTAAATTGCAAGTAAAGTTACAAATACTGAATCACACACCAGTTGCTGCAGTCCAAGCACATTGGCATAACAGCTCAAAATACAACTTTGTTTCTTGCTTTTTTTTTTAAATGTAAGGAAGGAAAGTATATTAAACTTTCAAAACTTGTAATGACTACCAGGTACTTACGGCTTGCTCAAAGACACACACTCATTTAAAAAAAAAAAAAAAAAAAAAGTATCTTACCAGTGCTTCTGTAAGGAGTTCTGTTCTGTGCTCTGTGGAAAACTTAAGAGTTTCAGACTTCTTTCCACTCCCTTTCCGAAAAGTGAGGCTAAATTCTGTTCCTTGTCCTTTTCCAACAGGAGAAATACTACAGATATCTCCATAAGGCCACTAGACAATTCAAAGTAATTAGGTTATATCATTAGTAGCCTTAAACCCAAAACTGCATTCCCACCACTCAAAATCCGAGAGCACTTATAACTAGTAACCTGCCATAATGAGACAATAGCTAGCACACAAGGCGCTTTTAGCCTTAACTTCCTACTTGACACTTCGCAAAGTAAGCATCCTGACTCCCTTCAGGGACAGGGCCTCAGTGATCAAACTTATCCAATTCATTCAGAACAGTATGCCCAATAGCAAGCTACTACCTCTTGCCCAATATAGACAAATCACCTGAAAGCACAGAAATCTCTCAAATCTTCAGAGTTAGTGAAGGCAACACCAGTTTCCTGTTAGGTTTTTTTTTTGCAGCAGTTGCCATTCTCATTTTTCACTAAGATCTTCCTAGATTTGGTAGCTTCTAAAAGCCACCATCCACTTTGGATAGTGAACAGAAGTCAACATAAACTCTGAACAGTTTTGAACTCTGTTCAGGGAGGATASTTACCTGATTTGTAACTTCTAGTGTGTTGGGATTATATGTGGTGACAGCATGGGTTCCAACTGAAAAGACCCTCTTATACCTGGAAGATACAGGATGGTATTAGTTTCAGAACTTAAGACAAAACCCTGTTGAACTACAAAGGTTATGTTAGGATACTATAAATTAATGTTAGGAAATGATTACAGATTTTGTAAATTGTTAGCTTGCAGTTTGCCTTTATAACATGTTAAGCCCCTCTGTTCTATATGTATGTCCCTTCTATTAATAAACACCACTAAATGTACTTCCTCATAACACGCTTTCCTATTTTTTTTTTTTTTGCCAAGTTAGTACAGAAAAAACTCTYGAAACCTGCAACCAACAGAGAGTGCTACCAACAAAGAGCAAAATAAATTCTAACACCCAATACACAGACCGTGAAGGAATTCCAGCAACTGCCTCAGACCAAAGTTATAACATAAAGTAAGCTGACTTACATAGTTTATCTCAATGCTGTAGCAAGTCAAAGGGTTACTATGACCCACTCTTCCATTTCCTGGACACAATTCACACTGCATTCCCTGAACCAATTCTTTGTAATGAGGCCATTTAAAGTTTTCCAAAGCAGGAAACTTTGGCACTAATACTCAGCATATTTGAAACAGGAGATAGTCATTACTACTCCCTTTGTATAAGGTTCTTATTCTAAAGCACTTGCTCTGGAAGTAGTCCTGCTCAGAAAGCCAAACCAAATGGGAACACAAGCTAGCTCTAGTCACTATTCCCTGACAGAACAGGACCTGAACCAAGTTAAAATACTTTGGCTAGTTGTCTCCATTAAAACTGATATGGTGTAACAGTTAAGTTTTTCCTCTAGCAAATCCACAGTTTACTGAGAACAACAGGGTAGGATCAACTAAGCAGCTGAATAACTACTTTGCATCTGTGCCATACTAGGTACTGCATCAAGAAGCAGGTCCTCTTCCCTTTCTCTCTGTGTTCTTGTGTTGCAGTCCCCTCTCACTTAGCAGACGTGCAGCATCAAGCCCTCAGTTCTGCATGAGGTCAGACTAAGCATTTGCACTAGGGCTGCAAATTGAGAGTTTCATGGGATTCAGCTAAATTACTGCTAATTAACAGGTCTTCAGAACTACTCCCTTGTTATTTGTACTGTTCTTCTTCCTCTCATTTTAGGAAGGCCAAAAGCATCAGTTTGACAATCAACATCATAAACTTTACTCCCTATATTCGAAGTACTATAATTAAAAACAGTAAATTAGTGCAAGTTCAAGCCATTATTGGCCCAGAAAAGTTTAAATGGAAATTCAAATGGTGCTTATTCTTTTGTTCAAAGCTTAGAAATCCTGAAACATTAATGACCTGCCACTTTAAAGACATTTAATGTCCCCTTTGTTTTTTCCATGCAGTGGAGTTTCTTAAGAATGTTATGTGTAAATTCATGTTGCTTAAGATGCAGCCAAAAAGTAGTATTAGTAAYGAAGCAGAACATTTGCAGTTATTCAGGCTCCTAATAGTTCTAATATACTCAGGTTGTCAAAGAGGACTTCAGTTCTTGGAATACAAGAAAATACTTCAGACAACTGATTGTTGTTCCTCCTCTTGGTGCACAATTTAAATAGATATTTTGCCTTTTATCTGCTTCGCAAACAAAAAAAACTTGTCTATACTGTTCTGAAGGATTTAGCAGTAAGCCTGAAGTACTGTTTAAGGTTTAATTTACTGACTTAAGTACTGAAGAACTTCACAAAAGTTTTGAAACACTGAAACCACTGGTTTAAGAGGACTACGCAGAGACAGCAGATAATTCGAGATCTGCTTCAAAATGCTATAGTCCCACATCTTCTACCCTATGCACACAGCATGAGTATTTCAAGACATAGGAAGCATATTTATTACTCAGCATTCCTAACATGACCCAGTGAGGAACACAAGATACAAAAGCAGATTTGCCGAGTTCATTCCCTTAATCCTCTCCCTAGGTCAATTCAGGAAACTCAAGCTGTGTTGTGAGAAGAGAAGAGATTTAGATCACATGTAAGAACTGACTTCTAAACTGGCTCTTGACCAGATCTTCAAACATGAAGTCATGTATATCTCTAGACTCCAGGCTAAGACTTCACCACTGATTACACTCTACAATAGAGTCCTTTGAGGGATAAGGCCAGGCTGTTTTAAGAGTAGGAACTTGAAACAAATGCCCTCTCTTCCCATTAAAGAGGCTATCACCTATTCACTAGTTTCTTAGAAAGACTGCAGAAGTCAGACATTGCAGATTCATCCTGATTAGAAGTGCTAGATTTTTTTCCCTTATTGCCACACTCAAGGGAATAAAACAGTGTTAATTAATTTTACAGTACTACAGATCTATGCCTTAGTCTCATCTGTACTACTATGAGGCAGTTTAACTGCCATGCACACAGCCCACATTCTGCCAAGTGCTAATTCATATGAATAGTCAAAGAAGCCTATCTAGCACTCCATACTCAGTTACAGTTTTGTGTATTATCTACAGATGACACTGAGAACATCTATAGAATAAAATACTTTTCAGGAATTAAGTTCAGTGGTATGACTGAAGAGATTCATGTTCCGAGAACTGTCTGCAACTTAAATCCCTGTTTCATACACAGAACACTACTGTTCTATGTAGAGTGGACTTTAACACTCAAATACACACCTTGTAAAAGCCATATAAGCTTTTCCTGCATTGCAGGAAAAGGCAACTACACACTAAATACTTCTCCCTTCATTAAGAAAGAATGAAGGGCTATTGAGTTTAAAGAAACCCTCACTTTAACACTTAGTTTCTTTACTAGAATGCTACTAAAGGTTAAAGCCATCTTATTCTATCTAATAGCCTGCATCAGGCAGAACAGGCTCTTTAATTGGAAATACTAGGCAAGAGAAGTAATTTGAGTACGATGCATTTCACTGCAACAAGTGGCTAAATTTTAGATCTACATTTTAGGCCCCTCATATTTGCAGGTCTACAACAGAAGCTTCAGAGAGAAGGACAAGACATTTTCTATTGACATAAGGACACTTTAAGATGGAGAAACTATACTAATATTCTCCCTTAAAAAAGGGGGTTATTACTAAACAAAGCAGTTTTCACACCTGTCCACACAAATCCAGATGTGTGGACCATAACTCACTTGATTATCCAAGAATCAGTTATAATTCTAACAAACTAAGTATTTATTTCAAGCCTACACTTTCAAGAGTCTGCTTTGACAGAAATAGTATTTTATGATTGGAAACAATAGCTGCTCAGTCCACTCTGGACTTTGAACTACCCAGGGCCTTAGTTTCTGCTGTTAAAAAAAAAAAAAAAAAAAAAAAAAAAAAAAAAAAAAAAAGACAAGCTGCTCTCTGGTTAGACGTTGAAGCAAATTCACGGTTCTTGAAAGCAGAGCTGAGAAAGACTTGCGGCTGCTACTCCACAAAATCCTATCCTCCTTCCTCTCCCAGTATTCCTAGCCTTTGATAGAAAGAATTCCAGGAAGCATCAGTAGACAGTCACAAAAAGCCAGTTTCAACTCACCAGCCAAAAACCAGACAGATATCACCTTTCTATAGAGTYGCTGGAATATAGCGGTACCTGCACTCCTGATGTACATAAACATACCTTTTTTGTTCTGCTAATGTTTAGTTAGCAAGAAATATCCAGAAGTTCCACAGCACCACTATGGATGTAAGAAACATGATACCAAACTGGTACAAAAATGTGAGTGAAGCAAATGCCTATGATTAGATATGAAGCTTCAAGTACGTAACAACTGACTTCAAACACATTATAATAGATACTGATTATGAGTTGAATGGATAGTCTTATTTAGAAATTCCCTACCTTTTGCAGACAGAAGTTCTACTGAAGACTTGGATGGAGTATATTTCTAGTAATATGAGTCTTCCAAACAATCTCAACAGTATAATAGGTTAACTGTTAAACAACATTTTTTTTAATACAYACACACACACACAYAYATATATATATAYACACACACACACACAGACTAGTGACCCTCATCTATTAATGTGTGCAAGACACTACTACTTCAAATGACCTCTTCTAGGATGAAGCATTTCCACTTTAAAATTAATACTTCATGCTGTAAGATCAACAGAATCATAAGTTGCTTAAGCCAACAGAACTATTCTAGTGTTATACCAAAGTATGGTAACACATGCAGAAGCTGAGACAATGATTMATCTCCAAATTGGTGCTAGTGAGGATGGAATAAGTTCAGACASTGAGCAGCAAGAGCTTTTAGTTTCAGTTTAACTGCATACTTCATGTATTCTTGGATAAATCCAGGAATGAAGAGGAGAAACTTCACATTAAAAACACCCTTTAAACTACTTACTTTCCCCTCCATGAATGTTTTGTGGTGTAGAAACAAGCAAGATCTCTATTTTCCCTAATTATATTCATCTTGTGCCAAGACCTGAAAACAAGAAGAGACACTCTGTTAGTATTCATTTTTATTTAAAAAACAAAGTTTAATCAATCAATATCCTTCAAGAGAAGGACTTTATCTTTACTTAAAACTGACAATTAAAGCCATGACTGAATATATCAGGAATATTTCTGTTTAGCAGACTGAATGCATGGATTAACTGCCTGAGGAGACAGACATGAATTATTAGTTTCTCATTTATTGGTATATCAGTTACTCTTTAAACAGTTTTACATCATAGTAACTTATTCTCCATTATTTGCCACACTATTGTAATCATACTACATTCTCTGCACTTTTACTTATTCAGGTTTAAGGGTATTTTACAATTCTGTGATGGCAATGAGAAAGTTGAACAGATTGGAAAATAAGCTATTCTATCTGAAACAGAATTTAAAGTTGAGAACCCAACTTATTAGCCACACGTTATGATTTACAACTTAAAAACTAAGTCCCCTTTCTGTTCATGCAGTTYCACCACTGACATCCTGACACGCTTAATTCACACGTAATAGCTATTCCCTAAATACATGCAGGAATGTATTTAAACTTGCCCCAAAACTGCCTGACTGGATCTTTGCTCCAGGAGCTGTTAAGTTCTGAGGAACACTTCTGAATCCTAACACTATCTTCTGCAACTGCTGAATGCCGAGTACTTCAAAATTAAACCTCCGTTTTGCTTCTCTTTGCTTTTATTACCTATAAAAGGCATTTAATTGGAGATACTCAGATTCCATTGCAAGGCTAGCAATTACCACACTTAAGTTTATTGCTACAGCATTCATTTTGTTTCTGTATGTGTCAGAATAAGCATCCCTGCTCTTGATTACTCTAACTGCTACTACTGTCAAGTTTATGCTATTAATGCAATGGTGTCTCCAAAAAAAAATCATAAGCTTAAGAAAACAGTCTGCAAGAATTCATACTTGAAGCTTAGTGAAGCAACACTAAAATAATTCAATCCCACTTGCAGTACCCCACTAAAAACAGGTAGGCTACAGCCCCAATTATCTTTGTGTTCATATTATTCTAGTTATTTTGGCAAAAGGAAGGTTTCTCATTTTGAGGTGGATGATCAGTAATGTTATCTCACTGCTAACTTCCACCCCCTACAACTTAAGTCTATTTACTTTCTGAGCAAATGCTGCAGCAGTTATCTAATCATGAACCTGAGGAATGCACAGCCTGAAATGAAGAATCCCTTTACTCAGGTGGAGAGCCAGCACAGCTATCACTACTTACTGAAGAATTTTGTCTTTAAGAGATTTTTATATATTTTTCATTAACACAAATTTGAGTCCAATTTTCAGAGTTAATAGCCCATTGACTTCTGTCATGAAGAAATCCCCCACGAGCAAGTTTAGGAGCAGAGTTTCATAAGGGGTTAAGATCTTCAACATCATTATTACTGAAGTTTGCTATTTCCCTCCATTTAAGGACTGTGTTGTATTACTAAACTAATTCATGTGCAAGTATCTGAACATCATATTCATAGTTGCACCACCACAGTTAAGTTAGTTTGTCCAAATTACATAGAGCTGTACAACATTAAAATCTGTACAATTCTGTACATTCTGCACAACATTAAAATCACAAAAATGAATGGAAGTGCACTGTTATCTTCTGGAACCGACTGCCAGGTACTCACTCTCTATACCTCCCCTTTTTAACCAGTTTGACACTCCTATGACTAATTCATTAGTAAGTGGAATAATAAGCTTAGAAGACTAGCTCCACTAAATATCGGATCTGATCAGCCCTATTAA
This sequence comes from Rhea americana, assembly GCF_003343005.1. Lineage (NCBI taxonomy): Eukaryota > Metazoa > Chordata > Aves > Rheiformes > Rheidae > Rhea > Rhea americana. The sequence goes on along the minus strand of NW_028186479.1, from coordinate 5,344,710 downwards.
GTCTCCCAGACTTGAATACCACCTGCTCTATAGAATATTTAGAGCAAGATGTCCTCGTACGTGCAGAACGAGCATCTAACATCTAGTCTTAACAATACAGCTCTGAGAAACATTCAGTTAAAAGCACCTACCAGCAGCCTCTACTAATTTTATACCAGCATCTCACTAGATTCAGCATAAAGCTGCATGAAGCATAGTATACGCAGTAGAAGTGACACTGCCTTCTTCRGTGTGTTTGTTTTTGTTCACACTAAAACTACTAAAATCATTAAGGTTCAATGTTTTACTAATCACTGTGCTTCTGGACAGCATTTTCAGTGGGAGACACAGTTACAATCGCTATCAGAGGTGCAAAATATTCCAAAAGTTAGCAACAATTCTTGCACGCATTTTCCTGCAATTTAACAGAGCACATAGCTAACAACAGCCTGCTGTTCTGAACTGCTATGTGGAAGTTCAGCGCTCATCTTCTTTGCTTACATAGCAGAGCAAGCTGAAAGTTTTAGATCATGCCACTAAACAAAGACATTTTAGAAAAAAGTTGAAAGTTATTTTTCTTTACTCATTCTTGTAAAACAGCGTGTGGCAGAACTCATACTATAATATCTAGYCATGTATATTTCTTTTGACTATCTGAGATAGCATATGTACTGATTTACCAGAACACACATTAGGTTTTATAATTAATCAAGTTTAGCCATATTATCAGCGGCTACAGTAGCTCCCTTAACGATATTCACATTCGTTTCACAAAATACGACGACATTCCTACTGTTACAATTAYCCTTCTCTTGTATCTGAAATTCCATTCTTCTGTTAAGTCAGTTAACTTTTTAAAGTTTCACTCATACCAGCATCCAGGACAATAAGATCTCATTTAATGATCACACTAGTGGCCCAGAGCATCTGTGCAGGGTCCTGCATCTAGGGAAAAATAACCGTAGGCACCAGTACAAGCTGGGGGCTGACCTGCTGGAGAGCAGCTCTGCRGAGAAGGACCTGGGAGTGCTGGTGGATGACAAGTTGACCATGAGCCAGCAATGTGCCCTTGTGGCCAGGAAGGCCAATGGTCTSCTGRGGTGCATTRGGAAGASTGTTGSCAGCAGGTCGAGGGAGGTGATCCTGCCCCTCTCTTCAGCCCTGGGGAGGCCTCATCTCGAGGACTGTGTCCACTTCTGGGCTCCCCAGTACAGGAGAGACATGGAGCTACTGGAGAGAGTCCAGCGTAGGGCTACAAAGACGATCAGAGGGCTGGAGCACCTGCCCTGTGAGGAACGGCTGYGAGAGCTGGGCCTCTTCAGCCTGGGGAAGAGAAGGCTGAGGGGGGGATCTCACCAATGTGTACAAGTACCTGAAGGGAGAGTGTCAAGGGGATGGGGACAAACTCTTTTCAGTTGTCCCCTGTGACAGGACAAGAGGCAATGGGCAGAAATTGAGGCACAGGAAGTTCTGCCTGAACGTGAGGGGGMATTTCTTCACTGTGAGAGTGACGGAGCACTAGAACAGGTTGCCCAGAGAGGTTGTGGAGTCTCCTTCTCCGGAGATCTTCAAGGCCCGCCTGGATGCAACCCTGTCTAGCATGCTCTAGGTGACCCTGCTGAGTGGGGAGTTGGACTAGATGATCTCCAGAGGTCCCATCCAACTTACTGATTCTATGATCAGATAATATTAAGAAGAAACTGGAAGATTGTTGTTACATGTTCTAGCACAGCTCCTGCATATCCTATACTCGTGGCTCCTAAAGGTTTAACACTGGAGAAACACCTTGTTCTGTTTATTTTTACTGGACTACAGGCAAAAAGTACCTTGAAAGCTGCATTTCATAAACATCTCATGTTGAAAGCAAAATACAAAAAAAAAAAAAAAAACCTTATAAAAAAAAAAAAAAAAAAAAAAAAAAAAAAAAAAAAAAAAAAAAAAAAAAAAACACATCCAAGTTCCTACAGACAAAATATTGTCCCTTTCTCAACTTGATTTGGGAGCCTACTTAAAGCAGTCCTTTATCTCCTCAATATTTTTCTATTTGATTTTTTTCCTAGTCCTGTAAGTAGCAGTGGAACAACTTGAGGGAAGAGTTGAAGCTGTTCTTGCTTGCACTACACATACCAAAACCAACAACCCTTAAGATTAAGGCATGATGAACAGCTGTCAGCAGTCTTCCTGCCTAAAAGTTTAAGATATATGAATTACCCCCACACAAGATGTGTTCAGTTCAAACAAGTTCCTATTTCCYAGTATTTTTCTCATATTCTTATAATCAAAAATAGTGAGAAAACAGACWGAGAAAAGAGAAAGGTACGTCACAAATAAAACTTTGCAGAGTTCAAAGTGAAACTGYGACATTGCAGATATCAAACAGACGGAACTGTAGTTACTTAGTGATACTTATCCACATTCACAAAGTCAGAAGTTTGGATGTTTCAAAGYATAGTGCAGAACTCAAATCACATTTTTTCCTGGCTGGGTTATTCCTATGCTATTAGGTATTTTCTATAACCTTCTTTGGTTAAGGTAGCACTTCAGGGCCCCAAACAAGATTATCCTATTCCACTATCGTGATTTTTGTACAGTGAGGCAATAACCTTTTAGCAAGGTTGTATTTTCAGCTGAGATGTGATTTTTTTTTTGCTTCCCTTCCCCTCAAGAGAGAAAAGATAAACTTACAGGATAAACTAGAGAACAACTGGAAAGCAGCAAGAGCAGGGCACTGAAAAAACCCAAGGTTCTGTTGATCTTTGTTCCTACACACATTTTCTACAACAGATTATTGGAATTAGTTTCCAGATCTTTTGTGCTAGCTTTTAAAAGTTCTAGTTGCTATTCAAACAACAGAGAGGGTTTTTGCACTGACATGTTTTAACTGCCTAGGTTTCATCTACCTTTCACAGTTGTGCCTGTTAATTGACAGAATTTTGCATCTTCACAGATTCTTTTTAAGTAGTATTAAGCTTTTTCTTCCCTGTACGGTACTCTGCTCTCACAGAACTAAAGCTAACTAGCTTTGAAAACAAGTTTCTTCATTTCTTGCACAGGAACTCACAGCCCTTTGAGAGGAAAGAGACCCACACAGCTCTTTAAGACAACATTAGTGCAGGCTGCCTCAGTGGTTGTAGCATCACTGTCTTCAGTGCTTCAGGATGCAGTTCAGCAGGACATGCTGGGAATTCAGACGCTGCTAGTACCAGAAGTAATGGTAATAAGTGTCCATTCTTCAGCTGCTTACTCCCATTCCCTTAGGAAGAACTAGCACTTAGGATCACTGGCTTCATCCATATTCATTTTTTTTTTTTTTGTGTCTGCACTAGTTTTTTCCTGAATTGATGAATCAAACTGACTCCCTAGTTAGTCTGGCAAAGAGGGTTACTCGCTAAGGGAAAAAAGAGTTGTGTTCTTTTCAGGAATAGTATAGCTATCTTGCTGTATTTCTTCAGAGCATGGTTCAGTTCTAAGTGTTAGTAGTGAAGTAGGATAATTCGAAATAGGATAATTTTTTTTTTTGAAGTAAACTGAGGGGTGAAACAGCTGAAGGTTCAATATTCCAATATACAGTTGAATGTCAGCTGAAGAATTATTTTGTAGAAGTCAAGAGCTTCATTTACCAAGCCTCAAACACACAACTTAGTCATTTGCTCAGTCTACAGAAACAGAAATCTAGCCATTAAGAGCAGTCCCCAGAGTACCACTAAAAAAAAAAAAAAAAAAAAAATCTGGAAATATCCAGTGATTCAATCCCTCAAGACAAGTAAGTATTTGGAAACTATGATAAATACCACATGYCATCAGAGGAACAGTGATACATACAAGATAAATCATTTAGAAAAATTATTTCAGAGAGCCTAAAATGACAAGTGAGGCTCCTGGAAAGTCTATGCTGCAGAGGAACACACACAGCTTTGAGTCTCCAAATGCTTTAGTAGAAAAGCCAGCAGTAATAATGGAGAGAAATCAGGAGCACTTTTGGTAAAGYGTTCTGTCATTTGGCTGTCTACAGCAGGCAGAAATTAGACCAAGACGCATATCTATATGCTCAAGCAGGCGACAGCAAAGCAGTTTGACTGTAACACTGGGTCTGTTTGTACAGTAGCTTCCTAACTCAATTCAAAGAAGAAACTAGAGTAACTAGCAATCCCTATGACAGCCTTCCTCTCTTTCTACACATCTCAGTACATGTGAGTAGCCTATTGCTGGAGAGACAGTCTTCTAATTAGCAAGAAGCTAAAGTTTAGATTTCAAGGAGCGTAAGTCCTAAAGCCAGGAGTACTTTCCAAAACGCAGTACTGTATCAGCAGTAAGTAGCAGAAAGCAAAGTAGCTATCTACTCAACTTCTTCTCAGACTCACTACTGTAAGTTCWATTTGCATAAAAGTGCACCAGAGACCAGGGAAAAACATTTCAGATTATATTAGCTTTAAAAACAGTCACAGAGTAGAAGACTTAAGTGCATTAATAAGTATAACGCTAATCATCTTATAAACTTATCTACTCACATTTCMCCCAGCAGCATTTTCAAACCCCTCCCTTGACTTGAAAGCAGCAAGCTTTTGGGAGGAAGCAAAGGCACCAGTATAACATCTTCACAGCCCAGACCTCAGCCCCTTGTGCAGATGCAGCTATCAAGGTGCAAGCTCCACAGCACCTAACAGGAAGCTCTATCCCCAAAGCTCTTAGCAGTTCAGTGCAGACAGAAAAAAAAAAAAAATATTTAGTATGCCTTCTTGCTTCTACTTTCAGAAGAAAAGAAGTAGGTGAAAAGTAACCAAGGGAGAAACTCAAAATCCCTTGGAGAGAGAGAGAAAAAAAAGCACATTCCACGTGGATTTTCTGAAAGATACATTTAATTATTCTTCTTTTCAGCTTAACTATTATCACTGTTAAAAAAAGTTCACCTCTCTAAGAGCAAGCCTTCACCTGCTATCCCCCAGTCTTCATAAGTTATTTCCCGAAGCATCCCATGATGGCTGTGCTTTGATCCGAGGCCAGGAGTAGAAAAAAATATAAAGCATCCTTTCTTAACGGACACAGTTGTACTCATGTAGCAAAGAAGACAGATTCTCCCCTGCAGCTACAAAAGCTGCACGAGGAGCAGAGCGCGTTCAATGAAACACTCGGCAGAGGCTAGCGAGAAGCCCAGCCCCTCCTCTGCCCGGAGGGGCAGAAGGAGCAGGGGCCGGGAGCCGTTTGTTTTAATCCACAGCATCACACCTTGCCGCCCCCCACCCCAGGGGGGGGGCTTTGCTGGCGGAGGCATCTGCCCCGGCACCCTCGCCGCTGCCCCCGCCCTGCTCCCCCGCTTCCCACACAGCGCCAACAGCCGGGCGCGCGCCGCCGCCAACGGCCAGCGCCGAAGCGCGCGCGCGCGCGCCCCCCGCCCGACCCGGCTGCCCAACGGCTCCGCCCGGGGCTGTGGAAGGAGGCGGCGGCCGCCACCACCTCCTCACTTCCCCCGCCGCTAGGATTTACCTGGCCGAGGAGCCTGCGCTGCCCGGACCTGCCCCCACCAGCACCTCACGTCCCGCCGCTGCCGGCGATAAGGGCGAAGGGCCACTAAGCGGAGCCCTCGGCCTCCACCCGGCCAGGCGGCAGCCGCGGCGCCTCTCCAGCCCCCTCAGAGCCTGGCTCTGGAGGCCGCCATCTTAGCTCCGGCAGCGAGACCGCCCTCCCGACGCAGACGCCGTCAGGCTCGGAGCCGTCACGGGACGCGGTCAGCTGATATAGGCGCTCTCTCCCCCACCTCCCCGGGCGCCCTCGGCCCGCCCGCGAGGCCGCCTCGCCCTCGCTCCTCCCGCCCTCCCCTCCCCTCCCCGGCGCTGCGCTGCCGCGCCGGGAGCTGCGCGCACGCGCGAGGCGGCCGCGGCGCAAAGCTTCGCTGGTCGCCTCAGCACGGCGGCGGGGGTGGAGCGAGAGCGCTGCAGGGAGCCGTTGGCTGACCGTTGGGGCGGGGAGGAAGGGGGGTGGATGAAGCGCCGAGGGTCTTGTGCCGTGCCTGCACGGCTCTGCCTGTATTTTCGCTCTCTCTTGTGTTTTAACGACGACTCTTGGGCGGATTGGTAATCTCGGCACCCAGCTCCTGGAGTCCTGTATTTGTGTAGCTTTTGTGAAGGAGGAGGCGAGTGTTTTCTTAGTGGGAAGGATGGTGGTATGAGGGGATATGACTCCACAAGGATCCAGTGGTGATGGTAGATGCGTGTCATTCCTTGCTTGCTGKTTGAAAGCAATCCCACAGTGTCTTAATCCTCTCTCAGGATTTTGGGGAATTTACCTCTAGATATGTTAACTAGTTTTTGGGATAGCTCTCAAGTTCATGATGTGGAAAACAAACTGCAGTATTATATTAATGTTAGTGAGCCACTCATTTATGTGATTGGCTAACCACCCATGAAAGTTGTTAGGGGACTTTATGCTCTCCCTTTCATCTGCTTCCCATATTCTGTTTAGAATGCACAAGATTTCCCAGTGATGTTGTAAACTACAGCAGTGTTACGGCAACTTGAAGCAGTCTCTTAAAAATGTCTAAAGATTGGGGTAAATATTTTGAAATATGCCTCAAACTGGAACACTTGGTCTTCCCATGCCTTTTCTGTGAAATGATGTTCTTAAAAATGTGCAAATGAACAGATGAGGAACATATTTTAAGTATTAAAAGTTGTACAGTAGGCTTTGGATATATTAGTCTGTATCGTGAAGAAAAGATTAAAATCACAAGCTGCATATTACTACTTTTTAAAACCATTTTTATTGTCATATAAAGTATTATTCATGTCTTATATTTTACATAAAATATTTAAAAGACTAATAAGTCCTTTTCATAATTATAGTCATCTGAGTCTGAGGCATCAAGGCAGAATAGTGCTAATAGCAAAACAGTATTACATTGAGGGAGCTGATAAATTACTTTAATCACAGAAGTCTGGAAAAAAAATAATGTTAGGAAATGCAGAAAGCTGCTTTCAAAGAAAAGTGGTAAGATTCAGAGGAGTTTCCTTAGCTGAGTGCGCGGAAGCTTTTGGAGTGGTTGGGGGATTTTTTCCCTGTTGATTAGCTTGGAGAGTTGGTTTGGTTTGGGGGTGGGTTGTATTTTGTCTTTGTACTTATGTTGTAAGGTAGGCAAAGACATAGTAGGTGAAGAGTCACCTTGTTAGATGCTTATTACCAGATACCAAAGAATAGCATCTGCATAATGCAATTGGTATAAAAAAAACATGAATCAGTATTTTTTTAGTAGTTTTTGGCCAGAAAACATTGGTTATGTTTCAGCATATTTACTCAGCTCAAACTAATATTTCAGTAATAAACTATGTGGTTATCTGTTTTTCTTTTAAAGGCTACCTGTGCTTTTGGATGACCTTTGGTATATGCAGGGATGTTGCCTTTGGTCATAAGGGAAGAAGTTAAGAGGCAGGATAACAAGAAATGAATATACCAACTAAAAGTGAGATAATATGAGAGAAAGAGGAACTGATGGTGAAGAAATGATTATTCAGAGAAAAAGTAATTGTAAAGGTATGAGTAGCAACTAAGAGAAAAAAATATGGATGCCACATTGTACAAAATGGTGAAATATCTTTTGAGAATTAAATTAGGATTTCATAACTGATTAATTATAAAGAATCTTTGAAACTATGTATAGACAGCARCATTCTGATTTTCTTGGTCTTTTTTGTGAGATGTGCTACTAAATAATTTGAGAGGTGCTGCTTTTTTTCCTGTTTACCTAAATTCTTGTGGGAAGCCTGGAATATGGAAATGTGGGGGTTTTATCATTATCCTCCAATCTTAAAATTTGTTTAAATTGGTTTAAAAAACATAGAAAATAAGCAAAATCCTCACTCCTTTAAAGTCAATGACAGTTTTATTATCAGCTATGACAGAGATGTTTCAGCCCTAGTTTTCCCATTCACCTAATAGACTCAGGAGCCATATTAGAGCATTCTCGTTATTAAAGTGAGAATAATAAAGTGGCGTTTCAGTGTCGTCTTGTAAGATAACATGTTCAATTGCTTCAATCCACTTTGGAGAAGAGCGTATGTCTTCATTACTTCTATACCTTTCACCTGAAGAATTACTGCAAATGTCAATCTGACCTTGTAAGTTTAAATGCTCATTCGTAAGAGTTTAGGCCACCTCCAGTCTAGCAAGGTTTGTCCTTACAATCCGATATTGAAATCCGGAAGGAATGAAGAGTTCCAGTCTACTACTAAATAAATAACACTCTRCTGGACTATTTATGTGATCAGCACCTAGTCTGAAAGACTGTGGTTTAGGATGGCTAAATTCTTCAAGCAAATTACAGTACTTTGTACAGCAGAGAGCCGATGCTGGGATTCTCTGCAGTAGCAATAAAGATAGTATTTGTAAATACAAACCATAATAGCAGGGCTCCTATTATTTTTGAAACGTATATTGTGTTTTAAATCAATAACAAAGGATTAGTTTCTACCCAGCCTGCATACAATGAGCAAAGGACAAAAGAACTCACTGTCTGTCCCAATACTGTCTGTAAAGATGGAGCAGAATAGTGTGTCAGCTTTCCARAGAAAGAAGAGAAGACTTATCTATCCTTTCTTGTCTTAAAAGGAAATAAGTTCATAGCAGAGTTGGGAAGAGCTGGCTCTACCCTCTTACTCATAACCAGTTCACTGTGTAGGAGTGTGCGTGATTGTCCACTCTGAGAGAGAATACTGTTATTCTGCCATACCRTGACTGGACTCTATCCAGTCTTAATACAGTATATATCTAAATGGTATACACCAGCATTCTATTAGCTTTGATAGAATAATTAGTCAGGGGRTATGCTTAGTGACTGTATTCTTTTTAGGTCAGCAGCTAACAGTAATACTTTGATGCACTGTTACGTGCCTGGAGTGGTAGAGGATTACAGGAAGATTTTCAAAGGCACAAAGCAGAGATAAATATCAAAGTCCCACTGGAAACCAAGAAAGTAAGATCTGTTTGAAAACATCTCTTCTAAATCTTGTCCTTTTTACTCCTGATATGTAGCAGATACCAAAATACAGGTTGCGCAGAGAACGTTCTGGGAATCAGATCCATTATACTTTGTCCATCTTTGTTCTACTCTTTGCTAATCCTRAGGAGCACAAAGATTATGCTCTCTCAATGTGCCAGCAGTTCAAAGCTCATACAAAATTTTTATATAACTGGACATATTTTATGTCTGAAAAATGCAGATAACATTGATATTTTATCTTCTTTGTGAGATTAATTAAAAGGTAACTTTTGGATGTTCCCTTTGAACAATTCTATCTTTCTTGATAGACTCATTAAATGATAAATTGTTTGTTATCTTAGCTAATAGCTTGATAATAATTGTAGCCTAAGATAACTGGGATTATGATACTATTATTGAATTTTACTGAATGATTAATAAAGAACATCTTCAATATACTGATTCATGCTAAACAGTATTCATATTCATGCAATTCTTTTTGGCTGAAATAAGCTCCTCCCTTCTCAGTGGCTAATACTCTCRTTTTGGCCTCCGTATAGATGCAGTAAATGTTGTCATCTTAGCTTTTGATCTCCTTGCTTTTTGGTGTGTCTTCTGAAGGTAGTCTATGGATTATCTTTCAAWTTTTTTTGCCTTCTGAAAGACAGATTGCAGTTTTAGTTGCCTGTGGTAAATCCGACATAACTCCAGTGAATGTGATAGAATTACCTAATATCTTAAGTGCCATCCATAGTACAGTCAGTTTTTCCATAGACCTCAATAGCAATGGATAATAACCAAATAGTTATTAGCAGAATTAAGTTGTTTAATAATGTGCAGTTAGACATTATTGTGGGTAAATTATTACTTCTACAGTTGAGCTTGTGTATGGTAAAGACAGAACTGATAATACACAGCTATGAATAAGTTCCCATTGTAATACTCTGCTTCAAATTCTGATAAGCTTGAGCAGTTCAGGACTACATTTTCAGYCTTCGTTGTCTGCCTCAGAACATTAAGTTTTGCTTTGATTTAAAAGTTAAAGCTAGGATGTTTGAACATTTTCAAAGAAAAAAGGTAAAGGAGAATTGCATTTTTTAGCCCATATAAAAAAACCCGAACCATTTCATAGAGAAAGTCTATAGCTGCCTTCTCTTTTGGCTATAGTGGAGAAAGGCCTGTGTTTACCTAAGTTGTATACATCTGAAAAAGTTCAGTTCACACATGTTAAGTGGAGACCTTGATAAAATRTGGTAATGAAATTTTCCAAATATTTGGTTCAACCAGAGGATGCTTCATCTTAGTATTGCAAAATTGCTGAGGATAAGTTGTACTTTCTCTGAAATATCTAGGTTTTGGGGACCATTTTGAGATTAGGGTACTGAAAATGTCCTGTTCTTTCTGTCTTCCTGCCATTGAAATGCCACCTGTGCGTGCAGATTGTGCAGTAGAATGACCTAATGACAGTTGAATGACACAGAGAGGCACAGGAGAAGAAGGAGAAGACTGAAAAAGAGGCAAGAGGTCTAGGAGAAAGTGGAGCATAGGAAAAGAAGATTGGAACTGAAGAGTAGGACATACATACAGAGAAAGGGGTTAGAAGGGGACAATGTGATAGGATCAGTTATTGCATATGGGAATCAATTGGATGGATAAAGATCATGCAACAGCAGAGGGGAAGTCAGAGAAGTGACAGACAAGCTTGAACTGGCTAGACCTGAGAACTGGAAAGACATGGAGAGTTGTGAGACTGTTAAAATTAGGAAATTTTGAAAAAAATAGCCTATGATCAGAAAAAGTGCTTATGTGGGAACAAGAGGACTTTTTCTCAGGGAGACTGGTACAGAGAACCTRCACAAGAAGGAAGGCAACAGGAGAAGACTGTAGAGAGAAAAAGCAGAACCTAGCATAAAGAAAAACTGTTAATTGTACAAGTAATTGAGAGGAAAGACTGGGGATGGCTTAGGAAGGAGACAGGCACTGGGCTGAGTACCGTGARGAACAGGAACCGAGTCTACATGAGGGGCCTAGGAAGACACAGATGTAGAATGAAGAAGAGGGAGAAAGACAGGCTTGGCAGAGTAACAGGCTGTAAAAGACAGGACAGAAGCACTTGTACCCACAGTAGTTTGCTAAAATAGAGCCAGATTTTCTCCAGAACAAGTCCGAGTGAGAAAACTCATATCAAAATGTGCTTATTATCCCCTCTAATGGATGGCATCTTAATTTTGCAGCTAGTAACTGTTAGCTCTCATGTCAGAGATCTGTGTTGTAGATCTAGATGTGATATGTCATAAAATCCAACATTATAATTCTGTGAGGCTTTTTTATAAACCTGTAGATTTACACACCTGCTTACATAAACAGCAGTGCAATATTGATACTGTAAAGCCAAAAGACTTTTAAAGATAGAAAACACTAGCAAATTAGGATTATCTTGCAAATAGTTGCATGCTTACATACATTTTTTTCCATGGAACCTTTCCCTTATTCACTGCACAAGATGAAAGGACTGACTGAATGAACATGTGTCCAATGTTGTACTCTCTCTGCATTGCTCAGTTTGCTGGCTTAAAACTTACTTACTATGTGCTATACAAACTCTGTTCTTCAGGCTCCAGATTTATTAATTTCTATATTGGCATTTTTATGACATTCCTCAGTACGCTATCTGAGTATTTCAGGAACAGGAATGAATTTATTTTCACAGTGTCTTTATGCTTCCAATATCTGAGTGCTTGAAAGCACAGCATTAATGTTTCTTTTTCTGTAAATTATGTGTATAATTTACAAATATCCTAGAAAAAGCTTTAAAAATGATTACTTTCTTAGCAAAAGAACACTTAAAAAAAAAAAAAAAAGGCAAAATGGCTTTTTGATTCTCTCCCTGTCTCTTCTTATGGAAAATAGAACCAAAACAGAGGATAGGGCACATTCTAAGCTTATTCAATGTATCGATCTATTAGCTGTCTGTGTTCAGCTTCCTACAGAGAATACTSTGTGCCCTGCAAGGACTATTCAGAGAGCTCTAGAAAGGAAGGTGCATGAAAAATGAAGATTTTAACCAAAAATAAAAAAATTCGAAAATACAGCTGTTTAATTTCTGCTCTGAAATCATAGTCCTAGTCTATATAATATTGAAGAARGCACTCAGTCTTACCAAGTCAACACTATATTTATTCGACAGTTTTCCAATTTACTGATTCCAGTTCCCATGCTGACATAAAAAAGTTCTTTAAACATTATTTTAGCCATCTAGCTATCAGCTTGTGATKGTATATATACGTATTTTCCAACAAAACCCAGAATCATTGTTTTCTTAATTTGTAGAGAAAAAAGCCATCATACCTCATAAAAAGGCTATATTACCCCTTTGACCATAGTGTTTTTCTTCAAATTTACCTAACATTTGTAATATTCGTGAAGGTTTCTTCTGTTTCCTCATTTAAAACTTACTTCCCATCTAAAAGGCTACTGTCCTCAATTTTACTGTTTGGCACTAAGTTTGATAACTTTACTTGGGTATTTCCCACAGACCCTACCATCTGGAAAATCCATTGCAAACCTTATTATTTTGTAATATGCTCTATTATTTTTATAGTCCTAATGGACATCATCTTACTAGCAAAGAACTAGTCAGCTCCTAGCAGAGTGTTGAGAAAGGACTGTGGCAGTCCTTCCAGTGGCAGAAATAAGTAACATTTGCAAAAGAAATTAAAGAAATATGACTACCTAAACTTTGCCTATTTTGTATACATTAGAAACCTTCCTTTCTGTAACACAGTCATGGCATCTGGCACCTGCTAAAGATTTTAGCACTCCCAATTAGAACAGAGGTTTTTAGAGTAATTCAAACCTTTAAGTTTAAATTTTACTGAGCTGTGGCTCAGTATTATTAAGTTATTTAGACCTTGGTTCTGCAACTGATGTGTCTGCTGCATGAAAATCTCCAGATCTCCTTGTGAAGATTGATCCACAATGTCTTTGCRTAGTATTGGGTGTTGTGTTTGGAATAGTAATTCTTCCTTCAAACAGTCCCACTGCCTYGGGTTTGCATTCAGCCTATGTAAACAAGGGGCATGCACAGATATTTGACCCATATTAGCTATCTGAAGCTGTATAACAGTGGTATGCTATCTGGATCTATGTGTTGGTACTCAGGAAGATTAATTACCCAAGTAGGAGGGCTGCATTGATGAGATTATAATGCTTATGATACCTTATTTAAGTTAGTTCAGCTATCTTCACRCAGCTTTGCACTGCACAGTGCCATGTAGACATACCCATAATGACACAGTTATTCGGGGTGGGGGGGAGGGTTAGGGTAGACTTATGGGCAGAAGTGACCTATTAATAAAGTAATCAGGAATAGGAAAGAACAGTGATAATGACAGAAAAATAACCTATTGGTGAACTAGCAGATAAGGTGGGGTGGATATAAAGCCCACAGGGAAAGTTTAATAACCTTTAGTGCTTTTTAAAAATACTTAAACACAAGCTGGTCAGCCAGGGCCCCTGCCTGATGAGTCACTCTGGGGAAGCAGAGGATCATTGCTATAGACACAAGCATGGGAGTGTCTAATTTTATGGAAAAACAGAGAGAAAGAAAAGGAAACAGCATAACAACTTTTTACTAAGCAGGATCAAGCAGATTCAGTTGCAAAAGTGATGAGAGAAAGCTAACCTTAGTGTTACTTAATCCGTATCATTAAAAGCCGTAGAAGCCAATGATGAGGTTTGTTTTGAAGAGGAGATACTGAGCCCTTTGGTTTACTTTCCATGTCTCTGACTGTTTTCTCTGTTAAATATTCTTTGTGAATTTATCCAAGATAAATCAGTGTTCATGGATTTGGAATTAGTGTTGTAAACTGAATGTAATATGCTTCTGTCAAGAAGAGTCAAAATAAGCAAGCACAAAGGAAGAGTCAGTCTGAACAACTGCTTCTTGAATCTGAATGATAACCATAACCAAAATAATCTAGCTTCAGTTGAYGTTCTGTGATTTTGGTTTTCTCCAATTTCATACTTTCTTAAATTTCTAAGTGTACTTGAATTTGTATACATTTATATGTAGTTTTCCTTCATAATTACACAAAAGGCCCAGAGCAGTGGCATAGGTATGGTAAGAATTTGCACTTAAAGTCAGTATGTATCATCATCATTAGGAGGTACAGGAAGAATATTCTAATTAAAARCTATGAGTTATTTACAATAATAATCAGACTATATTTTAACAATAGAAGGTGAATTTAGCAGTAGGCAACAGTAATGCTAAACTCTTGCACTAYAAGCTGTTGACATAGAAAAGTTAATAGTTTCCCTCTCCCCTGCTATTTAATGACTTCTATAGTATACAAATGCCTGACACAGTGAGTCATAAAAAGAACATCAGTCAGCATAATTTTCAGACTCTTTCTCTTTTTCTATAATAAGCAGAAGCAGGACTTTTAAGTTTCTGTTTTTTTCAGGTTGGCAGAGCAGAATTTTTTTTCTTAGGTTTTCAGATTTTCAGCTTTGTTTTCTTCATGCTGTTTCTGCTTGCTGTTTCCTCATTATGACTAAATCATTGATTTCCTTACCAATCTCTCAGTATTGTAGAGGTACCAGCATTTCCACTTTCAGAAGTGTCACTTCTGATGACAAAAGAGTGTTTTCATCTTTAATAGCCATAGAATTGTTGGTAATCAGATCACTAGGACATTTGCCAAATTTATGTAAATAGCAATATATGAATCTGAGAAAGCATAAGAAGCAATGCAGAAATTCACACAGTAAGTTAACACCACTTCTATCATCTATTTCAGGCAGTATATTATCCATATTATCTTCCCACTCTTTTTTCTTTGCTTTGACACAGATCGTGACCATCACATTGCGTGTAAGGTACATGCTGTTGTTTTTAAGCTTAACCATATGGATACTTATGTAATCTTATTTATTGCTATATTGTAATTAATGCTTAAATTTTTGGCCAAATTTTCCTGAAACTTCTGCTATCCTATTTTAACGTAAGTCAGAAAGGTTGATAAGAAACTTGAATATTTGCCTATTTATACTTTCTTTCCGGTAGAAACATTAAACTGTTAATATTTTGTATTAATAAAATGTATTTGGATTATATGAATAAATTATTTGATAAATTACTTAAGAGAGACCTTGAATTAGCTAGTGTGTTGGTTTAGTTCATTGGCCAGCAACTAAATGCTATCCAGGTGAGAGGAGGTTACACTGAGGTGTTTTAATTGCTTGAACTTTGTCCCCATCCAGGTGATGTTCTTTTTTCTAGCAGGCATGAGAAGAAACACATTCTTTATAATGCAAGCACGAGATTATTTTGTTTCTGCTTGTAGTCTAATTTCCATTTGGACAATTAATTGTTTTTTATTTACCTTCYACTCTCAGAGTGTCAAGAGTAAAATTCATGAATATATATGTAAGCTAATCACATACTTGCTCAAGTTTGTTATTGATACATTGATTCACACTCTTCAGAGTAACTGGTTTTTTACCCCTCAAAATACTGAACATGTTCAAACTGAGTATGTTCTGAAGACATAGTTATTTCCAGCATACCAAATATTCTAATTTAATTATTTCAGGTCTTATAATCTGAAGCCACCTGACCCTTAAAAGAAAACTTGTATATGTACAATTGAAGTCACAGAAGTGAACAGAATATACTCTGCACAGGAGTATCCTGAAACTAAATTGCTAGTTCATTGCATTTGAATCAACTAAGAATTTTGGTAATCATGGGAAAAGATTATTTCCTGCTCTTTTCTTATATAAAAATAACTAGCTATTATGTCTTTGAATACAAGTTACTTTTCTGTATAACCAGCCCTTAGAGATCTGCTGCACTATTTTTTTCCGAAGAGCTACGTAGAACACTAATATAGGATGTTGCAGAGGCACAGGGCACTTGGTAGATGAAAGGCAAACTGTTCAGTCATGGCCCTAAATTTATTTTGGTTCAACCACTGAACAGTGGTGTGGTGTAGACATGCTGATTAAAAGCAAAACGAAAAAAAACAGAAGCTGGCTTTGGCAATGTTCAAGTTTGTAACAAGCTGATCACATGTGATCCTGTTTCCTTTTGTGTTCAACTCCTGACAGCTGTTGGCTTCAGACATCCTAATGCAGTATATTACTGCTTTTTTCTAGAAGGAATTTGTTTTCTTCTTTCAAGTTCCCAAGTAGAGAGGCATTTTACACCTGTCAAAAATTAGAGATATTTTTTACATCTTATAGGTTCTTTRTTTTAGTACTTGTGCCTTTACTATCTAGAAAGACCATAGCAAGGACCTGCTTCTGCAAGCCCTCACAAATACAAGTGCAGTCAGTGTGAGCAGTCAAGCTCAATAGTAGTATTTGCGTATAGGATGACTGCTAAGGAGGGGAGGATTTCCAGGAAGTGCCTGCAAATTCATTGCATAGCTTCACATTCTATTTGCTATTTTTGTTCCATATATACTGTTATATGTCTCCTCTTCCTGTGTTATCTAAAGGTTCTTCAGTCAGCATTGTTATGTGCTTCAAAAGCTAACACAGAGTTAGTAATCAGTTTCTGATCATTAAGTTCAGCTGCCCAAGAAATGTCTCTTTTTTGGTACTATTAAAAGCAGTATCAATTTGCTGCTGTAGTTAGCTTGTTTCTAGTATTTCACAATTTTCAGTAGTTACACTAATGTAAGATCTTTAAGGGAAACTTGGAGCTGGGAATTTCCTTTTTATGAGATAATTCTAAAACTACTATAGGTTTATCCATTAATAACATGTTTTTCTAGAGTTTTTTTATGTTATAGATTTCCCCCAAACTAGAGAAATAGAAAGTTTCAAGCTTACTATTCCTGGAAAAATCTTTTAGAACAAACGTATCCTTCATCGACTTCTGATGGAAAGTTTGCATCTGCATGTGACAACAACATTTGACTTCAGATGACAAAATACTGGRAAAAAAATCCCAGCTGAAATCCCCAGTGTCAGACTGACTGGCCAGATATGATGGGATAAATTCACAGTTAGAAGATGTGAGAAAATGCTGGTGGAAAATCCATGATCAGTCTGGAAATTGAATATAACAAAGGTAAACCTGTAATCAACAGCTAGGCCATGATCAAAGACATTTTTTGTCATGTTCTTCCATTTAGAGTTCTGTGCAGTAGCTTGCTACAGGAATTAAGCGGTCTGACTTAAGATACTTTCCTTTCCTATTGTCATCAACAATTTTGTGCAAAATGATCTTGAAAACCTTTAAGTTCTTGATTGAAAGGCTCCTGATAATGGCTTTCAGTCATGCTGAAGTCATTAAACAATTAACTGCATTCCATGCTACTGATTTCAAGCAAATGCTTTGGGATTAGTACTTTACAAACTTGTCTGACAATATTACATGTAAAAAAAAACCCCCAAACTATACATGTAGCTTGTCAGAGAAAATAATCAAAGAAGTCATACACTGCTTCAGTAGAGTAGAAGATACCACAAAAGCAGCACATAGCACCAAGGAGATACTGATGTATAAAGCACAATATAATTATTCCTTCTCTCTGTATAACACAGGTAAAGATGGACTAACAAAGATCAGAAAAATTTAACCATCCCATAAAGTCTAGCTATTGAACATGACCAAATAGAGTTTTAATTTGTGGAAAAAAAAATATATGATTAAGCCCTGAACCAAGTATGTAGTGAAGTCTTCTATTTTTTAAGAGATGGAAAGATCTGTTCATTTATTTGCTACTAACCTGCCTGAAGCATATAAACTTTCTGCATATATAATCTAGAAGAAAATAGTTTATAATCTGTTTTCTACCACTTTAGAAAAGAAGCTTGCTCTGGAAAGGCAAACTGTTCTTGTAACATCCAAGAGGAATTTGGCTCCAAATTCTGAATTGTGGAAGTGGGCTATATCGCATTTAAAACCAATTTTTTTTACAAACTAGGTGGAAAGCTAAAAGTACAGCGAACTTCTATAGTCAGTAGATGGCAGACTCCTCCCAGTAATCAGTAAGAAACTGTGAGTTAACCCTTTCTTAATGCCCATGGGGCTTCAGAGAAAGGTGATGGAAAGATTTACTAGTTTCCAAACCTCAGTGTATGGGTAGTTATTACAGAACTGAGGAGACTCTCTACTTTCATGAAGCATGCCAGGGGTACTGTGGTAAGGGCTTGCCAGGAGGAGATACTGCTCCCAGACACCCTGCATTATCAGCTGCTAACATAACTGTGGCACCTTACCCTGCCTTGCAGCAGCTGGGTGACCCTGATCTTGTTTTGTAGGATTTGCTCCTGCTGATAGTAAGTGAGTGCTCTGATGGCTTTGCCACCTCTGGAGAACATATTGCCTGTAGTTTACTAACTACTTGGAAATCTCTTAAGCCTAGATAAACCTCAAGGATCTTTTAAACCAAAATAGAGTTTAACAAATGAATTATTATATCTGAAGATGTGTGCAGATAAACTAAGACCTCCACTCCTCTTTACATACATGTGACATCAATGTTGTGTCTTAGGTATTCTCCTAGCAGCAGACTATGCCATTAAAATAGCTTTTATACAGTACCCACAAGGTGGAATCCAGTCCCTTGACAAAGCTTTTTCTTTTGCTCACCCTTCCCTACTGCCATGAGACAAATCGTCTCCTTTTCTCCACTCAGCAGGGTTTCTGTCAAGCTTAAGTTCACCTTGAGGGATTTCCACCATCCCCTGCTGCTAGTAATTGATTTAATTACAGAAATATCGTGTCCCTTAGCTTCAGTTTCCTGTGTTCATTGTAATGGAAGCTTGTGCTGTTTCTCCAGCACATCTATTTTTTCATCTTGTTATTTTACTGATTGGCAAAGGTCCCATCTGGTATATACTCAGATATTTCTCGACAACTGGGCAACTTGTGTTACCCACCTAGGACTAGGCTCCTGAATCACAGTGAGGCACTGCCTGAGGGCTGTTGAAAATCACACAACTGACTCATTGGTGAACACACGGGGGAGCTGCCTACCCACTCTGCAAAAATAGATTGGATATGACTGATGGAATGGTGTGATTAGCATTCATCGAGTTATCCAGAGCTAGTTTTACCACCAGRCAAGATTTAAGGGCAAAGAACATTTTTAGCTAAAACATAGATTTTTCAGTAGTGGAAGAAGCATTGTAAAAYGTTACAAAATTACAAAATAAACATTATGAAGATTATATTTTATTTATATTATACTGTTATTGACATTATTCCTTCTTAACTGCTTCTTTATTTAATATGGCTTATGGGACTGACCCTTTAGGCTTACAATAGCCCTTACATTCTATTAATGGTTATGGGGGCATCACACACAGAAGCTTATTTCTTTACTTTTTGCTTTCCTTCTAAATTTATTTAACATTTCTACTGTATGCTTCAGTTGTATTACAATTATGCCATAGTCTTTGAGATGCTTTCTCCTGCTTTTATTTTCTTTAAAACACCATGGAATAACTTTACAAATTGTACATCATAGAACATATAGATTATCCAAGTTCAGGATTTGCGATCTTAGCTTGTTATCAGTATTGACATACAAATAAAAGACTGGTTTTGATGATGGTGTGGCCAGATGTGCGCACTTTTTCTTCTCCCTCCCTCTTGTCATAGCATTACTTACTAGGGCTCAATGTGTGAGTAAGCACATAGTGGAAAACAACAGCTCCTCCTTGGAGAACAGAAGGAATACCTTCAGGACCATTCCAATTATTTCCTGACAGAAGAGTTAGTTTTCAAAAATCTCAGATTTTATTGTTAAGAACCTCCAAAAGTCATACCATTGTATGATTGTTCATATAGTTTTTCCTGTTCGGTTGGAATTTCCTTTGAGCCAGTAAAAGTCCACAAGAACTTTCTATCTCAGCTATGCAATACTTCTAGAGTTTATCATTATTCTTTCAGGATATTTGGTCTCTGTCTTGGACAGTTAAGACCCCTCATCATCGAGAGCCCTGTGTAAGTCTTTGTATTTTTCTTTGATAACAAATATGCTTAGGGCTACAGTTTGCAGAAAGATATGTCATTACAAAATGATATACTCAAGAAGAATCAGAGTACTTTTGTACTCTTTAAAGTGGCTGTTGCTTTGTTCCAGGATAGAAGAAAGTTTGCTTAGGCTGCTTTTGATAATGCATGCTATGGTTATGAGAATCTCCTAGCATTTTGTTCAGAGATACTTGTCTGAAGCATCTGATAAATAATTATTAAGTAATTGTACTCACTATATACTTGCCTGCAATTCTGCAGAAAATGGAATTTGTCCTAAGGGTGAAGTGAGACAGTCATTAATGACAACAGCATTTAATGGTGGAGGATGTGAGTTCCTTGCAGAGAGCAGGTACTCAAAGCATAATGTAACGTCAGTTAGACCAAAAAGAGAATGGAGCCCATGCACTTGCCTGTTTGGGCCTTAAGTTACATTTTTTCTAGTTCATATATCCTTTAATTCCTATCTTACTAGAGAAAAGAGCTTATAATCACCCTGTATCTTACAGCTTTTCTTTCTATACTTTAGAGAACAGATGAGCTAGTAGAATTGATATGTCTATTGAAAGCAAGGGCTCCCCAGAGGAAGAGAATGAAAGTTTTATCTGTCATAACCGGGACACATACTGATTACCTTTCTTTTGTCATAACTCCTACTAAATATAGAAAAAGAGAACTAGAGCCAGGTCCATTTTCTTTTGCCACTAACCATTTTGAACTTTCTATATRGTAAATACTATCTTTCCTCTCCCCGCAGATTTTTTAAAAAGAACACTGGAATCTCAGCCTATAGGAAGGATGAATATGACAGTGTACTATGAGTATCAGGAGAGGCAGTAGTGGCATTGCTCTATGTTAGGAGAAATTRTAGAAATTAGCACAACTGGACTTTGGACATGTCTTTTTAAATGTCTTTCCAAATTGTATCTGATGTCTCAACTGTTGTCTAGCAGGCCTTGCTAGTGTTTAAAGTCCCTTTAGAAGTGAAGTTGCCTAGTCCTAGAAGAGACCTTGTTCAAAGGGAACAATCACATTGTTCAAAGGGTTTGCTCATCTATATTTATTTGAGTGTTAATACTTGGCAACTTATGATGAAGCAGCATTATAGAATAAATCATTAAAGCTAGCCCTCTGTAGGTAAATGTCCACCTTTCTTCCCTATCTTTACTGGCAAGAAAAGCTTTAAAGAGAATAGCATTTTCAGGCATTTCATGCCAGGAAGGCAATGCTATGCAGTATTACTGAGATCAGATTTACATGGATTCCTAAAGGACAAGATTATATATGCCTGAGAATAAACCAATATCTAACCTCATTATCGATCTCAGATTTTATCACTGTAAATATGTCTTCTTTTTATAGAGTAGAATTTCTAGCCTTTTTTGTTCCTGGAGAAAGAAACATAATCTTTGTCTTTTAGATTTGAACTGAAACTCAAGATTTTTGGACTGATTTTTTTAATATGGTGTATTTGTAATGCCATTTGCTGTATATTGCCACACTTGAGAAAATGTTACTAAGTGAGAGAAAGTAGTATCGTTTGGATCGACTGTTCCCACATTGACAGGCACAAGTAAACCTGAGTGCTCCAGAGTGAGCCACTATTATCCTAGAGGTCAGATAGTTATGCTTGCTGTCCCAATATGTGTAATATTTAGGACTGTGAATTAAAAAGCTCCAGAATGAAGTAAATTCAGCAAGAGAAAGTGGTTGCTGACTGAGTTGGAAAGTGCTGTGTATACGTTGCCGTCTGCCATATGCGCTGGTAAATCTTGCTACAGACCTTCTAGTTGCTACCATAGTTATAGGAGAGGCAGACGATGACATTCTCAAAGAGCAAATGGAAAAGCTTGATGTCAGCAGCCCTATTAATGTCAAAGCAACAGTGCTTTGAAAATCTGTTCTTTGAAAAGGAGCAAATCTGAACATTCATTTTTGCTTTGAAACTATAGGCATACTGAAAGTTGTATTACTGTTCATTTAAGTATAATTACAAATTCTGTGTTGTTTCTTTAGGGGTTTTTGCAATGTTACAAGTTTTGGGGGGATAATGTATTTTCTAATTGCAAAAAGTCTGTGGCTTATAATGAGCAAATTGTAAATATAGTAGAAAATGAAAAAGGCCACAAGCATGTCTGATAGTCACAACCTGCTACGCCATTGGAGAAATTGTACTTTACTTAATCGGAGTAAGGCAAAGAGTCTCTACTATAAATGGGATTCGAGGCCTGCGTTACTATTCTATCACAGCTTTGTCTTCTATCATCATAACAGTTCTGAAGTTAAAGCATCTGAACCTATCCATTACATTTCATGTAATCTGTGTTCACTGGTGTTCTAGTTAGATTCCTGGGGGCCAAACATCCAGTTTGGCAAGCCAGCACAAACACACACACACACACAAACACTCTGCAGTAGCAAGCAGTTTATTAGTAGATACTAACAAACAGACCGACCCGATGGTAATCTCGAGAATGACCACTCCAGTACTTGTCTCAATCATCTGCATGATGAGAGAGAGAGTCGGCAGGCACAATCTTTTTGGGCGTCCCCGAGGAGGCAACGTGGTCCTCTGTTGTGTAGCAGCCTCCCTCTCCTTCGGAAAAACTCTGGKATTTATGATTATTTGTGGTAGGCGGGAGTCCGGGCACATGGAGCCAACAAGTGCGGGGAGTCTAGCCCAGCTCCGCCCTGGTTGCATAACGGTGCTATGATACTGCGCACGCGTGCAGACTTATTTCGGGGGCCACATTGACTTTGGGGGTYGCTGTTTCATTACCCTTCAACTTCTGACCTTCATGTTGACTGCTTCTCATGGTTATTCTGTGGCTGGAAGCCACAGAATCTATGTGTAAACAACCGCTGTTCTTTCTCACAGATTTCCAAGACCTTGTTACTTACTTGTATTCTGCTTAACACAGCGGTATTGTTCTAGGCACCAAAAAGTTACAACAGGGACCATTCTCACCAAATATCAGGTAGTACAGATACAAAAGTTACAACGTGGACCATTCTCACCAAGTATCACCTAGTACAGATACAACTGGATTCTCTCTAAACGTACATTTTCAAGTATGACTTCTATCTGTTAATAAAAAGGGGTCCCTACAATAAAATTGCTTAATGACAGTACCTGCTGCAACTAGAATTGCCATATATCCTGAAATTCTCTATAACAGCTTAGACTTAAATACATAAACCACAAAAGATATCTCAAAAATGCCAACAGATTTTACTTTCTATCTGGGTGTACTTCTTGTAAGAAGCAATCTTGGAAAAAACATACCCCATTCTTCTTATGTAGTGCCACTGACTTTCTAATTTCTCAAAAACAGTTCTTGTTATCAGTCAGTGATACATCTTTACTTGTCAAGCATCTGATTGCCTCTAATAAAAACATACCCAATCTAGGTTAAAGTGAGTACCTCCAGCAGTGTGACTAAGGTAATAGAGAGCTCAGCATGAGGTAGCCACTGAATATATATATATGGGAACCATTCAATTTTGCAGTTTGTGCTGAGCTGTGCCTTACTGTGAGTGTACTGCTAACAGTAACCAAGTCAGTTCAGGCTTGTTTCCTAGAGCTGCTATAATACTTTTGACTGCAGTCAAAACTTTAAGCTTTTGCATACAGGATCAGAACTACTAGTTGCAATCTGTGAAACTGGTACAGCCAAAATACCTGATTTAAGGATAGTCTTTCATCTTTCTGACAGTTTTGTCCCAAACCATTATACAATAAAATATCCTCACCTTGGAGGAATCAAATCTATTATTTGATATGACATTTCCCAAAATAGATATAATGGATACATCAGGGATACTAGAAGAKCTTGTTACTGAGTGGGGGACACTGCTTCAAAAGCTGGACTCCTCAGTAGCTGAAGCAGGCAAAGATACTTRGAAAGATGCTTGCTATGTTGCCAAAAGTCTTTGCTATTCCATTTGATTTGTGCTATTTAGTATCCATGAATCTAGTTACATCACGTTTATATACATGCAGGGCAGTAATATCTGGGTCCTTCACTGGTGCTTTGAGGAAGTGATTCTGTGAAGTCACTTAGGTCTGTGGAAGAGACAGGAGAGTTTACTGTGTGGTGATGGTGCAAAGATGATACAGGATTGCAGTCCTTGGGTATGTTCAAATGATAGTGGATCCTATTTACTCCTGCATAGTTGCACTTTGAAACAGAAGACAGATCAGATCTTCCCTCCATTCAAGCAGAAGTTCTAATGAAGTTGCTGCAGTGGTGAGAAGGGKCAGAAATCTGTTGCCTTCTGAAAGAACATTTCCATGGCAATTACAAGAMGTGTATGGAGCAGCACTTGCAGAGATTGAGCACAGGTCTCCATGGATGAGTGCTAGTTGACCCAGGCTCCTGTTCTGCAAGCTGCAAGCCACAGATGTGAGCCAAAGTCAGCCCAGAAACAGTGTATCCACAGTGGTATGATGCTGTGCCTGAGCTAAACCTTTCCGTCTCTCAGCTTTCTCTGGATTTCTATACCTAAATGGGACTCATTAGCTTAAGCACACTACCTTGTGTCTGTCTGGCTGAAGCAGCTGTTAGCACCTGTCTGAGTAGATGTCTTGATATCAAAAAAGGCTTCTCCACAGTAATGTGGGTCACAGTCTCCTCTATAGGACTACTGGATAAGTCTTGCACTCTGTGAAGCGTATGATGATAAACAGTATTTTATACAGCAATATCAGTATTTGTGATACTACTTTATGGTACTAGAGACTAGCTGGAAACACATTCCCTGCCCTTAGGAGCTTACAGTCTAAGCAAACAAAATATAGTTCACAGAAGAAATCAACATGCAAAAAGTAGAATCACTGTCTTCTTACTTTCAGTGTGTATCTTGCATGTAAGACATTTTGAGCAGAGCAAGGAGATACTGTAAATTAAAATGAAAGGTGATGAGCAGAGCCATAAATGGAGGAATCATTCTGAAAGTGGCTCAAAGAGCTGACATTGTAGGAGGGACCTGAAGCAGAACAGAGGCTCTTGTGGAATCAGAGAACAGATGCAAGATAAAGGATTGTTCATGACTGAGGGCTTGGAATGCATTGTATGCATTATATAATGTTGCATTGTAGCAACAAAAATAGATATAAATGTATTTACTTTTCCAAGTTATTGAAATGCTAGGCCCTGACCAAGATCCTGGTGTGCTAAGCTTCTTGCTTGATGTCTGGATATGTGACAGAGCAGCCCAGCTTCTGCTAATTTCAGTGAGAACTTTGGTAGCTTTCATTGTTTGAAAAACAGGCTGACAGCTTTTGTTATCTGGAGGCTAAGGTCAAAACCCATGCATAGATTTGCATGAATAAATGCAGAAACTGTACATCCAAGTATTGGTACAAATCTTTTTCACACAATAATTGCAACTTTTGTGTGCTGAAAACACATTCCTGCACATCAACAGAATAGTCATTTGTAAGAAGTCGAGAAAAACATTACAAACTGATTTTTGAGAAAGACTCTTTGAGCAGGGCAATAAAGAAGCAGAGGGCTAAAAAGTAATGGACAATAGCAAAAATGTGCATAGGCAGTAGTCTTCCTTATCCCCACTGTTTGACTTGGTAATGAATAATAATAGTGGAAAACGTAAAGATAGAAATTGGAGTAATTCACTYTCCCTACTAAAGAAAATTCTTAACAGTAACTTATTGCTATGGTATTTCTTACTGCATGTGTTTAGTCTTTTAGGAGCTAGGCCACAGATACTTCTCGTCAGATTTATTGAATAAGTTTTGGAGATTCATTTGGTGAGAGGTAGCTGATGGATAAAAAGCAGAGCAACCTGAAGCCTAGTACCTAGTTGCTCTCTCTTTCGTTCTTTTACCTCTCCTTTAAAGATCCTGGTAATTGTTTCTGCGCCTGCAGCGTCCATAATGATAAAGGAGATAGAGCAATACAAGGTCAAAAATGAACAACAAGCCAACAGCAACATCAAATCCTATAAATATATCTGTGAAGGAAACACAGTAAAGGAGACRTGTATTAATAAAAATGTCATCTTTGATACAGAGATAATAATATAATGACAAATATGTACAATGGAAATATTTTTATAGTTAAATTTTGCTTGTATTTCTGGCAAACTCAGATGGTCTGCATTTGCTGACCTATGCAATGTAGGTATATATATTTCAGTCCTGGGAACATATACATAGCTTCCTGCCCTAGGTATTCACAGAGCAAGAGTGACACCTCATATGTAGTTAATGCAAACCAAGAGTTTTGTGAGGGATTAGCAGAACAATAAATGTATGTAGGAATGGAAAGACCAGGACTATCACAAATGACATGTATTCCTTTGCCCCTTGCCTCCCTCCTGGAAATAATATTCAGGCAGTAAAAGGAAAATTTGGCCAAGGTTAGCATCTATGAGCTGTTGGTAGTCCGAGGCAAATAACTATCTATGTGGATCAGCTGGATGGGCGTGTACAATGGAGGCTGAGGTATCCTCAAAGTATATAATACGTATACCAGAACTCCAGATGCATCAAACTTACCATGCATGTGAAAGCCATTTATGCTTTGTATCTACAGAAGGTCTGATGCATCCAGTAAGCACTGGACTCCTTCCATTTTGCCCACACCCATATTTCTGTCTGACAGTTTCAATGACAGGAGCTCTAGTTTTTGCCATGTCTTTATGTTACTTCTTATGTGACTATGCCAATAATAGCACCAGCTTCACACTGGTGGGCAAGTCTACCCTTTGTATTCGCAGAGAAATTTAATTTAAATCTCTGCTGTCAGTGGCAAATCTGGTCCAAACCCCTTAAAGAGAAGTCAGTCTATTGTATGAAAGATACAGAATTGGAGCCATTGATACAACTTCTGCTTACATGTCTTATATAGAAAATACACAGCTATTACACTACCTTTCTTTTTATCTTTCTTCCCACATTCTTTTGACCAGTTTTCTGCAATCATRGGAGAAACAAGTTCAGCAAACTTCTCAAGTGGACAAGAAGAGGTGCATCCTGGCAGAGTGAGTAGGTAAGGATCCTTTGAGGTATCATTCCGATAATGCATTTCAATGCTATACCGCCTGATTAACAACATGAAAAAGATAAAAAAAGAAAGGTTCTTATATCGAAAATTTCCTACTCAGAGATGGAACGTTGCAAATAGCCTCTCACATACTGTTCTAGAAACTGTTCTTCAGGAATGGAGCCTTTGTGAAAGACATCTGCAGAGCTCAGTTTGCCAAAGCCAGTTATGTGACTGTACTGGTCTGGTCAAAGGGTCTTTCTGAAGGGCCCTTGAATGGCAATAGTACCAGGCTCTCATAAAGCCAACTGCTTTACCTTGGGATTTATGAGACATCTTGGCAATGTTGTTGCTATTTTCTGAGAAGCAGGAAAGTTTGTCTTCCTACTTACTTCCAGCTGATAAGGCCTGTTTTTGTCTTCTTGTTTTTCAAAGCAGACAGATACATGTACGTACAGCAACTGTGATTTCTACAATTTATAATACAATATTGTGCCTGGGGACTGCCCAGTGAAGTATCAGCTTAAAATAAATTTGTATATTACGATATTTGAGGGAAAACTAATTCTGTGGAAGGGAAGGGAAGAACAAAATTCCAGATACTCCTTGTTCTCGCGTAGATAAGAAGATACTTGCCCACTGCTTTCTTGATAAAGCTCAAAAAACTGGCAAGCAGCATATGGTGGCAGTTTTCCATTGAAAATATTGAGAGCAATCTGGAGGGCCCCAATTGTGGTGTCGTGCTATTGAGGAAAAAAAARATCCTTAAAATTCAGTAAACTCAACTTCCATTTGTTCAGAATAATGAAAAGAGAGTAGAAAGGGAGTGGAAATCCAGATAAAACAAAACCTGTGTATGTTTGACTGTAGGAATATATTCAGTGTATTCACTATTGGGAAAAATGTTTTAACAGATTACTACAGACAGAAGGGGGCACTTCCAAATCTTGTTGCAATCTTTTGGATACAGGGATACTGCAAGAAGGCAAGGCATTCTCTAGTTTGAGAAATAAATGTATTTTTTCGGTGCATTTTGCTACCCCTTCCTTCAGTAGTGCTGCYTCATTCCAGGAGTAACCTTGGTAGCTCTATTCAGAATAGGGCAGTATAAGGCAGTCTATCCCATRGCATTTCAAGTGAATATACAAATATTCTTTTTAGATGGTATACTAGACAAATAGTTGGATACAAAGACTCTTCCCCTCCCCCTCCAAAAAAACTTTTTAAATTATTGTTCCTTCTATTTTGATCTATGCAGTAAAATMTTAGTTTGTGAATCTCAGGATCACCAACCACCTGCAGTCTCGTTCATCCCCATTATCGCTGCTTTTGCAGGAAAGCCCAGAAGGGGAAGCTGAAGGAAAGGAAATCCAAAAACCTTGATTCTGTCAAAACTTTGCAAGCAATTTTGCAAACATATTTACAAGGCTTATTTATATARTAGTCTAATATATACAGTCTAATATATATATAGTCTAATACAAGCTGTAGTCTAACAGTTATATTTTAGTTATTACTCAGGATCTGGAACTATTTAGACAGATCAGTTTCAAAAGTAAGAATATACTTGGTCTCAAGATATTAGAGCAGCAGTGAAAATTCAGGGCACTCTTCTTGCTTTTCCTTCTCAAAAAGAATGTAATAGAGCTGGAAAATGTACAGAAAAGACAGCAAGAAAGATTTAAGATATTGAACAGTTTCTATAAAAGAAAATATTTAATAGATTAAGACTCTGTCTTGGAAAAGAAAAGATGGAAGAAGTGTGGCAGAAAGTAGTAAATTTGTAAGTGACGGAGGAAAAGTGAATAAAGAATGACTCTTTGTTTCTCKTAATACATGTGCTAGGAGAGGACTAAACCATCATTAAGTTTCAAAAAGACACAGAAGGAAGTACTTCTTTCTTAAAACACATAAACTTTGGAAGTCATTGCCACAGGATGTTGCAGAGGCCAAAGTACAAATACATTAAAAAAGTGATTAGATAAACTGATGGAAGAAAATCTATCAAAGGCTATTAAACACATAGACATAGATTCTGTCCCAGGAAGTCCCTAAGCCACAAATTGCTGGAAGACTGTATCAGGGCAAGCATCACTCTATGCTGGCTTTATTCTTACACTCTTCCCTGCTGTTGGCCATTGTCAGAGACAGGATAATGAGTGAGCTATRCGGATCTTGGTCTGACCCAAATGGCCCTCTTCATCCTCTAAAATGAAAAAAAAAATTTTTTTCCTTAGTTGTACCATCCATTTGTAAGCAGAAGAAGGGTTTGAATGCACAGCTGAAGTTCTGCTATGTGCCGGCTCTAGACTAGGAGCACTTAAGGGAAGCTGCAACATAAAGAAACTGCATCAGTAAGCTGCAGAAAAATGTATGTTAAAATACATAGATTTCTTTACCGGGTACAGTTTGACTGAAGTTGAGGTGCGACCCATGGTCCTGCTGTATTTTTGTATTGTCTTGTATTCARTTTGTTTGCTGAAATGAACTGAATTATGTTATTCTTTTGTTTAATTTACAAGAACAATCTGATTATTCTCTTTTGGGGTCTTTTACTAACAACATCATAACAACATTTATCAAACAGGAAGATACTCACTGCAGAATAGACCTCCATTTTTCTTTCTCTTGAAGAATTAACAGCTTGTTTAATACTTTTTAAAATAGTATTCATAAGGACACCTTAAAAAGATGGGAAAAAAAAGAAGAAGAAAGTGAAAAAAGAACATTTGTATAGAATGTCAAAAACATAAAAGATTTTGGGTGTCAAATAGGGAACATCTACTCAGGCCTCTTACTCATTTTTAGCTTAACACAAATTTATACCTATAGAAAAGATATTGTAGAAGTGAAATGCATCATTCATGTCAACTGAAGTTACAGAATTTACAGAAATCAGGTAGAACTTCCCTGAGAATTAGGGCTAATAGCACTTCTAGTTTTGTTATGCTGAGACCTTTTCTCCATCTTTTTTTTTTTTTTTTTTTTTTTCCCTCTATGAAGTTTTGCAGTAGTGACAGCTGTGCTGGCTTCATCCTCTAGATTTTGAAGAAATATTTTTAACTGTTTACTTCCAAGAAGTCACTCAGTATGCAGTATTTTTTTCAATGCTCTTTTATTCCTTCTGTGGTGCAGATATATCCTAAAGCCAATGGGACAAGGACAGCAGAGATTCCCTGTAGCACATATTATACTATTTGAGGCAAAGAGGGCATAACTGATACATCCATGCATACTAAAAAATGAGTCCTGAATACATGATGTGGCCAGCCAGCAGCTAGTATGTGTCAGAGACTGTAATTATTATATATTGCTTGATACAGTGATGTATATGCCTAAGTGATGAGACTACTAATAATTCCTTAGCTAGGCCATGACTGCAGGATAGGTGTGTTACAAAGCTTAATCCTAAACAGTCCAGACTGTGGATGTTCAAGCTCGCTTGTCTGGGTTTCCTTCTCAGTGGCACTTGGGGATGGTGTGATGAATACTTTGGCCTTGGCCTGACACAGAAGCAGAATGTGCCCAGCCCATGCACCCCAACTTTGGAGCGAAGAAGTGTTCCCAGCTCTTGCAGTATAGACATAACTTGAATCTCTTATCTTCCATTCTGATCAGACTGTTTTGGAGCAACTTTTATGTCAGGTCCTCAGAGACCTCATAATGTGGTGCCAAAGTTTTGACACAGTATGTAACCAGTGTATCAACAGGAAAAACAACAGTCGATAAACAATTAGAATACATATTGAAGAAACAAAACTTAASATCAATCTAAGCTGCTATCAGACAAATAAAGATCAGACCTTTTCGGACTTGATTCTTTCTCCTTGGATTTCTATAATTTTTCTTAAAATATTAATCTATTAGAGTGTCTTAACATCTTCAGGATAACTAAAAACATTCATGTCTATACCTCATTTCAGCATCTCATCCATGTAAACACCAGTGTTCAACACATAATTTAATGCTTTATATGATATCCAATGTCCTTAGTTACAAATYGGAGTTCTATGTCAAATAATTTTGCATGAGTAAGATGACAGAATGTTACATGTTATTGTAAGCAGTGTCTCCTTCTTTCTGGAAGCTATGCATTCTTGATTTACCTCCTTGTAATCGTGACTTCTCTTCTGTTTTATAAAGCCCAAATAATGATAGTAAGGACAATTCTGCCAGTTTTTCCATCTTGTCCATTACATCTTTGGTGGCCCATACAGGGAGAGTATAGTTGTGAATACCCTAGTGATAAATGAAAGCAAAATTATATTTTTTCTTCTACTGATTTCCATCCCCTTATTCCCCTGCCTCACACTACTTTTGGACTCTCTGAGGCTGTCCTGCAATTCTTTGCTCAGTGGAATACCTTTCGTGGAAATGGGAATCAACCTGAAATGGGTGATCTGGAAGAGGGGAAATACTTGTGTGAAGGGGATCCCATCTAAGTATAATGTGTTCTTATTATAGCGATACTTCTTTCTGGTTTTGCTAGCATGAAGGACTGCAGACTAACATTCTTTTTCCTTACTCTAACACTGAGTCATCAAGGTATAAGCTAGATCCAGCTTGTCCTGCCTTTTCCATACAGTGGACCAGATACCAGTTCCATCACAGGCCATTTACAGACAAGTGTTACTCTCCAGTCACTTAAGTGCAATAGCATTTTACAGTACTTAGGTGTATCAGTGAATGGAGGATATTTTCAATGGCCATTTAGCTTTATGTGCTGCTGTTAATGACTAGTTGGGGCCAGATAGAATTATCCCATGCATGGGACTAGTCTGATTGCATTCACTGGGAGCAGTCGTCATTTCCTAACTTTCTAAGCAATAGATCATAATCTTACTTCTCATTTTCAACATCTATCTAAAGATTTCTGTGTTTGCTTGTTGTTAGTTTAAAGCAGATACTTTCATTTTCCTGTTAAAATCATAAATACATCCTAGCCAGCATGCTCAAATAATTCTACAGCAACATACCGGAAAGGAAAACAAGGGAACAAAGGGAATGGATTTCTGCACCAGTGCTTTGAGGTTAAACCACCAAAGGGAAACATACAAACAGCAACTTCTCAAGCTGTATCCATGCTTTTGGGGTATCTTTTACCAATGCACTAAATTAGGAATTTGATTCAAATTAATGAAAAGAAGTTAATTCAGAAGAGAAAACCACACATTGCTATGAAACCAAATTGCCATRGTTTAGTTGAAATACATCTTATTTTCTCCTCCAGTCCCCATCACTATTATTACCTCACAGTATAGTGTGTCATACGTATTCCAAAGTTGGAAATTGTCCAGTGTTCTAAGGTTGTTTAGTTCAAGTCCTGTATTAACTGCCATTGTTTGTAAAAAATCCTAGGGAAAAAAAAATGAAGAATACACCACAAATACTCAATACCTGTGGAATGAATACAGATTCATTAGCATCCAAACTGGCAACACACCAATGTTTAATTTTACACAGGTGAAGCCCTTATAAGGGAGGATTTTGGTTGCAGTTCTCATTTTGTAGCCACTTCAAGATGCTGATCTTCATTTCAGGCACTGCTTTATGTTTGACCTTGCTATGGTTAAATCTGATGCTCTTTCTATTGCATTCTTTTCTCCTTCTTCTGACTGCTCCAGGAAGGTACCTCAGTCACCTCAAGCCTTCAGAAGAAAAAGGAAAGCACAAAGGGAAAAGGAAGGTGGGAAAAAGGATGATGAATAAACAGAAAATTAAAACAGAGGTGAATATGTAGGATGAGGAAAAGAAGAAACTGAAGAAAAAACTAGTTTTTGCTTCTTTCTTTGCAAGGGGGCTGAGTTTCACAACAATTMCCGTAGGGATACTTGCTTTGTGAAAGAGGAGTAAAGGGACTCCATAATATCCCTTATTCCCATGTTGCCTGTTTTACACTGGTAGCTGACAAAAATTGCTGTGAAGTTGTAATTCACCTCMCTGGCAGGACAGTGAGACTGAACAGAGTAGGTTTGCTGGCAGAAAGTTAGAAATAAACCAATAAAAGGAAAATGTTTGGCTCAGCCCAGCCAGTGCAAGCAGTGAGCCTGAAGTGACTCAGAGGATGTCTACAGGTGTAGTCAAGGGTGTGAGAACCACACGAGACCCCTGCTTTATTTGTGAGGTAGTGCAATTACAAAGTGGATCACAGGCTAACTAGAGAGCAGCAGTAACCATTGTCCAGAGTAATTATTGTTCCCAAGAGCACGGTTGCTTGGGGCAGATACACCCACCGTGTGCCACAGCCTGTTGCAGCATTGTAAGGGGAAATTCTGGATCACTAACTGCGAAGATGTGTGTCAGGGCCAAAGCGGAAGCATTTCTTTTGATGAATCCAGAATGC
Organism: Rhea americana; assembly: GCF_003343005.1. Lineage (NCBI taxonomy): Eukaryota > Metazoa > Chordata > Aves > Rheiformes > Rheidae > Rhea > Rhea americana. The sequence goes on along the minus strand of NW_028186479.1, from coordinate 5,311,411 downwards.
ATCTCTAAATGACAGCGTGTGAATACATGCTATTCACTGAAGCTGTGGTAAAGTTTTCAATAGTCAGAGTGTTTGCCTGGCTGGGCTTGCTTTCGTTCTCTTTTGCAGCATTAACTTCAGAAAGTCACAGCAGGAAGACCTAGATTTTCCTGGATTTCAGGATGTTTATCAGATTTTTAGACCTGGCTTTGTGCTACCCTAAAAACTGGAACTTTGCTGCATCCAAAATATTTCCTCTCCCCTCAGTTCATTGAACTTTAATTACATGCAGCTCTGAGTAGTATCAGAAAATTAATGTTCAGGTTTTAAAAGATAAGATAATGTAGACAAGCTTGAGAAATGTATTTCAAACATACTTTTTGATGGCTGGCTTAAATTTCTGTTTTTAAGAGAGTCCTGAGGACTTTTTATGCATTTTAGCAAAAGCAATCAAATTAAAGTTCCATAACCTCTACATGTTAGGTCCTTTCATTTTTCTTAGATTTTGTTTCCTTTTTACTTTGACTTACCTTGTATGGTTGTATTCTGTTTTGAAATTCACTAGATGTTTGGGTTTCATTCTGAAGTTCATCAAAACGGGGACAGTCATGCAGAGGAAAATGCAGCCTCTGAAATAAAAGAAGTAAAAATTAGAATAGTTCTGGGACTAATTGACACAACTCTAGTTTTTGTATTACTAAGATGTTTTATATTTTAGGATAGATTCATGCCTCTGCTACAGCTGCTCTGTGACACTTTGTCTGGGCACCAAGTTCATGAATTTGATGAACGTAAGAAATGGTCTAAGGTAGCCTGACTTTTCAGTGACAGTCTGGAGCTGTGATAGCTTGACTTCCATCAGATTAGCTAATTCTCTCTGGAAGCAGTTATGTCGGGGGATTGCTTTGGGAAATAACTCAGTCGCCATGTTCAAGAATTTGAAAAAATAGTTTTAAAAAGCTACCATTTACCTCTTTTAGTTTCTGCACCCCACTAGATGCACCTTGACTCCACTTAGTTTAGAATCTGAATTGTTTCCCCAGCTACATATCCTGCTTTCGGTGCTTTGGCGATAACTACTGTAATAAGTATACATTTTAAGTACAGCTTAATGGACAGAACTCCCAAGTAAAAATGACAAATAAATTGTGTTTCGGAAGTATCATAAAGCTATGACATTATAGTGTTGGTCTTGCCTAAGCACATTTAATAACTCCAAGGCTATGCATTTTGAGATCACCTGATGCTATACATTTGATCTGAACCATGTGTAAATACGTACTCACATCTCTGTCAAACTCTGTTCTAGCAAATATGCTTTATGTCAGTTGCAGAAGGACAGATGGTATCTGAACCACCCTAAAAGCTGTCAGTATAAAATTCAAGACTTCAGAATTGTTTGAGTGAACAAAATGAGCTTGTATTTGTTCAGCACTTCATGTCATATCGCTAGAGCATTTTTGACCCAGTACTACTTATCCTGTAACACAAATCATTGCATGGAACTGAATTAGTATACCATGGAGAAATTCAGTCTGTACAGAGGCTTCCAAGAAGACTTACATGTCATTTAACTTCTACATCTATGACTTAAGCAGGATTTAAATGTCAAGAAGGTCTGTTCTACCTTGGGGTGAATATAGCCAAATGCACTTCCTGTGCTTCTTCTTTCTCTCTTATCAAAACACATCAAGTGTTAGGCTTGCAGCAGTCACCAATAGATGGTAACATATTTTCCATTGGAAAGATTTCCAAGGGTGCATTTTCTCTCAGCAGCACACTAGAGGGTAAGGGCTCAAGCTGCAATATGAAGCTGGGGAATGTTGTTTAATTACACAATAACAAATGTTCCTCTTGCTCTATGGCTTAATTATTCCCCTCTGTGTGTTATTAATTAAGCCACTCCCTTTGGCCTCATTGAACAGTACTCAGTRCTCTTGCCTGTTGCATGTTGATAGATCCTGGTCACTGAAAAATAAACTATGATTACATTTTTTTACAGGATGATACTTGGCCTTGACTTCCTTCTTTATGTTGCTCAGGGCTTGAAATATCTAGTTTTAACAAGAGGACAATACTTTGTCCGGATAGTTTGCATATCTAACAGGCATTTTGAGTTGTTTCAGTGAGACATCAGCACCTGCTCTTGAGGCAGTTGCAGAAGTGGTGGGTACTAKAGATTCTACAAATGAGCTTGCCTTCTCCAAACAGGTCACAGGACTGTGCTATGGCTCACCTGAGGATTTTGTGGTTTCTTTAGCCAAAGCATTGACTACTTTGATGCTTTTTCATGTCTGCTGGTGTAAGAGCTTCCCCTAGTATCCCACATTTAAATAACAGTGACGATTCTCCTTTTTGTTTTAGGACAGAGGGAAGTTTCAAGCTGAATCACATTGTTCTTAATGCAGTTTGCTGAAATCTCTTCTCCCTGTACTGGCTTGCAAGCATGGCTTTAGAATGGAGAAATGCCAATGGGCAGGCAGGTGAGGCCACCTTTAATGACAAAGTCCTTTTGATGCTGGTGACTGGACAGGCAGCTTTTGTGTACATTTCCTCAAAGTCTACTTCTATCCTCAAAGGCAGAAAAAATTTAACCTTTTTGTCACTACACTTAATGACTTTTGTCCTTGTTCAATCTTTTATTTACAAAATTCCCTATCACAGGAGCCAAAGAAATGAAAATCTAAACCTGAGTCAATCAAGCAGAGCTGTGTATAGCAAAACTTCCGTCAGACCTACCATTTTAGGTAGGTCTGCTCTTATTATGGACCTTGAGGCAAGCACTATAGTTTTGTTATTTGTTTGTATAGCATGGAGCTATAGGCCCTTGTCTTTACTTGGGTTGCCTAAGTGCTTCCAGAATAGGAAAGTAATAATTGAGAAGTCGTTACAGTGGCTGATGCAAATTCCATTCATTTAATAAACTAAGAAATCAAGGTGGGCAGAAGAGAAGAATCTAAGGTTTTTAAGCCTCTCTAGCTGACCRGTGCTCAGAAAAGCATATATTGTTGGCAGTATATGCTTTGTCGGCAACTTCCTTAGACTACTGTCCAAAAGTGACCATACCAGGAGACATGTTAGAGCTGTGCCTTGAAGAAAGTGGTAGTATKGATTATAAATCAGGTGTTCAGCATTGTAGAAGGATGATTTACATGCAGCTATGACAATTAGACTGTGACATTCTTGCTGGCCACTAGCTACAGTTGATATTTTCTATCAGACTGAACTCAAAGAGAATAGAAAATATGCTTTAGCTCTTTTTTCTGGGAAAGCTTAAGGCATGATAGGAAGTATCCAGCTAATACTCACCCGATCTGATGATTTTGTAACAATATGAACTGGGATAGGTTGCCAGGGAAGCTCGGGGTTCCAGGTTTGGCTGCTAGTTGGTGGAAAGAGGCCAGAAAGGCATGACTGGGCACTCATAATGGTGCGATCATAATCTGTACTTTGGATATAAAACTGAAGATAAAATGGCATAGTTAACATTTAAAATGGCAATAATAAAAATAAGAGGGAAAATTCACCCAACTCATCAATCCTACCTTATCATTTTCAGTTTCTGTTTTTGCATAAAATCAAAATGATGAAATTAAAGTTAGTAGAGAGCTTGTACCATAACTCAGCTTCATAGGACCCTGCTTCATTTGCATACACAGAATTACCAAAGCATTTTTCACTTTGGAAACTAACCTTGGAACTAAGTCTGAGAAGACTAAAAAATGTGATTTAAAAGGAGGAGTGTCTGCRTCCTCTGAAATTCAGAGGTACGTTAATATGATCCATCTGCTGTACCTCAGGGATGAAGGCACTTATAACCTCGGTGAGTAACAAAGCCTCTCATGGAAGCATTGCAAAGCTGTTGTCTTCTGTATTCTCACACCAAAGTCTGTGTTGACAAAAATCCAAACACATGTGAGACCTGTCTTTCACAGGATGAGATATGTGGACATGTGATTCACATGGCTGTGAATGTGTAAACAGGGTAAAAGAGTGTTCATCTGTGAATAGGATAAAACAGTATTGGGTCATTCTGACAAGCTGCCAGTTCATTTTATGGGGTGGAGCTGTTCAAATCTGGAAAACAGGGTTGTAGAAGACCGAACTGAACATAAAGTTAAATACTTCAGTGTATGTTTTCACTATGACATAACTACCTTCCCCTTTCCCACCTCTGAGTTTTCAAAAAGCTTCTGTTACATTAATTATTTTTTTAATGAAAGGAATATGATGTGCTTTTATTTAGCACAAGTCCATAGTCCTGCTATGCTGCAGAAAAGTCCTCCAGACAATTCTGATACATACCTCTTGCCGTTTGTATGTGCTGTTCAGAAAGTTAGAATATCGTTTCCTCATGTATTGTCCAAGTTCATATAGCTGCTGCATTCCAGTCTATGAGATAAGCATACAGATGCCCCTTAAATTAAGGAGACTAGAGAATCTTAATATGCTTTTCTATTTTCTTTTCTGTCTTCACCAATTTTTTTTTGTGATCATTAACTATTTGTTTAACATATATATGTTGTAGATGAGCTGGAATTTTTAACAGAAATACTCGTTTATATGTATGAATAAAATATATTTCTGAAATTCTAAGACTCCAACATATGCAGCAGGATGGGCAATCTACCTGATTCTATACRAACACTGTTTCCAGAATGCTGTAGCTCTGTAAATGTTTCTGAAGTTACTTAGGATCAATATTGCAAGTGTTTGTCAGTTAGTGATAGCTGAGAAAGGGTGATTGGTACTCCAATATCCTGATGAATTTGTGCTTTACATTTCTATGCCTTCAGAAACACTCTTCCAGCTTTGACTTGGTACCCTTGCAGTTGTCTTAGACTGCACAGTCTTTTCTGTTATTAATTGCCAAGGCTATGAGTTGAACTCTTTAAATTTTAGCTGTCAGAGAAGTACGTTCTAACTACTGCTGCTAAAAAGATAAAAAATGGAGAAAAGCTCTTAAAAAGCTGCTCTAAAGCAGAAACTCAATTTATTTCTGTAAAACAAGCTACGTACAGGGGGATAGTAACATGTATTGTCTGAGTGTTTGAATTTTACAGATTTTCCAAGTCTTACTTTGAACACTWAGTGCTCAATTGTCTCTGATTAATGCTTCTCCATTGTAATGACATATAGTTAGTGAATGCAGTGGCCTGTCTTTGCTCCAGAACTTCATGTGCCAAATATAGCTCCAGGTTGAAAGCAGCCTTATTAGAAGATTGTCACCAGAAGCAGCTTTTTCCTGCAAATCTTCCCTTGTCTTGCGAGTAGGTGGTTGCCAGTCGAATGATGAGATCTCAGCTCATCATTTGACCTGGTGAGCAGGTGTCATTTCTCTACTCGGTCTCATGGTGCAGTGCGTAAGGGTCTTAACCATCAGAACCTCAGAAATTTTATGAATACTGGTAGTRTGTAAATTTGCCATTTTTTTGAACGCACATACACTCCAGGAAGTTGTTGCTTGCGGGAAGACAGTCATACAGCTATGATGAACAAAATTTCAATGTAGCAGTAGCTGGATGAATATTGTTGCAAAAATGTTTATGAATAATGGGATATTGCTAATACCATGTATCRCTAGTTGGGATTTACTGATGTTTTGCAAGACACATCAAAAATCTGCACACTTCCTATGTTAGCAGCATTTTTAAATGTCACTAAGGAAGTCAGCATACCTTGGTAAGTTGTCCAAATCCYTGGGGCCATTCACTTTCTTTATGTAGATCAGTTGGAAAGTTTACGACTGGTGTTCGGTCACCATGTCGGAAAACCTGATAAAATTGATGTTAAAAAAATGAGTTAATTACTGTTATCTTTCCCTTCTCACCTGACTTGAAGACAAGCATATAATTTTAATTCTAGTGCCATTTTTCATATAAAAATACTGGAGAGTCTGCAGAAGCTTATTCAATGTGTCAATTAGGATTGAAGTACATTCTTTACACACAAGAATAGGAATCCTTACAGAGGAATTCAGTGGGCATCAACCTGATGACTCTTCTGGCTAGAACTTAAAATGAATCAGCCAAAATGTTAGTGCCCAGATTAGATCCATTACTAGGCACCCTGACAAGAGATCTGACTGAATTTTGGACACTCAGCATCTCTGACTATAAGACCAGCTGCTGATGTGCTTGTATGATGATTTAATTACTTTGACACATACACCTTAAACTTTTTGCCACAGCTTTCTTCATAGCACCATCTTGTAAATGTGTATTATTACTTAATTCTTCTTAATATTTTTGCATATGTTTATGRAAATGAAAGTTGGTAGGATTTTTTCTAATAACTTCAGTGAAAACAAAGAGTTTGCTCACTTTCCTGTACTGGACATGCTAGCATATTGGATGTTAGTGTGATATGTGCAGTAATGTGATTTGTACAACAGAAACCTTAAATGAGCCTTTTTCATTTTTATTGCAGTGTACAAAAAAGTACAAACTTTAGCTTAAATAAATCTGAAAAACTCTAAATTCCCCTTTCTAAGTATGTCATGTGTAGGCTTAGAAGAACAAAGTCTATGAAGTTGTACATGGAAGGAAATGTTGGAATACAAATTCGCAGGGCTCCAGACTTTCTTCTGCAAAGTCAGGCAATGAGCTTAGTTGTTTAAAAAGGCATACAAGTGGAGGCAACAGTAACAGTTTAGATCAGCATCTTGAAAGATTGTGACACTGTGGAAGCATAGTATATTTGTTCATAAAGTGACATCTATTCCGTAATACCTTACTGATATAGAGCATGATTATAATTAATACTCCCCATTGCCTCATTATGCCACATCATTCTTTCTCAAACATCAGAGAGGTTTGTACATGCTAGTTAGTTTGCCACTCCCACGGGTGGGTGTTTCATGTTTATATTTTCTCAAAGTAAACAAAAGTGTTGTGGTTTAATATTTTAATTACAATACACACCCTTTTCAACAGCTCTCTGTACCAATGTGCACAAACTGTTGCTAGAGCAGGTATTTCAGAGGTGTGAGTTACTATCCTTTAAAGGCGAATATAATTGGATTTCTCCTTGTATTCAAGGTTTCTAAAGTAGACAGTAAGGTTTGCTAGAGTGGGTTAGGTGTTACCACCAGAACGGCGTAGAAAACTGATTGTTTTTTGTGACTGGTAATTAAACTTCACTGTAAATGTGGTTGAACTTATATGAATATTTTTCAGMAAAATGGAGTGCTTAGGGCCTCTCTGTGAGGCCTAGCCTACTCTGACAGTAGGCTCTCCTGCAGAAGGTGTGTGGTTGATGAATTGTGTCATGAGGTAAAAGAGTTACATGAGGAGGTCAGTAGGCTGMAGAGCAGCTGTGAAGGTGAGCAAGAGATAGACTATTCTCAGATACCAAACAGCTCCAGGAATCCCAGCCGCCCCCAKCAGTGAAGTTGCTGGAGGGCTCTGTGYTGTGTGAAAYGATACATTATAATGCTATAGAAGAAGGCAGGAAACTGTTCACTTCTCATAGGAGTAGAAAGGCTCTTACTCCTCCTGAAGATCTACAACTGAGGAACAGGTTTAGTGCCCTCCAGGCTGAGGAGGAGCTGGGCATAGCTTCAAAGGAAGCAACTAGGTCAACAGACCCTGTGCCTTGCGGGAACATCCAGAAGAAGCGGCGAGTAATTGTTGTGGGTGACTCCTGCTGCAGGGGACAGAGGCACCTATGTGCTGACATGACCTCTTGTCTAGAGAGGTTCGCTGCCTGCCAGGGGCTCAAATATGAAATGTCATGGAAAGACTGCCAAGGCTTGTCCATGCATTGGRATATTACCCTGGAGTATTATGGAGGATCTGCTTGCACCCCTCCTGGGAAACCTGCATGCTCAATTACCTTTCCAAAATGCTTGTACACCAATGCATGCAGCATGGGGAATAAATGAGAAGAATTAGAGATCCGTATGTGGTCACAGGGCCATGATCTCATTGCAATTAYAGAGACGTGGTGGGATAGGTTGCATGACTGGAGTGCTGTCATGGATGGCTACATGCTTTTTAGGAAAGACAGGCCAGGAGGGTGAGGTGGTGGAGTTGCTTTTTACGTGAGAGAGCAACCAGAATGCATCGAGCTCTGCCTAGGGGTAGAGGAGGAGGCAGCTGAGAACTTATGGGTGAAGATCAAAGGGCAGGCTAACGAGGGGGACACTGTTGTGGGTATTCACTGCAGGCCACCCTATTAGAAAGAGGAAGTCASTAAGACCTTCTACAGACAGCTGGCAATAGCCTCACAATCACAGACCCTGGTTCTCATGGGGAATTTCAAATACCCTGATATCTACTGGAAAGACAKCACAGCTAGGCACAAACAGTCCAGGAGGCTCCTGCAGAGCAGTGATGATAAGTTTTTGATACAGGTCATGGAGGAGCCAACAAGGGGAGCTGGACCTTGTGTTAACAAACAAAGAAGGACTATTTGGAGATGTGAAGGTTGGGGGCAGTTTTGGCTGCAGTGACCATGAAGTGGTGGAGTTCAGGATCCTGCAAGGAGGAAGCAGGGCAATAAGTGGGATGAGAACCCTGGACTTCAGGAGAGCAGWCTTTGGCCTCTTTGGAGACCTACTTGGAGGAATCCCATGGGTTAGGGCAAGAGGAATCCAGGAGAGCTGGTTAATATTCAAGCATCACTTCCTCCCAGCTGGATTGGTGCATCCCTATGAGTAAGAAGTCAAGCAAAGRGSGCAGAAGAMCTGCACGGATGAGCAAGGAGCTCCTGGCGAAACTCAAACAGAAGAAGAGAGTATACAGAATATGGAAAAGAGGACAGGCCACTTRGGAGGAATATAGAAACATTGTCAGATTATGCAGGGATGTGACAAGGAAGGCTAARGCCCATTTGGAATTAAATCTGGCAAGGGATGTCTAGGACAAGAAGGGCTTCTTCAAATGCATTAATATCAAAAGTAAGACTAGRGAAAATGTGGGCCTRCTGTTGAATGCGGTGGATGCCCTGGTGATGAAGGATACAGAGAAGGCAGAGTTACTGAATGCCTTCTTTGCTTCAGTCTTTACTGCTAGGGCCAGTTATTGGGAATCCCAGRCCCTGGAGACAAGAGAGWAAGTCTGGAGAAAGGAAGACTTTCCTTTGGTTGAGGAGGCTAGGATTAGAGATCTTCTGGGCAAACATGACATTCACAAATCCATGGGCCCTGATGGGATGCACCACCTGTGCTTAGGGAATTGGTGGATGTTATTGCTAGGCCACTCTCCATCATCTTTGAAAAGTCTTGGAGAACTGGAAGAAAGCCAGTGTCACTCCAGTCTTCAAAAAGGGCAAGAAGGAGGACTCAGGAAATTATAGCCGGTCAGTCTTACCTCCATCCCTAGAAAGGTGGTCCTGGATCATCCTGGATGTCATCTCTAACTATGTGGAAGAAAAGAAGGGGATCGGGAGTAGTCAATATGGATTCACCAAGGGGAAATCCTGCTTAATCAATCTGTTAGCCTCCTCTGATGGAATGCCTGGCTGGGTAGATGAGGGCAGAGCAGTGGRCGTTGTGTACCTTGACTTCAGCAAGGCTTCTGACACTGTCTCCCATAACATCCTCCTAGATAAGCTYAGGAAGTGTGGGTTAGATGAATGGACTGTGAGGTGGATTGAGAACTGGCTGAAAGGCAGAGCTCAGAGRGTTGTCATCAGTGGCRCAGAATCTATCTGGAGGCGTGTGGCTAGTGGTGTCCTTCAGGGGGTCAGTTCTGCATCCAGTCTTGTTCAACTTYTTCATCAATGACCTGGATGAGGGGACAGAGTGCCTCCTCAGCAAGTTTGCTGATGATATAAAACTGGGAGGAGTGGCTGAYACACCTGAGGGCTGTGCTGCCATTCAGAGAGGTTCAACAAGGGCAAGTGCAGCATCCTGTAGGTAGGAAGGAATAACCCCRTGCRCCAGTAAGGTAGGGGCTGACCTGCTGGAAAGCAGCTCTGTGGAGAAGAACCTGGGAGTTCTGGTGGACAAGTTAACCGTGAGGCAGCGATGTGGCCTTGTAGACAAGAAGGCCAGTAGTCTCCTGGGGTGCATTAGGAAGAGTGTTACCAGCAAGGCTGGTCTAGGGAAGTGATCCTGCCCCTCTACTCAGCCCTGGTGAGGCCTCATCTGAAGTACTGTGTCCAGTTCTGGGCTCCCCAGTACAAGAGAGAAATGGCACTACTGGAGAGAGTCCAGCATAGGGCTACAAAGATGATTAGGGAACTGGAGCATCTCTCTTAYGAGGAAAGGCTGCAAGAGCTGGACCTCTTTATTCCAGAGAAGAGGAGACTGACAGGAGATCTTATCAATGTCTACAAATACCTTAAGGGAGAGTGTCAAGAGAATGGGGCCAGACTCTTTTCAGTGGTGCTGTGACGGGACAAGAAGCAACGGGCACAAACTGAAACACAGAAATTCCACTTGAATATGAGAAAGAACTTCTTTACTGTGAGACTGACAGAGCACTGAAACAAGTTGCCCAGGGAGGTGGTGGAGTCYCCTTCTCTGGAGAGAATCTACCTGGACACAATTCTGTGCAACATGCTCTAGATAACCCTCCTTTATCAGGGGTTTGGACTAGGTGATTTCCAGAGGTCCCTTCCAAACTCAACCATTAGGCGGTTCTGTGATACTGTGAAATCAAGGAATTTGGTCAAAAAGCTTTAACTTTGATGTTTTCCACCATATCATTAAAAATATTCTCAAAATATTTGAAGTAAATTTTGGAAAAAATGAAACTTTAGTTAAAAATTAAGATTTTTTTTTAACCTACAAAAATCAAGTTTTCTTAGCTTAAACAGCTTACAAGATTAACAARATTAGATCAATATGAAATTACATAGTTTCAAGAAAAAAGCTTTCTTTTCTGATCTCAAGCAGCACAGCAAAATATTCCATAAAGTCTTTCTTAAATTGATTACTTTTTATTTCTGCATGAAACTTCTAATTCTGTATGTGTCTTTTTTTACTACAAGGAAAATGACTGAGAGGCACTCCTGTGTCATTGCTTATTTCTTTGGTGTTTTGACATGCTGATATGCCACAGGTCTCACGTGGAATTGATTGTCTTTTCTGAACAAGCTGATGCCTTTGTAAGGAATGAAGCTAAGATTCCCAATTAAACTGTAGCTGTGTACTTTCTTGCTAAATTTATCCAACTTCACAGAAAAGTGTTTTTATGAGTAAGTGACAGTTGCTCAAAACAACAGACATGATGAAATGACTATTTTTASACAATATGGAGTAATAGATCAAAACTTGACCAAGAAGTATGCCTTTTCATTAGTGAAAAAATACTGAAAACATATTAAATTTGAAATACTAGTTCATGATACTTTATATTTAATATGCAACATTTAGGGGGCTGGAGCCTCTGCCCTATGAGGAACGGCTGCGAGTACTGGGCCTGTTTAGCCTGGAGAAGAGAAGACTGAGAGGGGATTTTATCAATGTGTATAAGTATCTGAAGGGAGGGTGTCAAGGGGACGGGGCCGAACTCTTTTTACTAGTGCCRTGCAACAGGACAAGAAGCAATGGGCAGAAACTGAACCACAGGAAGTTCCACCTGAATATGAGAGGAATTTCTTTACTGTGAGAGTAACAGAGCACTGGAACAGGTTGCCTGGAGAGGTTGCAGAGTCTCCTTTTCTGGAGATATTCAAAACCCACCTGGATGCAACCCTGTCTAACATGCTCTAGGTGACCCTGCTTGAGAAGGGAGGTTGGACCAGATGATCTCCAGAGGTSCCTTCCAACCTTACCAATTCCATGATAACCCTYGGTGTGTATTTCACTGTCATAATGGTTAGCCCGTAAAAGCATCTGATTAGCTGCAACAGAGCAGCATTTTACCCCAACAGAAATGGGAACACAAAAGCATATAGATTCAAACATATTTGAATCTATATGGGTGCTGGAGATGTAAAAGAACAAAATTGCTTTTGCTTTTTGTAACCTTAAGAAATAGAATCAGTGGTATTTGTTCTTTTCTAAGAAGCAACACAACTTTTTAAAATCCACATAGAATAGAAGAATGTTGCATTCTGTATTTGTATTTCTACATCTATATTGCACAGTGTTAATATAATTACATGTAAATATTATATTAACATTAAGTTGGAAGAAGAGAAAGTAATAAATATTAATGAGAGCAGAACTCTGCTTTTAGGAAATGAAACACTGAACTTCTTAGCTAGCTATTTTTTACTTGTGCTCAAACCTCCTATTTGCCTGCTACATTTGAAAATGACTGCTTAAGTTACAATTGGAAATGGAATAATGACCTCATGAACAACTGGACTAACTAAAGGCTAACTCATGCGGTTAGTCAGTTCATATTTCAAAAGAGATTTTTTTTTTATTTTAAACTTTCAAACTTTAAGAAAGGTTTGTGTGTTTGAAATTTCATCTTTTTTAGCCCACTGTTATGGAAAAACATCCTTACAAAGCTTACCTTGTTTGTCAAATGTGTATTTCTCAACACTCAGAGGATTTGGATTTTGTTAAAATGGATCTAATCCTTCAAATTMATTTGAAGATACTTGTATGCTTCAGCATTTGTTACTCTTGGCATACAGGTTGCCTTGCTGACCTCTCAGGAGGTACTGAAACTGGCAGGATGAGAGAACAGGAAGAACTTAGGAGGAAACATAGAAGGACAGAAGACACTGGAAAGCAAGAAGGAAGACAGGAGATACGTAAAAAAGTGAAGTGCACATGTTGGTGTCCACGATCTTCTGTCTGAAATGTTTTACCTCAGTCAGTTCTTGAAAGCAATAGATGGAAGGTTTCAAACACCTACTTCCTCAGCTTTAATWGAGCTGGAACCTGACTGGGACTCGCCTGCTCTCTCTTTATAATGTTGTTTGGGTGAGCACTATAGATCAAAATGGCCATGTCACTCAAACTTTGGCCACGAAATGCTTCCTTTTCTGTCAGTTGAAAAATCACTTTGGAGAAACCTGGGGCAGGGTAGAGGATGAACTGAGGATATGACATGTATAGTATATATAACAAACATCTTCATTCAGAAATGCCATGAATTATAGTGAATTATGTGGCTCCGAGTAATAGTGAGCCTCTGACAGACCCAGCTTCAAACAGAAGTATTTCTTATTCTATAACCAGCAGTAGGAACGAAAACAACAGATGAGTGGAATGAACCATGCAACCAAGTCAGGGCAACCATTGACGCGGGAGAAACAGGAACATGTTTAGTCAAGGTTTCAAATGACTTGGATTGATTAGACAAATAGGTATCATACCCTGTCAGCGCTTCCTATCTGGAGTTACAAGAAGAAAGATGTGATGAAACCACTCTACGTCAGAAACTACACCCCTTCGTGTATATGAGTGACGAAAAGAGGGTCTATGTGGGAGCAAAAGTTACAGGTCAGAGTTTCTCCAAAACAGACTCAATAAATCAGGATTTCACTTTTACTTGGGTAACCAAAGGTCCTAGATATTTCCTATTTTCTTCTGTTACGTGTAATTTAAATTGAGTACACAAGAATGCCACTGAAGTTTAATGTTTACAAGTAGGAAGTAAAACTAGAATAGGATTTTGAGAAAATGGTTAGAATTACAGCTTTTCAGCCAAAAGGACTTGTGGCCAATAATCAAAACACTCAGAATCAGCACAAAGATTGAAATCATGAAGAGAGAGCAAGGCACAGTACAAGAATAGCACTATTCTGGAAGTGAGCAAAAGGGAACATTTGTCTGTTTTTCCCCCCGCATATGTATTTTGTATTGTACAATTCTACTAAGAAAGTTTTAAAAAGACATTATGCCACATTTTCACAGAGAAATAATGTTTTTAGGTGAAATCATAGCAATTTACGACTACAGCTGGAAGATGGCCGTTGAATTATCTCACAAATGTGTGTTTTAGACTTACCCTGATTTTAGCCTGACCCTTATTATATCCCATTATATCAGTGAAAAGTTCTGGGGCCAACTCCTATCCTATTGATTTATTTTATCAATTCTGTTCCCAAGAAAATTCAATCAGTGAGTTCAGAAAGCAAAATTATACCATGAATAAACCGAAATCATGCTTTGAGAAAAGATATATATATATATATATATATATATATACTGATTATAAGATTTACTTTATTGTAACTTTTTAGACAGATTGGTCAGTCTGAGGAAAGGTATCAGTGATAAAAATAAGACAGTTTAAATGAAATCTATCTATTATTTTCATAATAATTATGATGTTACTCTGTAAATAAATGAAGTGCTCTCTTCCTATTTTTTTTTTGGTAGGTAGGAGAAGGTGGCCACATAGCTGCAATGAGAAAACTGGTTTTGAGTAGGAAGGCTGTATTTCCATAATGGTATTTCCTGTAATTTGTTCTGCAGAACCATTACATGGTAGAACACTAACAACTGCAGTTCAATACAAGCCTCATTCCCTTTAGAAGATTAATTCTCCAAGGCATACTGACTGCCTGATTTTACCTATATGTGCAGGTTTCTTTCTTACCGTTGGAATAACATTTAAAGATACTGCTATAGAACATTACTGAAACTAGAGTTCAGTTCCTGTATCATGTAGTATCTGATCAAGGAGTGAGGCTCAGCAGGAGTAGGGAACCGGTTTTTCCTGAGCATTCTAGCCTCTTCAAGTGACACATTTACCTAATCCAGCCAACAGACAATTAGATACAAAAAAGCATATCTGAGGCTAGATGGTATGCTTTGAACGCAGGCCTTCTTTCTGTTATCCATACGTGCACTTGATTATCTCAAATAGAGGAAGATAGAGAAAGAATATCTTTAAACTAAAATTCTTTTTTAATGAATGTTAATTCCAATCCTCATAACTTTATGTTGAAAATATCACTTTAGATTAAATATTCTTTATTAGTACATTTCTTGTTAAAAAAAGAAATAAGGATGAAAAGGCTAGACAGCCTTCGCCATCTAAATTACTTCATTGATTTAATATCTCTTTTTTTACCAGAGATATTGGGGAAACTGATGTTGAAGTCGTATCTAGTTGCTTTAAAACCAGAAATGGTCCACAAAAAACTATTACAGTCAGTTTTCAAACCAATGATAGTTAATGCAACATGTACATCAAATGTCTACATAAAATGCCATTCTCAGAGCACCTTGTAGCATGAATAAATTCAGCTTCCAAGCACAAAGAAGGTAGGCCAGAATCTCCAGTTCTCAGACTGTGTAACTGAGTATCAGCTAAACTGAACAAGAACAAGTTAGCTAGACCTCAGATCTCTTGACTCCTGTGCGTTATCCTTCCACCACAAACCTAAGAGGTTCAATTACCTTCAAATAATAACTAGAGGTTAGTGAGTGAAAAATCCTATAACTTGAGGCATTTCATCTTCTTTAAGAAGTCCTTAAATTCAGTATGCAAAAGGGCAGAAGTAATTTTTTCTAAGTCTACAGAGAGGCAAAGCAGTTGCACACCTTGTTCAGTCCAAGAACAGTACCAGATTGTAGCATTTCCCACAATTAAACAGAAAATCCATCTACTTACTACGACCACAAACTTCAGTTCTCTTTCTGCAGTAGTCTGCTGAAACAGAATGAAGATGATATGAAAAGCAAAACACAGAAGCCTAGATTGGCTGGGAAGCCGTATCACTCCCATCTTGGCAGSAGATGAAAAAAGACTGTAGCTCCAGCAGCTGCTCCAGCTGAACAGCCCAGACGCCAGGCTGTACTTTAAAAAGGGGTGGAACTGCTGCTGATGAATCTTAAATCCAGGAGGAATGTTGTCTGATTATGCAACGAATCTCATCATCCTTTGTTTGCAAATTACTGTTTACATTCTACTTAATGAAATCATAATTCAATTCCTCCTTCTCTGTGATATTTTTCTCTTTTGCAGTGTAAGGATGAGAGTTAAAATATGAAGGAGTTCCTAGTCATCTGGACTGTTTCAACCTACCTGTTCAGTTTCTGCTCTCAGAGCTTGGACTCTTTCCAGATTGTAGTATGGCCAAGAGGATGAATTTGGAACCRAGAGTCAGGCAAACTAGGTTTCTCTTTTTTCTTTGCTGGTTGGATAGTCTATCTCCTCACCTTCCTTTCAGGTTCCCTCCCCTCTGTGTCCTACCTTTCCCCTTCTATATTACTTCCTCCCACCCACAAATCAGAATACTTATTTTAAACAACATTTCATGCAATTTAAAATTACCAGTCCTTTAGATAAAATGGTAAAGTTACCAGGATCTCAAATAAAAGAATTAAAAAATACCTTACTATTGGTATGTTCTTTAAACTGCTTTCTGGGCAGTTGTTTGCTGTTTTCTGTGTTGCTTTCATTTTCCCTTGGAATACATCCATACTTCTCCTTCTATAACTGTTTCTGTCAAGTTTCTTGTTTGGCTTCAGTTTGCTACAAAA
Source organism: Rhea americana (assembly GCF_003343005.1). Taxonomy (NCBI): domain Eukaryota; kingdom Metazoa; phylum Chordata; class Aves; order Rheiformes; family Rheidae; genus Rhea; species Rhea americana. The sequence continues at coordinate 5,295,081 of NW_028186479.1, read as the reverse complement.
TTCYTCATGAGCTGGCCCTGGAGTTCATATTTTCATTGTAACTGTTTAAGAACACCAATTCTGCCAGTGGCTCACTGGCTTTGAGTAGATTGCTCAGCTAGCCTATCCTGACTTCTCTCTAAAAAAAGAATGACAGTAGTTTGTAAGGATTTTGTGGATGAGTGAATTACGGTTTGCAGAGAACTACAAATATGAATGATAAAACTTAGGATCTTCTGTGAATTCTCTGAGTCATGTCATCCCCATCATAGCCAAACCTGTCTCAGGGTCTTCTGCCAAGCTGCCTGCAGCAGGTGTTCTACCATTTTCTGGTGCCCAAACCCYGCCTAAGCCTCAAGGGCTACTCTGTTGTGTGAATGACCCTGGGTATCCGTTTCCTTTGAGGAATGGGAGGAGTGCCACAGATCCGCAGTTGCCCCATCTCTGGTAAAACCATGCTCAGCTATTTTTTCAGCACTCTCTTGAATTTCTTTCTTCCTCCACTGTTATTTCCTTGTCCTCCTTTTTGATCTCTCCTGATGTGATTGTGACTATGCAGAAGATGTAAGAGAGTCATTCATACTTTATAAATGCATAATACTTTGTCCTGAAAAGAAATATAAGCTGATCATCTTCCTCTAAAGTTTAAGAGTACGGGTATAAAAGTATACCTTCTTTAGAATATTTTAATATGCATCAAGAGTCAAGAAAGGATACCATACTTTATTAACCTGTATAGGTTTTTAGATCGGTGATTCCCAAGTATTTGGGATCAAGGAATTCCTRTTGGCTCTAAGAATTTTTTTTGCATCTTCCTAAGCACTTACCATGAAATCCATAACTGATGAGTTGATATAAGGTTTACTCCTTCATTGTAGCTCTGTGATGAGTGATCATGACTAATGAAGGTATGCACACTATAGTCTGTGAATCACATTATTGTAGTATTTCTATAGACCCTTCTTAGTAAGCTTCACTTTAGATATGAACGCATTTTTTTTGTTGAGGTGGATAGCATCCTTCAGGAGTTATACTTTCAGCTGTGTTTGAAAGTGCATAACAACTACATTTTATAGAAATATTTTGCTAACATCTTTAAAAATGGAGATTTCAACCCAACACCAAGCATATGATAAATAGTTTTGGTTTCTGTGGCTTCATTCTTCCCTTTGGCACATATACTATTTTGCTAGTGAGATTTTTTTAATGGCAAAAATCATTGAAGAATAGTCAACACAATACTTTACATAAATCCCTACGCATTCCAAAATGGAAAAAGCCCACACGAATGTACCATACTGGTTATGACAGGATCCTGTAAGTACCCTGTAAGTAATCTGTAAGTGTGTTCATCRCACACATATTGTCTTTGAAAGTCTCCTACCTTACTGGTCTTGCATGTTCATTCTAATATGGGATATGAGCAGACTTCCATTTCTACTATGCTTTTAACAGCTATAAACTTACCATACTCTTCAACAATATCACCCTTAACCTTTTTAGGAAAAGTTGCTTCAAAATAAAAAATATATCCATGTAAATGGACTTAAACAATTTAAATAATCTTTATGCTAATTTGGTTCAATGGGTATGTTATTAAGATATGGCAGTAAGTGGAATTAGCTTAAATACAATTGCCCATTTTTAGAGTATCTATTTTGGAAGCTTGCTGAAGCATAGCTAGATTGGTTTTGAAGTAGACTAGTTGCAAAAGAAACCATTCTCTAAAGTACAGACTGTGCTTTAGCTAACTGCCCAGGGTGGAGGGCAACCTGTACGCTGTGAAAGGACAGGAGCCATGGCAGTCAAAGCAGCAGCAGGTGAGACTGCTGTCTGCACTCATGGACCTGGCTGCTCACATGGGCAAAGAGCTCAGGTACTGCTGCTGACCAGTTTTGTAATTCAGCATTTAAACTGGTTTGGATTAATTTGCAATCATTTTATTCAATTTTTTGAGCCAAGAGAGGGAGAGAAAAGAAAAATATTGGTCATAAACAAAATGATACATTTCCTTTAATTTCCAAGCATTTACAATAAAAAGCAAAAGGCTGGGTCACAGGCTTCTGTTGGATCTTCTACTTTCATCCAATTTTAGGTACTTCGGATGTTTAGAAGCATTCATCTATAACACTTGAAGGCTTAACTTGCTTCTGGTGGTTACTGGTTATGAATCTACARCATTGGCAAAGGAAGGATTTGAACTTAATCTGCCGCATCTTGGATGAGTGCCTTAAGTACTGAGTAAGAAGAAGGAACTCCTACTTACATCACTCCTGTGAAACAAATCAAAATCATCCAATGAATTTGACTCATCCTTGTGAATGAATTTGTGAAAATAACATCAAATTTTTCTTCTGCAACCTTTTTTTTTTTTATGTGTTTATTTATTCATTCACTCAGCTCTGTTAATAACCCAAAGAGAAAAGGAGGAGAAGAAAAGAAAAAGATTGTAGTCTGGCCGGGCCAGTGCCGCACTAGCCAGGCAGCGTCAAACTCTTGTTGTTGCTCATTACCCATCTTGCTGATATTGTTTCTGCATATGATAGGAAAAAAAAGGAACATCATAAAGTACCTGTTACTTAAAATACTATATGAGACTATGGGACAGATTTTTCAAACTGTGTCTGCTGGTGCAGTAGCATAAAACCTGAAGTGCTTTACTAATATTATCCATTTGTTTACATCCCCAATATATATTCATACCACAAGATCTGGGCCTTAAGAACACTGATGTTTATTTTTTCCATGGAGTAAGCAAGGTATACAGAAGGTATTCCTTTCTGTGTTCCTGAAGTGATAATCTAAAGAATGAAAAACATTGTAAAGAATGTGTGTGTGATGGGGGTTCTGTTGAATAGGGACAAGGGTAACAAAATAATTTGGAAACCCATTTGAAATTAATTTTACTACACCAGAAATCAATCCCCCTCCACCCCAATGTGTTCACTGGGTCATGTAGCAGGGAAGAAAATATGATCTGATAACGTGATGGACAAGAGGGACCTTCTRTTGGTATTCTCTGAGTAGTGGGCTCAGTTAGGCTGCACATCCGTGGCTGAAGTGAAGCGCTCAGGCCAGGCTCCTGTTCCATGATCCTCCATATCAGAGGAAGCTGTAAAGCGTAAGAGTTTTCATACGGTTCTGAAAAATCTTGAGAGACTGATTCAGGTGAGGAACAAGGGGAAGGACTGGCAACTYGAGGCTATGGGTGTCTTGCGTTCTGTGTGTGAGCCTTCTCAGATCTAGGAAGTCAGCAGAAACCCCTGCCTTTGACGGGGTAAGAGAGAGACCGGCTTTATAGCTCTTGAACTTCCAGCTGCAAATATCTGGCAAACAAAACATTAGAAGCAACTCAGGTTGACATTGGTCCAGAGAYAGGAGAATTAGGAACAGGTTCAGAATAGAAGAGAGGGTGCCTAGAAGAGTACTGTCTGTGGCCAAGGCTGTAATCTTCTTAGCAGTCTAATGCTGATAAAAATGGATTATTACATTTTCATCTTTATTTGCTTTCTTTTAGCAATTTTTTATTCCTTCTTATTAAAGGAGGTATGACTGATAAACTGTGTGGTTGTAAGATAAATCATTTGGAGAACTTACACTAATTCTCCTGTGAGGGCTGCAAGACCTGGGAATGCCTTCTGTTGATGGCCATTATGGCCATTAAGGTAACATTAGAAAAAAAAAGCTCGTGGAAAGATGAAGCTCATCTTTGCATTAGGAAGAAGCTAGACCTGGCTGTCTTATGCTGTGAGAAAATATTCTTTCCTTTGGTTGCCTGTTGTGGTAAAAGGGGTTGCATTTTTTTCACTAAAGGGAATCATTTACTTTTATCTACATTTTTCAAGCTCCTTGCTGTGAAACCTAACTACAACTGTACTTGCTGAACTGTGTTTAAGTCCTTGCTGGTGCTGGAAGCGAAGGGATTGTTGCCTGGGCCYTGCGGAGAAGAGAATGGGCTTTTACAATGAGAATTCTGAAGCCTAGATTCTTGCTGGAGGGAAAGGGGGTCTTTTTACTTTTGGAGTTCTTTTATAGCTTGTGGGATAGCAGTTATCTGTGTATGCTGTAGCTCTAAAAATGTGTATATGATTCCCAGGCTCTGAAGCACAGACTTTACAATACGTGATTAGATCTGAGTATACAATCAAGGTAACAAAAGGAAGGTATTTGAAACAATATTTGAAACCACAGATGATTTTTCTTTCAGCATTGACGCTGAGCCTTGCTGTCTTTTCGGAAGAGATGGAATGCCTTAACCTCCAAAAGCCTTGTCTGGTCAGTCAGTTGCCAGCAAGGCCTTTATGGCAGCAGGACTGGCTGGAGGCTTCTTTGAAGTGTGGAGCCACATTTTGTCCATAACTCTCACCTTGTTTCTGTATGACAGTGGGAAATTTGTGTATGTATGTGAAAGAGAGAAGAAAAAGGAAAACATCCCTTCGCTAAGTAAACAACTGTTACCCTCATTTTTGTAGTTTCTGGGATATATTTGCATAAAACGTTTCATTATTTCTTGAACAAAATAAAGTAGGAGGATGGTGGAATGACTCCTTCTGTGGACGTAAAACTGCTTCTCTCACCAGTTCTGGAAGTTCTTAACTCATTCTTAAGAAGTGGCAATACTCCCTCAGAGACATTTTTCAATTTTACTGTAAATTAAGGCTACAAGTCTTGAAAAAAATATAACCAAAATTATGTTCCTCATCTAGTCCTGCCAAAGTCATATTAAAATGAATAGACCTTGAAAAATTACTCTGATTTCATATCACACTTGGGTTTCACCATTTGGTAAAATAAAGATACCAYTCATGAAGGATAAGTCACCACTTGTTATGGTTTTAGTCTGCTGTCCTGAGAAATGTTTTCTTCTGATAGAGATCAGGAYGCTGTTGGTCATGCTGATGGAAGGTATGGGAGAAAACTTAGATGGGCTGCAGTTACATCACAGTGTGGGAGGAATTGTTTCATAAAGCTAGTCACTCTGAAGGTCTTGGAGAGAACACCTAAAGGTAGGACAAACAGAGAATCATTCTAAGCACATGGCCTCATTCTCAGAAGGCAGGGCAAACTTATTAATTTGACCTGAACAAGTGAGTACCAAAACAAGTGAATAGGTCAGACTATGACGGAAGAATGGACAAATTTGCTTCTATTGAGGCTAAAGTATGAAAATTCTGTCTCATGGTGAGGAGAGCCACCATGAGACCTTCCTGAGCAGCCAAGAGAGTGCAGAGAAATGTTCTCTGTCTTGCCAAAGGATGCTGACTTGTCATTTCTTCCTATGTCCCACACTAYAGTCATCATTATCTGGAGGAACCTGACTCTGATTTATACTGCAGTCCTACTCCAACTGTTTTGTGTGACCTATTGAAGCAGAACTTTCCTAATCCCATGGTTTTCCCTATACTGGGACCATAAGAAATGTCTATGACCCTTCAATTAAGCATGTTGTGAAACAACTCTGTTTCAGATGGTGTCTTCATATAAAATAGTTTTATAAGGTAAATATTTGAGCTTAATTCCTAGATTTCATGCAAAAAAATCATGTTTATGGGCTTCCAGTCATTAAATACTCTCGTGCATGTATAATCATTCAAAGTATTGACATATGCATTAACAAAGGACAATATTTGAGATGGTTTTTGACAAAGCCGGAACCTGCTGTAATCAGTGATGTTGCGGTTGTGTGTATTAGGTGTGAATGTGACCCGTAAACTCTTTGTATTCCGCTATAGCTTGGTTTAGCTTCCTGCTGTTAGAGTTCAATTGATCCAGTCAATATGCATTCATTCAGAATTGGTAATGTTTCTCATTACAATTCGCTGTGATTTAGTGCAGTACAGTCCAGCTGACAGCCTGCTGCACTGTGCAGGCTGTAAGGCAGTGTGCCCGGATTCCCACCTTTTTTGGGTACCATTTGTGTACACAGCAGAGAATCTAAAACTTCTGCCTGCAGGAAGAGTTATGAGCCCTGAAATTGGGATCTGGCCCCTACAGTTGCTGAGATGGAACCATTCTCACACATTGTGAAATASGGGAAACTGTCTAATTTTGATATGATGATATGGCAAATTTTAATTGGATATTCTGTTGATCTCTTACATGATTCATATATTTTTTGTGCACTCAGTATTACTGATGAAAGKAGTCATGTGGTGATGCTTGATGTAAGAGGCTTGACTCCATCTGACTCTTATTTTAGCAAAATTTGAGAATTGAAGCAATGTGTAGCCCTTGTACTGAAACTGAAGGCTAAACAATTGGATCTTCATTAACGACAGATTTTGATTATAAGGTTGAGATTTTTTGTGTGTATTTAGTTGGTTAGTTACATGGCTTGCTCTGTGAAGGAGGAGATTTGATATCCTGGGGCTTGTTTGTTCCTCATCTTCCTGAAGGAATATAGAGCTAGATACAAGAAAAACAGTGTAATTCTCTGCCTTCCTTTTCCCGCCTTCTGCAAATATAGATATCATCAATGGTCAAATGGAAAATTAGAAATCCTGATCTGGAAATGTAAACATCCTACTGGGGAGTGTATTAGTGTTGCCAATGTGTGTCTGTATACTTTTGATATTCTGGGAAGTATAAGCCTGGTATACTATTAATATTAGTCTGTTTTGATCTCTAAATGTTCCCTAAAATCAAAGGAACGCATAATATTGTTTGTCAGCTTGGACAAATACTCTACATTTAGAGAAGATAAGGTGGATTAACATAATTCAGTCCATTGAGATCTGCTTCCTCAGTAACCGAAGGTTCTTTTAGACTGCGCTAAAAAATAAAAAATAAAAAAGGAGTATCCTGGAGTGTAATCAGCCATGTAAACATTGATTCCATTTCACCAGAAACTTTAGCTGCTGTAGATAAATATATCAGTGGAGTAAAAATTATGGTTATGGATATAATTCTGTCTTATTGGATCTCGATTTCTTTTTATTTCATATCAGACCCTTCTGAAAAAGATTGTTACTTCAAATGATCCCTTGGCAGGACAGGGTGTAATCCTGACTTTACTTTTGAGTGCATGTGCTCAAAGCATTTGACTTACCTCTTTTTATGTTTTAATCCTACATTCTCTTGTCCAGTGGTGTACTAGGACTGGTGAGACCAACTGAGTAAATCTCTCTAGTGGACAGCGAAATTTGCAGCCAGGGAGGGTGAGTGGATGAGGATCTCTCAAAGAATTGTTCCGATAGTACATTTCTATGGTGTATTGCCTGATTTAAAATACACAAAGATAAAAGAAAAAAAATCATTAGGCATGCAGAACCACACAGAACGTACTTCTGTGTTGCAATCATTGTGCTTAGGGATAAAGCTTATTTGCCTTGCTATTAATATAACCATGAGTACACTGAAAAGATCTTTTTAACCAATAGATGGTCAATACCAATTTACATGTAGCTTGTCAACTTGGTAGAGAGTCAAGGAGTTAAATATATAAACAGAGAGGAGTAAAAACTCTCATAAATGTGATGTAGTAATATATAGAGAGATTTCAGGCTATGGTACTGTGATTCTGCTACTTTCATTAAGTACTAAATTGACTCCAGCTATAATAATTAAAATCAGTCTATAATCATTTTCTATGTAGTGAACCTTATGTATCCAGTTTAATTAGTTTGAGGTATAAATAAATTACTTTTTAGAAAAAGTACATGCTTTTCATGCTTTTCAGTACAGCTTTTCCAGATACTTGCCCATTGTTTTCCTGATAAAGTTCAAAAAAATGACAGGCACTGTAAGGAGGCAGTTTCCCATTGAAGACATTGAGGGCCATCTGTAAAGCAACAATAGTAGCTGCATGCTGTAAATACAAGAAACCTTTCTGTTAAAGGCATACCGAAAATGACTTCATACAGCTATTGCCTAATGTGTCCAGCATTATAATGTGTCCATGGGCATGTGCAATTCTTATCAAAGTCAGTAGGAGCTGCAAAAACTTATTTTAATAAGAACCWGTGGTTTTGCATGAAAAAATAAAAAACATTTGAGATCAGATCAGAAAACTCTTTGGCTGATATTGCATCTGATAGATCATGCTCTAGCTGCAATCAGAAACAGCTTTTTGCTAACAACAACCCAGAAATTTCCTTTTCTGGTGAGAGAGTTTGCACATTCTAAACAAAAATAGAAAGTCACTATTTAGAAACTGCCTTCATAACATCTTCCAAATAACTAAATCTATCTAAAAATTTTTTTTTCGTTATCATCTGGAAAAGATGCAGGAAGCAGGCAGGAGGTTTGTTCCTAAATCATCTGTGTGATAAAAGTTCAATAAAACCTGAGGCTTCGTATTTAGGATCTCTACTCAATCAAAACAGTATTACAATGAAATAAGCTGCAACATCAGGTGAAAAATGGAATGCCGCATGTTTCAAAGTAGTATCTGCTCATTAAAGAAATGAAAAAAATCTGCTGATATGTAAGATTGACCAAAACCAAATATTTGTAGCTGTATTTCATGCAGGAAATGAAGATTCATGCTTTTCACTGCATTTAATAAGTGCAAAAATGTAACATAAAAGCAACAGAAAGGACTCACCGCAGAATACATAATCATCTTTTGCTGATTTGAAGGCCTTCTAGCATCTGTGATATGTTTTAGAATATTTTTTAAAAGAATACCTAAAAGAAAATTGGGGAGCAATGACAATGACTGAAGGAGATGCCTGCATTAACATTTGTATCATTTGTTACCATCTTACCATCATTTGTTACCAGATTTACTAAATTCAATTTATAGCTAATTTGTGTGTAGTACCCTAGTAAGACTGATACTATCTTTTTTATGAACAGTAGGCCTGATTCTGACTCCCTATAATGTATCTTGGGAATTCCTAATATTCTAAAGGGTGTTAAACAGCCTTCACAGCTGCTTTGTGCCGCGAGGACTGTGCAAGAGAGTAATGAATATTGCCCTCTTTCTGGTGTAACTCCATTGATTTTCTGATTTCCACAGGCACAGAAAGAAAAATTTCTTTGAACTATGTGCCTTCATATATCAAATGGTTGACTGTATTTTGTTTAAGTTAACTGGTAAAAAATTGAAAGATAAACTGTATGAATTAAATCAGTGTCAATGCTAATATCTTAGCATAAAGTTGGAATCTTCCATGAAGAAAAATCCTAAGATGAGGACTGCACTGCTAGAAGAATTAAACACACTTCAATTACTTCTTTGATTTAATTATGTCTTCAGTTACTGGCAGATTTTTAAATAGCAATTAATAGTGAAGCAAGAATGGAGGTTTGAACTTTGCACTTAGTTTTATATGTCTTACAGCTCCCAAAAAAGCAAACAAATTAATCAGGGCTTATTTGTGATTTGTCCTTGTGGCTTACAGAAACTGATTAAACAGCCATATAAAATAAAATTATGCAAAAAGGATGACAGAGAATGAGTGAAGGATGAATGAGTGGTTAAAAGGATATGATATAAACTATTTTTTAAATTCCTGGATTTCAACTACTGTCTACTGAGCAGAATAAATCTTAGAAGCAGTTTAATACTCTCATTTTAGTACTCTCAGCAATGGAATATGAAACTCTTASGCAACAATGTTACTATGCTACAGTTTATTACAATTAATATTTTGTAAGTTAAACATAGTAGCTTACATTAAATTAAGACTTTATTCAGTCCAGTAAGAATTTGCATATTACTTCTGGGTTTCTTACACAGTGTAATCAAAATGATACCTCCTTTATAATGTTGAATTAGGATATTCATGAGTCATCACCGTCTCTCTTACCATTAATTAAAATCTTTCAGTGCTAATCATCAATATCCATGTCATGACATCTTTCATAGTTCTACTATGGAATCAGTGGCAAAGTTCATTATATATCCTTCATTTTCTGCTCTCCCATTGTATTCTTGATTTTAAATGGTATAAGAATTCAGCTTACCTCCTTGTAAACGTGATTTTTGTATTTGTTTGTGAAACCCAAATTCTGCCTGTAATAACAATTCTGAGAGCTTTATCAGCTTGGTCCTGACACCGTGAGTAGCCCACACAGGTAAAGTGTAATTGTTAATATCCTACAGTGAAGAAAAAAAAAACATGATTATTTTCTTTCTGATTCCTACTGCTAGCTGTTGTTTATTTTGGCGCATAGTGCTTGTAAGAACAAATTCTGAATTTTTCACTCAAATAGAWGTTTCTCTTCATTTTATAATACAATAATGACTATATTTTCATATACATTACACACATTTCATGTGTAATTCTCACAGCATTACATTGCTTAAAACACATTTGAAGAGCAGTGTTCAACAGAAGTTACTTCTTAGTTACAACACTTATTATGCAAAAGGTGACTATACCAACTGCTGATTCAATTGTCAGTTGCAAGTGTCTTCTGACTCTTTCTTCTTCAGCCATTTACTAGACTATATCCTGAAATCTTTACTTAAAGAAATCCAATATAAAATAATGGTCAGGAGCTTTGAGAAATGAAGAAGATAAGATCCATGGATCAAGCAGGAGTATGTGTAGCTGCAATTTGAATGTACTGGAGTATATGCATAGGGATTAGACATATAGATGAAATTCATATCTATTTACACCAGCTCTATCAGATTCTAACTCAGTCCTCAAACAAAAGTGGAATGGGTATTTTTTCTTTAGGAAAGCAGCCTAGGACATTTTAATGGTTACAGTGCAAAGGAAAAAAAAACATACCAAACACTGCTTGTTCACACTGCACTGAATTCCTGTTTAAGCAATTTCCCTATCTTTCCTCTAGTTCACTGTAACCTGTTTGAATGTGGGCCATTGGACTGAGCTCACCAGCAAGAGCATTCTCATAACAATGAGTACTAAAGAAAAGACCAACTAGTTAACAACAGAGTTTGTTTAAATAAGTGAAACAATAGAAATGTCAGGTTAAACCAGCTCAGGTCACAATGTATTACTTTTTCTTTTAACAAATCTGATTTGTGTCTTGAGAGAAGAACTGGCTACTTGCATGCCATTTAAGATAGTGCTGTAAGCAAGTGAGCACCTCAATCTCCAAGTTATCTGAAAATAAGGTGGTACTTAGCCAATAATAACTAATACAGAGAGATGAACTCTTCTGTGGCTTCATGTTTGAAACAACTACATAGGAAGGCTGTTTTTGTATGCTTGTAAGAGTAAGAGTGATTTTTGTGGCAGATGTCCTAATTGATATCTCCAGAGTCTCCATTAAGTAATATGAAAGACCAAGGCTCATCAAATCTAACACCAGAGGAAACAACATGACTAACTGATTTAGTCTTCCAGCATTTAGATAACTCCCTGATGGCAGCTGGTAATTTTGTACACTTCTCTGGTGAGATGGATTTTTCTCAGTATGGTATAACATTTGCAGTAAAAACCTGTAGTGTTGAGCTGTTCTGCGTTTGGACAATATGGAAGGGTGACTTCACTGAAATGGCAGTGAGGTGCCCCAACATCTTAACATTTCATTTGACTTAAGACCCTGGCTAACATTCCATTCAAGGCTGGATTGACCAAAGTTGGACCTTTGCAGAAACAACAGGACAGAAGGTAAGCTTGTTGTTAGTATCACACCCAAGTATTACATGTTGCTTGTAAAATCCAGCTTAAAACGGCCTCATTGATTTATTATCAACATATTGTCAATATTGAATTTATAAATAGGTATGTTTTCACTTGGATGTAGAAAGTGCTGCCTGCAACAATACAAAAAGCATTTTTAAAACGAGACCCTGCAATTTTGACTWGCTTCAGTCGAGCTAAATTTGAACTTTAGTGACCTAAAGTGGAGCTTGTTGCTAAATTAGGAGTATTTAGGATATTTACACATCCCAGCCAGTTAGCAGACTTTTCATCAAGGAATGAGTAAGGCCTCTGATAACCTAATTCTTCAATGCAGGACRGAAACCCATGAAAGTTAAGCATCAAAGTACCTCATTGTTGTAAAATCCATGTTTCTCTGTGATATGCCCAGTCTGTGTGCTTAGAGTAGYCTCCCAACCTTGTGCAAACATCCTTTTATGTCATTCCAAAGGCTTCTTAATTCCTGAAAATCCTGTCTACTATGCCCAAATGCAAATAATGACTTTTCTTGCTTACACAACTTGGGCATAAATTTTTTGTGGAAGGATGCTTGTATTTCTTTGCCAACAACGTGTTTTACTCCTCTGTATCTCTGTGATGGGATTTGAAAGAGTAACAAGACAAGTTTACCCAATTTACTTTTCCCTAARCTGTGATATGCAGTCACTGAGAGGATGCTGGATTTAGTTAGCCATGGTTTGCCCTTCTTGTAGTGATGGATGGCCCACAGCAGGCTCACGAAGTCATGGTATGTGTACAGGATTTTCAGTTGCAAGTTTGACGATGAGAGAGAATTTCTGGAATTTCTGGAAAGGAAGCTGAAAACTGTCTGTGGTTCAGAAAATAAAATAGGAATCACAGACTTGTCCTCTTTTGATGTCTTACAAACCATGAAAATAAGAGATAAAAATAATTATGAAAGTAAGAGAGAAAACTGATTTTGAGAAAGTGTAAGTATTTCTATTAGCCTCAGGAATTTTCTTTATATATTACTTACCTCAAATTGTAAAGTGTCGGAGAGCTTCTGAATTCTTTCAGTGTTCAGCTTCTTCAATGGGTATCCCGCATGAGTGGCTAAAAATTTGAGAAATGGCTGGAAGACAAAAGAAACCCCAAACTTGTACTTCGGACACAGGGCCTTTTTATGTTGTTCTTGCACACTGCCATAGTGGGACATAGCATTTTTTAGAAAAAAGAGTCTTTGCACTTACGCTCCTAAGCAATGAGTTTATGCCCGGTGGCATTCACAGGTGGCCATTCAATRCCTATTCAAGTGGATCCTCTTCCTTCCCTCATGCCCTGTTCTCATAACTATCTGGCAAACACCAAATGAATGCTCGCACAAAAGCTCTTAAGAGCTTGTGAAAACTTGCTTTTTATCCCTGTTTCTTGCCCTAACYGCCATCCTGCCTCTTCAGCTATAGTGGTACAGGTCCTCATTCTTGGTCATGCCACCAGCCATTTTGCACTCTGGTATGTGTTTCTCACTGGCCCRTCCCTTCCCCAAACAGCCTAGCTGACCTTTTTCCTGTATCTGTCCTGTTCTTGAATTGCCAAGTTCATGGCTTCACCRCTCATGGTGGATTCAGTCCTACAGAACATCATGAATTTAGTAACCTAGATCTCTAATATCACACAACACTTCATGGGGAAATTATGATATTGGACAGGATGCTTCCATTAAGAAAGCTTTAAGATGTGTTTTACACCTGATATATGCCACTAGCTTTTCTTTTTATAGAGATCAAGGTTTTCTTCTGTGCTTTTAAGAGAATTTGGCCTATTCTATCTAGAGAGGGATGGTGATCTGAGTTCAGATTCAAAGTACAGGGGAACTTTGTGGTAGAAATATTCAGGCTGGAGTAGAGTAGAAGGATCCAGATATTTGAGGAAGTCTGGCAGAAAGCCAAAAAGTGCTTAAAGGCTTCTAAACATGTAGAAGTTAATCTTTTAAGGGTTAAAAGGACAGTGATAAACAGAATCAGTCTGATGATACTGAGCAGAAGAGAGGCACTACATAAACTAGGTAAAACCAGGAATAGTGATTAGCCTGATTGTAATACCCAGATGCAGAGCCAATGATAGATGGCAGAGATGAATAAGTTATTAAAGATGGTAGAAAGACAGATGAGTTTTATAGAGCCATTTTGAATAAACCTGTGAAGAAAAAAAWTGCAGTGGACTACACAAGTGATTATATACTCATGGCAAAGGGTTTGGTTGTGGAGAGAGAAAGGAAGGGATATACTATGGAAGCAAGGAGGAAACATATGTGAGCACCTGAGTAAAGACTTTGGATATGAAACATGAACAGGTAATTGAAGAATGCACTGAGGCTATCACAGAAAATCTAGGGAACGGAGCCATGAGAGTTTTGTGGGAGAGGAAAAATCTGAACTTGCAGAGAGTAATGTAGAGAGAGGTGTCAGAGCAGGAGTTGCTAACATAAGACTAAACAGAGAGAGAGAGAGAGATTGGAATGAGACACCGATTTGATCTGAGATTTTATTTTGTAAATATCTGTTCTTCGAGAAGGTAGGTAGAGTGTTTTTTACAAGGTAGTCAATAATTTATCTTTTCAATGAATGCAATTTTCAATTGATAGGGATCACCTAGTTCAGCTGGTACTATAATGTTGTAATTGTTTTTGGTATGTTGCCTACACCTGCTACGAAGATTAGAGGTTTAGAAGGACAATATTGACTGCCATTTTTGGGACCTATCTATTCGATAATGTTGCCAGGAGTGATGCATTTTAATTATAAGATTTCCATAATTGAAAATACTTTACCCTGTAGTGCTTGAGCTGCCTTTGGAAATTCCTTGTTGCAAAGGTTTCTCTCAGAAGCTCATTGTATTTTGGGCAATGTGAGAAAGGTAAGTACAGCAACTGAAATGAAAATTGCAAAACATTAGTTAGGCAAGGCACTTCTTGTTCTGCAATTTAATATATCCTTGTTAGGCTGTAGTTCTGATTGGCTGCATTCATTATGACAAGCTGAAAAATAATATGGATATTCACCTTCAGGTCTAGAAGAGTCATACTGATGACCAATTACAAAAGAATCTTTAAATATTCAGAGGAGTAATAGCTGCAGTAGTTCAAAGGATTCATTCACACAAGATGAAATTCATCCCTGGACAGAAGACTAACACAAGCCCTCACGTACTACTTTGTACTTGGCTTCTTCAGAGGTGATTTCACTGGTTGTGTTCAGTCTTTTAACACACCGCCAACTTTTTGCTACAAACTACCATGCAACAGCTGGACTGCAATAGGAGACTTTGTGCATACTTAGTTGTAGGAAGTTGACTAAACCATGGCTCCAATCAGTTCAGCTGCATCATAGAAACTTGTTAAGTTTCTATACCTCAATTTTGTCTTTCTTGAGATGTTTGAAAACCTTACTTCAGGTAAGATTTTCCATAGGTTAAAGATTACATGAGTGAAGTGATTTAAGAATTTGTAAATTCCTTTATCTGAGATAAACTGAGTTTATTCTTGTTTGAAWTTTTTTGCTTTAAATTTTAAACATAAGTCTAAACAAAAGTTGAAACAGAGATTTTCTTAGTGTTTTTCTCTAATGTGCTTTGGGTTCATTTTCCACTAATAAATCTCTATCTATATAGTCCCACAGTTCAAAGAAGAGCTTTAAAAAGAACCTGAGAGTCTGAAGGAATTATTAGCTGCAAAAACATCACGACAGTTCCTCAATCTTTTTACAAAGACGGTCTATCTATTTGAGAAAGTAGGTAGCTATTCCTGAATTCTAACCATAAGCTCATGAACAGGTATGACTTTACTAATATTTGATGGACATTTGTTTTGGCTGAAAAGATACTTGTGGTCTCAAGCTTACCAGGTATTTCTGATAAAGCTGAGTAACATTACAATACAAATAATGGGAAAAGGTGGGAAAAACATGTATGTGTTTATGGCTTTATGATCTGTTTAAATAAACTTACTTGCTTCCCTAGATGTGAAGAAGGTACAGTAGCTGCTTGCTGAATTTGATAGTGGTGTTGATACCAGCCAAATGTTCTTGACTATTTGCTTGGGTACCACCATCTGTGACACTATCAGAAGCAGCTCCTGACTCWGTGCGAGGCTGTGTGCATACACAGGAAGATGTGTGTCTCCATATCCTCGTTCATGGTGTCATCACTCCCAAATGAGAGCTACTGCTCCATGTCCCTACTTAACCTGGTACCCCTACTGCAAACCAAGTTAATTAGACTTAGAAGCTCGCACAATCTATCTCACATCACATATGCTGTCCTTGTCCCCTAAACTTGGACTTATACTGTACCCTGATCTTCCTTGATCTTCGTAGCTTTTTACCATAGCTTTTCCACGAATGAGGAACTCYTACACCACTCACAGAATCATAGAATCAGTAAGGTTGGAAGGGACCTCTGGAGATCATCTAGTCCAACCTCCCTGCTCAGCAGGGTCACCTAGAGCATGTTAGACAGGGTTGCATCCAGGCGGGCCTTGAATATCTCCAGAGAAGGAGACTCCASAACCTCTCTGGGCAACCTGTTCCAGTGCTCCGAATCTACCCAGCTTTCCCCTTTAGGACAGTAATGTGCAGCCTACAGAGCTGGTATGCACACAAGACCTTATAGCTCCCAGGTGAGGAGTAGAGAAAGGTAGATAAATAAATACATTTTGCCATATGAACTCATGCTCTTAAAACTCTGAATTTTCTTTCCTTTCCCCTTTTATTTTTTTCTACTAACCCATAAWGTGCATGAAGAATAATCCTGTTGCTCAATTCTTACTGTATTGAGAATCACAAAATGATTCTCTTCTTTTTTCTTTTGGCCAGGGACCAGAAAAAGCTGAGGTACTAGTGAGAATAGATATACTTCCTTTTCACTCATAGAGAAAGTCATTTTTGTGATAACACTTTGTATGGGATTAATCTGTTACTACTTTTACAATGTATTACTCATACCTCATAGGTTAATTCTTTTTTCTGGCTTCAAAACTTGTTTTTTTCTTCTATTTTCATTAACACCATGTCTCTGGAGTTAGTAATTCTGTTCATCTGGAAACTCCTAACAATATTTCTACTCAGCTTATTAGTCCTTTTTGAATAATGCTTGTAACTTAATWAACTTTTCATCACCTTTATTCTACTCCTTCATCTCATATCCTACATATTTTACTAGTGATTAAGAAAAAGCAAATGATCCTAGTTTGTACTCACATTATCATGTGACAGTGGTACTGTGTGAACTGGAATTGGCTGCCAAAGGATTTTGGAGTTCCAAATCTGGCTCTGTGTTGGTGGGTACAGTCCAGCAAGACTTGCCTGAGCACTCATAAGTGTTTGATCACAGTCCGTGCTTTGAACATAAATCTGAAGCAAGAAAAGAAAATAAATTATTTGTGGTYGTGACTGCAGCATATCCTCCCTCTTTTTTTATTTATTATTATTATTTTTTGCTCTTGTTGGAGGAAGAAAAGGACTGATACTGTGCTGGGGGAGCTGACATTAAAATGGAGTAAAGAAGGTAAGAAGGTAAAGAAGGACCCTGAGATAGAAAGGGGAGTGAGAAAGAGAATTAAACTGGCCTAAGACCTTGGAATACAAATTTGGTGTGCAAGGGAGTTGCAACATGGTAGCAGTTCCTTTGGAAGTCCTAATGAAAAACATCATATTGACTCCCTCTCACCACCCTTTGTTTGGGACAACATGGATACACTAAACAACTTGACCCTAAATGAAAGCTGCATCCACTCTGGAGATGGATGACTAGAATTAGAGATATCCAAGAYAGACAGTCTTCCTTAAAATAGTGAAGGAGCTAAACTTGATATACAGCATCATACACAGCACCCTATACGTACTTTTCAGTTAAACCACCAGCCTGCACAAAAGTGAAGCCACAGCTTCAGGGATACTTCAAAACCACATTGAGTTCTGTATGTTTTAAGTGAACTCAGAGCATACCAGATTCAGACCCTCATGCATCCAGAAAGTCCCATTAGCATCCATGAAAAACGCCTTCCTTTCCAGATCCAATACTTGCCTCACACTGCTTGTAAGCAATACTCAGGAAATGAGGGTATTTTCTCCGCACGTACTGACCAAGCTCGTACTGTTTTTGTATGCCGAGCTGTGGAAATAACAGAATAGTGTAAGGAGTTCAGGATGTGTACTGTGTATTTAGTCCTACAACCAAAAAAATAAAATAATCTTTCATATTATTTTGGTAGAGACCTTTAAGTATTTCCTTTTTATAGTGAAGGAGGAAAGAAGGCAGGAGGAAAATATAGTGAAGTGGCTGTGTTTACAATGTTGGAACTTCAGCTTTAGCATTTTCCAGCTTTCACTGTGAAACATGAACACTGTGGTAACACAGTCTCATTAATACTTAATTTCTTTAACCACTGGAGAAAAAGGAGAGAAGGGAATGTTCAAATTCAGACTACCTTGTATGCAGACTGAGATCATTATCAGTGTTTGAAATTCACATCTTAATGAACAAGCAGACACAGCCTTCTCCACTTCTGGCTGTTGTGGAGGTAGATGCGACTTCTTGTAAATGGAGCTAAGAAGGAAATAATATATCTGTAGTGATGCTAGGGCATTCACCATAGGCAAGGGATTGAATGTCTCACCTTAGAGTGCCTGAATACTTGTTGAATGAATTCTAAGGAAGTTAAAAATGCTGTGCACTTGATTAGCAAAGTGTGGGAATTTAACTTATTTTAAAAGAACTTATCAAGCTGGAGAGCAATATTGATATTAAAATAAATGAATATAAATTAATCATGAGCACATTTGAATTGGCARTTGGAAGGACCATCAAGGCAAAGTTCAGGAACATCCTGCCAGTGAAAGCAGTGAGAGCAAAAATCCCTGACTAGTTGGAGAAAAGAGCTGGTTAAATGTATGAACCTGGACTATATGATGTGGTTTTCTGCCATGGCAGGAGACTGGACTTGATTGCTTAAAAGGTCCCTTGTATACCTGCATTTTAAGAATTGTTGTATTCAAATCATACTCCCCAAAAGACAGTAATTGAAAAAATAGAATCAATTCACTTAATCTCTRTGTTAAACTAAATAGATGATAGTTCTCTGCCCTCACAGTGAAATGGATTTTCCAGCCTCAAGTGATTTTTGTAGCTCTTTACTGAACGTTTTCCAATTTATCAGCATTAAGCACATGACATGAGATTGCATGCATTGTCCTTATAACGGTTTCAGTAATGTTATATATTGTCATCTTATTACTTGTACCTGGTGTTTCCTGGCCTAAATTGCAATATATTTGACTTCGCTCATGTCAGCATTGCTTGCACTGGGATCTGTAGAACAGTGATTATCCATTGTTTCCCAAAGTCCTTTCTCAAGTCATAGGATTATAGAATAAGTCAGGTTAAAAATGACCTCAAGAGGTCTCTAATTCAACTTCCTGTCCAAAGCAGAGTCAACTGTGAATTCAGAGTGGGTTACTTAGAACWTTTTCCAGAGTCACTGCTTTCCAAACATGCCCTCCAGTCTATAAATGTGATCACCTCTTCYAGTTGCTAGAGCATTGTGTCCAGAGTTCCTAGAGTATATGCTTGGCTGAGGCTTCTGCCCTAACTTGCTTGCTATGTGTATTATTAAGTCCTGATGCCTGGGTCTTGAAGCCTTCCAGAACCCTTGTGGCCTGGAGCAAGCATTGCACTCTCATAGTGCATATGTGTAATGACTGAGTCATAGGTGAGTTAAGGCATAGGAAGCTGGTTTTAGCCACCTTTCAGACATTCAGTGTTTCTTCCTACCTGATACTGAACTTTGCTGCATAGCTATTACCCTTCTGTGCGTTTGAAGGAAGTGGCATGCGTGGAAATAGGCCTGACCTTGCATCAGAGATCAGTATGGCCTCCTGAGCACGGAGTGGAGGAGGACCCCCTGTGCAGCTTGTTCTAGTCTCATTACAGTGGACAGGTGACAAATGATTAGTTCTTCTAGGAGAAATACATGTGCATTGTGCTAGACCAGCTGGCATAAAGTGTATGAGCAAACATTSTACAGCAGCCTACAACAGAAGCAAGCACCTCACGGTCTGGCTGTGCATGCAGAATAGCCATGTGTCTGGCAGTTCCAGACTCCACATTGAAGCTACTTCAGTGAGGCTGYTTGGTTCCAAAAATCCTGGACAAACAACTGTTTTCTTCCATCCTCACAACATATCTGGGTAGGGAAAAGGAGGAAGACACAGACACAGCACAGGCAGTACTTCTGAGAGTGAAGCAGGGGTAGGGTTAAAACCCCTTAATTTCCTCCTATTTCCTTGGAACCTCTACTACCGTACAGGAGCTCAGCCTCTGCTCCATTCACAAGAGACCGTTAATACAATTACACAAAAACAAGCAGGGTTTCAGTTAGCCCCCAAATTAACTCAAGAAAGACTGTTTCTACAGTTGGGCTCTGCAGTTGTCATCTTAGCTGCTGTTAGTTACTACCTTCAGCTGATAATCAGTTCTGCCCTAGTTCCACCAATACCTGCACTAAAACTGCTAACCTTTAAATCAGCTCTCCCTAGCCTAGCCTGGGAGAAGTTTCTGCTAGCAGTACTGATCTCAGCTGTGAAGCTCATGTGCTAGGAGACACTCCTGCTCAGTGGAGATGGGGAGTACTCTGCGAGCATTTCCACTGTTTCGTGCTACTGATGGCTAAAGCTAAGTGCTTGGTCTCAGGTGAGCTGTGATGGTCACTGGTGCCTGGCCCTCTCAGAAGACAGCAGCCTGTAATCCAGCAGCTCAGTGTACGCTTTGAACAGGAATCCTCATTTAAAACCAGTGACTGCTCACACCTGTAGCTGCCTAGCAACTTCTTTGGCCTGTGGGAGAGCTGTATGTGTCAACCTAATGTGGGCTTTCTCCAAACTAAAACRAAGTTCTGACAAACAAATGTCAAAACCTCTAGCACATTGCAAAATTTAACTGTATTGGCCCAGGTAAGCATACAGACCTTGGTAAGCTGTCCGTATCCCTGCTGCCTTGCAACTTCTTTATGCTTGTCGGTTGGAAAAAACTCCTGTGGGGTATCATCGCCATGGCGAAATACCTGATAAAAAAGATGGAATTGCTTTCATGTTACTGTGCTTAAAATGCTGGTTATAATTAGTGTGGTCCCAGGGAAAGTGCATCAACAGTGAGTACTGTGTCTGACAGGTGCAAAATATATTCATGACTTTCTTGGGTCTAGATAGGTACAATACCCATTTGGCTGATTTTGTTAGATGATCGTGACAGCTTTTTTTTCTCTGCATTTGAAAGCAGTTAGTTTGCAGAAGCTTTTGCAAGTTATATAAACTACACATCATTTTAGAGATTTTAGAGAGGTCAGAAAACTTTGACAGGTATAGACCACAAAATTAATTAGACAGAAAACCGATAGAAATATATACATATTTTTTTAGAAATAYTGGAATGTCAATATTTTGGGAGGACTAACCAGGAATCCAGAAGGAAGAAAATCCTATTGSTTTAAATACAGTTCCTGTGGTTGACTGCTGCTAATCACTCTTTCTTGGCGGAAATTATCCTTAAAAAGCCTTGTGTTGGCAGGCACCAGTGGTGCTGAAAGTGTCATCTAATATCTAAATAGAGGCTAGACTGCTATTATGAAAACATTGAACTTGCCCTGAAATTTCACTTCATATAAAAGATACATATATAAAGATAAATTAAGATTTTTCATTTATTCAATGAATTCTCACATTGTCCAGCATAATTCATGTAGATGTGTGTCATATCATTTTAAATTTTTACTACTAGCTTTTTTTATTTTGTCAAAATAGGGATAAATAAAATTAACAACTGCAGTGCAAAAGTGTGATTTACATGCATGTACAATACTCAGAACTGACCAAATTCAGGCCTCCTACAAACACAGATACATTATAATCATTGCAAACAGCATTAGCTTACAGCATTGAATCTATGTCATTTATTCAATGCAATATACAYCAGTTTGGGTTTCACATAATAACTATTGATTTGATTTTTTTATCCACTGTTTTCTTCCTTGGCACAGCRGAATTTTGCAGACAGTTAAAATCAGTTATGGAATCCTGTTTTACAATTTAAGAAGAATTCTGTTGAATTCCTCTCTTATTGCTGTAAAAAAAGGCAGTCTTTATCAACCCAGACAGTAACTTTCATCTAGGACTGCAAAAAGAAGACAAAATCACAACATCTTATTTAAAATTTGGGATTCTTTTCATAAAATAGAGTAGCGGGTTTTGAATACACAGCGAACACCTCAGTATTCATAATGTACCCCCTGTTCCCCACTGTAGACTAMGAGAAGAGCAGTAAGTGATAAATTTTGAAGAAATTCCATTTGTCCATTAACTATCTACTTACTAATGACACAAACTTCAGTTTTCTTTTTGCAGTGGTTTGGTGAAGAAAAATGCAGAAAAGGCAGAACATGAAACACAGACTCCAAATTCCACACACCAGCTGTCTTGCTCTCATCCTGATGATAGCTTTCACCTATTTTGCACACCGAAATCCGTGGCTGCATGTGGTGATAGAGTAGATATGTGGCTAAGAGGGGAGGAGCTGGCTGTGCTCAGTCCAAAAATGGGCTCCGATCTCCTCTCCTCCTCCCTTTCTTCCCCTCTTGGGGTAAAGCCAAGTACATATTCTCTGGAAATTCATGAATTGAACGGTGTGTTTTGCACTTGTGCTCTRCTTCTGTGCCCCATGTATACAAGAGGTGGAATCTCTGAGCCCTCTAATTCCTGCCCCAGGCACTTGCAGGGCAGCTGAACATAAAGAATTAGAAGTTGTCCTTTGTTATAARCTGGGTTTTGTCAGCCCTTCTCGGAAGTGGGAGAATGCTGCAAATATGCTCTGTGATGCTGTATGCAAAAGAGCTAATAAATCACCCTCATTCTTAATGCTCACACAGTCTTCTTTGAACACTTTTTTTAGAAAAATGAGAAGGAACAGTACTGATAGTTYTTCTTCTATAAAGAATCTCTGACGTTTTTGCTAGATTTGGCTCTAGTCTTTAGAAGRGATAGCAGCACGAGGTTTGGCTGCATGGGAACAGGTCTGAATTCACTGCAAAAATTAAAGATATGTCTACGAACTTTTCAACCCAGCAGCAGATTGACTATGTCTCTAGCGGCAAAGAAGGTGTCATTATCGTCAAGAACTCTGCCTTAAMATTTCATAGTTTTAGGTAAATTTTTGATTTTTACATTTCTTTTGCAGAAAACACTGTCATTATTTTAGCATATAAAAATCAAGAGGTGTTTCTGTCACTTCTCCTGTACATCTTAAAAAAAAATAGCTCAGATACAGATTTGCGAGAAACAGCATTGATCCTACAAGCTTACCGGCCTATGCTCAGTCACATTATTGTGTTAATGAAAGCACTGTTAATATGCAAAATTCAAGAGTAATTTCTTAGTGATGAGAAGTTCTCTGCATGCAGTAGTTTCAAATAAATTTCTGAAAAACAATCATGTCACTACCTAAAAGGATTACATAAGCTCAAGCTAGTTAAAGGCACAAATAAMAAAATTTTCCCTCATAGTTATTATATATGGTCTTGCCTAGGGGAATCAATTATCTTTCCTGAAGTAACAATGTCACAACTTTTACATCTACTGGAGCTAAAGAGATCCCTCTACGAAGCATTCAGAGGTCAGACTTTGTTGGACAAGATGGTTCATCTATCGTTTCTGCTTTTGTGCCTGACAAGTCTTAYCCACTCATTCAGAAATGGAAGAACATGGAGAGCTGCCCATATTTATTGAGAATGAGATTTTTTCTTTTCTTTTGGTATGAAAGACCTGGGGGAGATTTGGGTTAACTGATTAAAGCTGTCCACACTCTTTGAAGTTTGCTGTCACCACTGGCCATCATACTTTGCAAATCTCTTTGAGGAGAGTATGTGTTCTGCTGTTCCTAGAAGACATGACATCAGATGCCACTCCTTAGAAACCTTTCCTTGCTGAGCAGTGCTTTTTATTAGACAGRCTGATATTCCTGAGAAAAAATAGACACGTTTTCAGGACCACAAGGTCCCATACGGGCTCTTTAGGCAGAAGTTCTTCAGGTAGATAAGTCTAACAGGAAGGACAGGTACACAACAGGAACAGAAATGTTTAGCATTATTCTTTTCCAAGCACCTATTGCCTCCCACATTGTATGAGACTTCTGTAACAAGGAAATTGAAATTATTCTTATTTTAGAGAGAAGCAAAATAGCAGTGTCAAAAGAGCTGATTGTTTTCTTTGATCTGATCCTGGAGTTGCTAATTCTGTGGCAAGAATGGCATRAAGGGTTGGAGCTTTTTCGAAGTGAGTGCACCATACCGTTGCAACTGTGTTTCTGCTGAAGGTCGTGGAGGGAGAATAAAACTGTGAGAGTGAAATTCTAGAGAGCAGGAGATGGTGCTTTCTTGGCAGCTAACTGGCACCTGCAGAGATCCCTTGTTGCAGGTAGTGAGAGGTGTAAGAACTACAACTACTTTCAAAGTCAAAGTAACTGATCCTTTAATAGGCCTGCAACCACTGTCGAAACAACAGATAAAGATGGGAGGGGAGGAGATATTGTTAAGACGGTTAAAGAATCTCCCTGACTGCCTTGAAAGTAAAAAGGAAAATATCTCAGATGTGGATCATCTGTCTTTATCTAACCAATAAACCTGGTATGYAGTTTATGGGATCATGTTAAACACAATATTATTAAGCAGGCAAAAATACAGCTTTGTATTCTGTTCTGTATTGTGATGTCTTAAAATTCAGAGTGTTCAGCAAATCTGTTGGATCTTCAACATTATTTAGAGAATATAAGGTTTTATCCGCAGTCCTTCTGTGCTTCAAAGTAGATGCATGGATTAAAAGTGCTATTGTGAGCATGTGTTATTGTGAGCATGTGTATTAAAAGCTCAACCACTCACACTCAAAATGAGTATTAAGAGCTCATTCATCAGAAAGGAAAAAAATTTGGCCCTCTATGTCCTTTGTACTGAATYGCATAACCATACTGAATTGAATAACCATACTAGGAGAAGACTCCAGTGTGGAATAAGTGAGGATAGAAGATGGACTTTGGCCTTCCCACCCTGCCTCCCCTCCTCCTCCCCCCTCCACCTAGCAGGATACTTGCTCCAGCATCTAGTGTTGAAGTCACAACTCTGTGGCTTTTGCAGTGCCGGTGTCCATGTCCGTTTTTTTGCCTTTTCCATCTCACCCCTCCCCACTCCCAAAACGATCAGGGCTATATCTGCCCCTAAATAGTCCAATGTGAGAGTATTTGCTCTTGCTTACTGTGTACCCACTTGCCTCTTGCTTGAGTGAGCAAAGTGAGGATATTGTCCACTCAGACAAAATAAGCTAATTGTCAGAACAAAAAAATTACAACTCCAGATCACTGTCTCAGTAGCTAAATAGAGAGGTATCAGCTGCATCTATTTGGCTAATGCTTAACATAGAATTCTTCAGTCCATTATGTTAGGAGGAAAACAAAGACATGTCATGTCACCATGCCCCTGTCACAGGGACACATTATCCCCCACCTCAGAAGGAATTCTGCCCCAATCAGATGTACGCTTTCTGTTAATGATTTTAGCACTAGCATGTGATACTCTTCCCACCCATTTTAAAACTGAGTTAAAGGCATGCAGCCCTTTGGAGCTGGCTTAAGGCTTATCAGCAGTACGGACAAAATGGATCACCAGCAACCTGCAAAGAAACTCATCTGAAATGGTAATAGGGGCCTTAGAGAGCTGCATATGTTGTTCTTGCTGTTGCTGGAAGGAGTCATCACCTTCTGCCCCATATTCTCTAGTCCTTCCTTCAATGGCAGCAGAAAGCAGGAGACAGCAGTCAGTGTTCGGACTTGTAAGCAGCAGGGCTGTGTTTATTCTTAGGCCACTGCAGTCCTAGGCAATTGCCTTCTTTGTGTGGGGCCAAAGCTGCATTCTTGATATCAGTCTGAGATAAAGTGCTTTTCTACACAGTGGCCAGCTTCTCCTCCATTACTCTGATGCAAATACAGAGTAATTAAGCAGAGGTAGATGGACTTACTCCAGATGTATCTCTCTGAAGCTTTACACAGCTGTTATTCTATTGATGTTCTTCTCTGCACTTTCTGCTTTTCTGCCTTTCTTGGCTGTGTTTGGGATATGTACATCTGTTGCTCCAGATCCTCATTCAGTGTGAGTTGGAACAGTTCTTTATCTTTGATGGAGCTGCACTGACTTCAAGCAGCTGAGTGGCTGTCCCATAACTTCAAAATAGAAGAAATTGAAAATGTTAAACTACATTTCCTCTACCTACTCTGGTGACAAAGCTTTATCAAAAAAATGGATCCTAGCATTCATACAAAAGACCAAATTCCAGATCCAACCTTCATCTGGAGTCTTGCTGCACTGTAAAGTCCTCTTTTCTCAAAAGTGAGCACTTTCTCTCCAGTTCCATGTGATTCTCTTTTGTCATTGCAAAATATGCGACTTGAGGAGCAAGACTGATATGGAGGAGCTGCAGATTAAGGTGCAGCAGCTGATGGTATTCATCTCTTAGCATGACTACAACATCAGAACCAAGGGTTTTAGCTGGTATTATTCCGCACAGTGGCTGTGCTCATATTGACCTTAGACCACCAAGGAAACATAAATCTGAATCCTGCGCAGAATAAAACCCGCTTTTCCTTTCTTTTTCCCAGATTGACAGCAAACTTGCTTGCGTGTGATGGATGGCTGGATCACATAACCGGACTGGCACTGCAGGGAAGAGCTAATGTTGTAGCAAATTGCTCAGAGACAAAGATCTTTAGACTACTGATGAGCTGTTTGGGACTATCAAGCTTCACATTGTTCTGACAGTGGGAGGTGAGATACGTCTCATACTGGAAGAAGAGAACATTTCCTTCCAGCCAGGCATCATCACAGCTGTCTCACTTGGGCTTAAGCCAGAAGTGCTTCATCCAGGTGCTGACATAAGTCCAAACAAAAATCTCCCTTTGTGTAATCAAGCATCATGCTATTGTCCTTGTGCACACTAGAATACCTGAGGGTTTTGGGTTGCTACAATTTTAATAATTGTATTTAACTTTGAGGTAGGCTACAATAACTATGATTAAAGCAATTGTTCTGCTCAGCTGGAATGATTCCTGATCATGCCTTAGCACATTGCTGCAAGATTTGAAATGCAAATATATGTGAAGGAAGGAAGATGTGTTCTTTCAAAAACCTTTTTTTTTAATTACTCCACTGAAAGAAAAGYTCTTTATAAATGATCTTTAGAAAGTCTTGTATAAAAACCTAAATTAGGATCAAATGTAAGCCATCAATTTCTGAATAATAGTGGATTCTAATTGTGATGAGTGTCATCCACCTGTGTGGATGTTTTCCTTTTAGTACCTAAATCCCAAATTAGGAGTGAAGAATTAGTAAATTGGATATTTGCTTCAGAAATATCATCTACTCCCCTTTCCATTCTGTTCCTGCGCTGCTGTGCTTCGGAGATCCCTTCATATTACTGGGAAATGCACAAATAAGAGATTGGATTCCTTATGGACAAATCTCTTTTGGTCAGGTGCACTCTTAAGAGGGTTGTGGTTGATTGAAATGTTGCCACAAGCATTTTCTGCATGAAAATCCATCAGAACTGCTACAATGGAAGACTGTTTTTATGTCATTACGCTGTGTATATTGATACTAACTTGGCTGCACAATGATATCACTTCAAAGCACTCCTTGGCATTTCCAGTATGTCCTTTAACAGTGAAATTCTCATTGACAAGTCAATGTGGTTGTTACAAACAGGATGTATAATTTTGCTTCAGGTTGTATATCCAGTTTCTCTCACTTTAAATCATGCTAGAATAAGTATCACAAATCAGGGTAATAGAAATTCAGCTGTTTTGGGAAGACAACTGTTTAATTTGGAAGTGACATTGAATTGTTTTGTCTGGTATTTTGTTCTGCCTCTACAAAGTACAACATAAAGATACACCATTTTCATGCCTACTATAATTCTGTATTGTTCATATTTGTCTTGACGCATACATGCTCATGAAACTCAACAGATGTAAATGTGCCTTCTGCAAAAACATGGAACAAGCCTTTTCAGAGCTAAAACGATGAACAGACAGAATGGTACTGGCACTTCATCTACCATTCTCTTTGGGATGTTACTTTCTGAGCTGGAGGGGAGCTGAGTGAGCAATAGCAACTTCAATGTCCCATTTCCGTGGAAAAAGAAGTGCCAGTAACAGAAAGATAGACTTGAAGTAATGCAGGGAATTGGCCAAGGCCTCTGTTAGCTGCTTCCTCTGCTGAGACAGGTTAATACTTCCTTCAAATTCTGATCGTTCTTGGATACAACCAAGCTGGCCATCAGTTGCCAGCTGAGTTGGTAATGATAACGTGGATGTAGTTTTATAAAGTGTGGGCTTATAGKGTTGATTTTTAATACATTGTGCTTTCACCAGCACTCTGGAACGGGCTATGAAAAATACAGGTAAGCCAGCCAAATTGCTTGGATCTTCGTTGTACAGTCCAGACTGCTCTACCCGACTAATTGACCTGTTTACCTGCGTAATTGACTTGCACTTCAGTAGAAGYTGCCTGCTCAGGCACAAGCACAAAATGGAGAACCAAGATTACTACTTCAGGTAATGGAGAAAAATGCTACCCAGAGGATTCCTGACTTTAACAGACGTGCGATTAGGTTCATGTTCTGATTGACATCAATAGTTGCAAGATGGTAGCCCACAGAAATAAACTTTGTTGTGATTTATATTTTTCTGAGTGAAATAGAGTTGGTCAAGGTTCGTCATGTAATTTTTCATGTTTTCCACACACTGAATASTGAATAATTCATATTGAACTTTCACAGTTAAGCTGTGAATCTCTTTTGTTTTGTCAGCTCTAGATCAGGCTATCATCTAACCTTAAATCAAAGAAAGCAATGGGAAAAAATGGAAGAGCATGAAAGGAAAACATATTTTTAGTAAAAATCAAATGAAAATGATATGTATAAACCTACACACATTGTGCATTGACAGGAGCTAAGTAGTAGTATAATGCTTGGAAAAACGTTTGCATACATGTACAGATGCCTCAGAGTGATTTTGCAAAGGTATATTGCCACCTAGTGCTAAAATCTCTTCCGTTCATTTTACTTTGGGCGAGTGTTGTGGTAGATTCCTGACTGAGGCTTTTAGGAGACTCATTGGAAATTAGCAATATCTTGAGAAACTCAGAACAGCAGCACTGCAGCCAGACATCAAGAATGCATAGCCCCATTTCCAAATTTACATAAAGGTTATGTTCAGTGATTGTCACCCCCAGAGCCAGGGTTGCTGTCAATATACATTTACTCTTCAGAAGGAATCTTTGCTAAAGTCAGTGCCCAGTTCTTGTCTCAGCTTGGTGAGGAGAGGTGGAAAAAATAGGTAATGTTTTTGTAAAGTCTCAGTATTCACCCTTAAATAAATTTTCTCTCTGTGCATTTCATTCGCACTAGCACATCAGCATCGTCCTACAGTGAGCTGTGTCTGGATTAATTTTGCAGAGCAAGAGAAATTGTGTGTGGCCACAAAAAGCAGGCTAGGCCAACATAGTTTCTTTTCTTCCTCTTTGCACATAGGTTGATTTTTTTTTCCTTTTCTATGCACCTCAGTTCTGAGTTTTACTTAAATTAAAAATTACACAGAATTTCTCTGTTTCATGTTATGATGATATTCAAAGATGACACAGTTTTCAGATCTCCTGTTCCTCATTTCCTCTTAGCTTTGGAGTCACCAGATTCATAGCAATGACTTCCAGACAGTGAACTGGAAACTAGCATTTTATCACTAGCATTCTGTCAGCACGCTTCCTCTCGTAAAGGTTATAAGAACTTTTGCCACTACAGCAWCCTGCTTTGTATTTGTATAAGGTTTTGCTATACTTTAGTAACTGAAGCTGTAATTTCCTATCTGTATGCCCTGAGCTTATTTTCGGGAGGGAAGTTTCTACCAAAGTTTTATGTAGTCATCTCTGGAAATGTGGCTGAAAAAATAAGTAGTTTTACCTAGAGACAATATAAAAAAAGCTCCGATCCATCCAGCAGTGCTTCCATCTCCAATAAGACTTTTTTTTTTTTTTTTTTCAGATTACACAAGGCAACAGTTCTTGGCCTTTGAGACCAAGATATTTGCAGGGAACATTTGTTGAAAGTTGTTGGGTGAAAAGAAGAAGGAAGGAGGAGAAATTTATTGTATATTCCCTTATCCGTTAATTCTGAAGAGGTAAAAATAAATATGGAGCTTTATCTATATCTTAACTATTTATGCATAACTTAACTATTAGGTTGCCAATCCAACTAGATGAGCAATTGAAGAATTTTCTTCTTAGCTCTGTGAATACATTTAAGTAAAGGAAGTATAGCTCCTTCTCTTGCACTCAGGTAAAATTATCTAGGACAGGTTAGGAGTATCTCTTGGGCTTGTTATCAGTTACTAAATCAGTTTAAGGAGATGGTTTAGTTACAGGTAAAACTTTGTTCTTGGAAAATCATGTCTAAAATGAGTAAATTTTTTTTYCTCATGCACTGTCACATTCTGCCTGCTTGTCTTTGTCTTTTGAAACATAGCTCAGTTTCTTGTTCTTTTTCAAACTACTAGCATTTGCTGATTGCTGGAATGGTCATTTGTGGCAGATTTCATTGTACTTTCTTCACCTCCTATCAGTAATGGGCTAACATAATTGCTTTCAAGAGGCTTCTTTATTTTTTCCTTCATTATCACCTGGTGAAGCAAAGAGTATCTAGATCTACACCGTGCTGCTGAAATTTTAATTTCCTAGAAGCAATATTTCACGATGTACTGGAAGGCTTAGTATGACTTGATCTGTCTCTAAACTGTTAATATTACGCTACTGGGAACCTATATCTTACTGAAGCCACAATATTCTTGACATCCCAGGTTTTCAAAAATGATGTAGGCAGCCTGTGAGTTTCTGGGAAAATCACAAATAAATGCAGTTTTGGGAATGATATGACTAGGGAAGAGGGAAAATAGGGATGCCATGGACAGATATCAGAATGCGCTTCTGGTGGATTTACCATCCTGCTCCAGCATCATGAGACAGACACAATGGGACTGATCTGTATTTAATAGTCTCTCCAGATCTGTTTTGTAAGTAACAACACTCGGTATTTACAGCAGCAGAACATTGCGTAAAGATTATATAAATATTGCAATGCATTTTGACCTGGCTATCTTGTCCAGTTAAATAACTGAATTTCCCTACCTTTTCTCTGAATTGTGTGCAGGTATTAATTCTTCTTCCCTGAAGTGTCATCGTTTCTGCTCCCACAGTCAACCCAACATCAACTCATCCACATTACATACATTTACGCAGAACATGGCTTCTCTGGTATCAGTTRTGTGTCCTGGAGGCATGTAACAAGAGGATCCATGCGATTCATGGGATTCCCCACTTGCTCAATAGTTTTAAGTGTGACTTCCCAAGCCATAAGTAAACACTGCTGTTGTGCACATTATATGTATATAATGTAAGCCTGTTCACATAGTCTGGTTACACCCATTSAATATTCATAAAAATAAACCCATGACAAACTGATGAACTCACATCCTGCTGCCTCTTAACAGATGGTGTCATAAACAAGGTTAATACTAACCCAAATATGAGACCTGTTTATTTATGCATAAAAGGATAAAGTCACCTATCAGGAGGGTTTTATAAGTATATTACTATGAGTGTGCATTTTCCCTTCACTTAAATACAGAAGAGAGCAGGCAGAAGCAAGAGAAGAAAATGTGCCATGTAACAGGCACTGATTATGAACATTGAAATGTCTTATCTTTGAATAAGAAAGGCCAAAAGCATATTTCTGAGATGCAATATCCTGGTATTTGTGCCTGTTTGTGAGACTTTGTAATTCCGAACCGATCAGCTTTAATGAGACTGAATATGGGAATCCTGTGGGTTCCCGTGGGTCTAATTAGAACAACAAGAAAATCTTACCAAATTTGTAGTCTTTGAAATAAAATGACTGTAGTAGGGAATTCTCTTGGAAGAATGTAAAGTCTGGCTTGCTGCTCTGGCTGGGCAATTTTTTTGTTGTTATTACCTTCCTCATAAAATCAAGGGTGGTATTATAAACTCTTCATGCAAATGGATTGTTCACCTAAATTTTTTAGGAAAGAGGAATCCTCTTCATTATATTCTCTTGTATTCAATACTGAAAAAACACTGAAAAACTAAATTAAATATTATATGAGATACAGCGAAAGGGTTAAAAGTCGTTATAGCCTTTCCAGAGCTCCTGAAATTCTAATTAGTGGTCATGTTCATTGCCATTTAAGGGCTGAAAGATTTGAGGCTATTTAGATTAAAGAAGACATGACAATAATCTTCACATATTTAAAGGCTGCTGCTAAGAGGAAAGGCATAATCAGTTTAGACTTTTTCTTTTAACCTGCTTCTAGTTAATGAAGTTCAGTTCAAAAGATTGAGTTCATTCTTACTTATTTGATATTTACCTCCATTCTGCTGTAGTACCATTGAATATTTTAAACTAATGAATTAGCTGAAGATAATGAGACCAAACTCAAAATACCAAGGCGACTTACTATTTCCTCCCACTAAAGTGCACAAATAAGAGATTGGATTCCTTATGCACAATTTTTTGAGTTGTATTAATGAAGAACATTACGGAAGTTGCTGTAGAAATTAACTTTGTCCTCAAATCCCTTATCAATTTCCCCTTATTAAGATTTTGCCAAACACTCTAAATGCTTTCCATAACCAAGGCTTCTGCAGTCAAATTATAAAAGACAACACCATGAGAGGAAAATATCTAGATAATTGAAGAGCAGCTGTTGCATGGAATTGATGGGCATTAAATCCACATTATGCACAAAGGCATGGCTGCCTTTAAGGCCTTCTAGCTGTTGACTTTGATACTGTAATGCTTCTTCTACAAGAAAAAATATTTAGTCTTCCTCATAAATGGCAGGAAAGTGACTAAACTATCTGTGGAATGAGCTTTAGTATTTTGGAGAAATTATTTTTGTGGGTGAAGCCCTAAACTGAGTCACTGTGAGACTTCAGCTGAAGACCACGTTTGACTTCCTGCTTGACTTCCTACATGAACTATAGGATATATCTGAAAACTGCAATGAAATGCAGAGATAGCCAAGTTAGCCCTGACCAAGCTATTCCACAAACCACGGCCAATACAACTACACAAACACTGTGCTGTTACGACCTGTCCTTCAACAGTAATGGTCGTACCACCCTGCGACGGCAGATGACAATGCAGAGCTTGCTCTGGCTACGCAGGGCTCAGAAGAGCTGCACAAGAAGCAGAATGAAMGAACGAAGCTGAGGCACTGTGATACTGTGACTGGACTCTCTTCAGGACCCAGCCTTGCTAGTTTGTTACTGCTAAAATGTCAGAGTGGATATACCCTTCTCTGCCTGAGCAGAAGATAGGTCTGTTACTATTGGTGAGATACTTGATCAACGGGATAGATGAGCTGTAGGAAATATGACTGCTCCACTCATCAGGTCTTTGCCTTGATCAGGTATTGCTTGCGTTTTAACCTAACGTTAAACTTCTCTGTGATGATCATGCTTATTTTTTAAGCTAAAAACAGAGAATTTTCTGCACAAGATCTCTACAGTACCGTTCCGAAAGCTTTCTCTCCTTTAGATGTCCAGAGCATCAGCTGAGCATAAGGAGATCACCAGCGGAGATCATAAAGAACTCTCTCTCCATGGTATATGATTGCATGATTAAAGGTTGTTACTTGAATTTTATCCAACCAATTTGTTTCATCTTAGACTATTCTAATTTTCCTGGCTATTACCAGGCAATGCTGAATTTCAAGCTAGATTGCTGCTGCTGTCTGATGCTGCTTTTCAGTGCCAAGAACTTTCCAATGGGAGAATGATTTCTGTTTCTGCTCGCATGGGTAACACTCATGTTAGCACTACATATATATTACAACAGCCATTACATTTGTTTAAATGAAATGTCATATTTAAAGTCCCTAGCATATTTTCTTTTGCAAATTAAAACCTGAGTTAGTACAAAGACTTTAACTGTAAAAGCAAGCTTATTAGGAAAGGTTAGACACTTCAGCTGTATTGTTAAAAAACAAACAACCCGACAGCTCCATAAGTGCTGACCTAACTTTCTTCTCAGTTCAGAGAGATCTGAGATCTCATATGGATCCAAAGATGGGTGGACACCTGGTCCTAAAAGTGCTCCTTTACCTTTATGCATAAACATTCCCCAGTGTTTATTTCATATTTCAAGGACAGGCAGCAGCGTRTAGGTGGAATTCCTATCTGCAAGGCCATTTTCTCCTACACGGAGATACCACATCTTGTGGCACAGAGCTAAAGACATGTAGGTCAGAGGCCAGAGGGCGGAGGGAGCTCTGAGGGTATTTCAGAGGGAAGAGACAGYGGCCCTCACTAAGGGTCATGCCACTTGGCTGTGGGAAGAGGTAGACYGAACACGCAGCTGGAAGATGTGGTTTCCCAGCACTCCATGCCAGAAGCTCCTGACGGTGTTGTTTCTTCACATAGTCAGGGGCTCGGATAAACCTTCAGTGCTGATGATCAGTGTTGGCCTGTGACCCATTTCTGCTGAGAAGTGTATTGAGTTCTGAGAAGAGAAAGAATTTGTCTGGTCCTCAGAACCAAAAAATCTTTCTTTACATGGACACAACCCTGTTGCATTAAGAAATGTCAGTCACATCAACAGTGTGAAACTACTCTGGAAACTGTGACATATCCCACTGTGAAGCTGCCATGGAATTGGTAACATCTCCTACCCAAGGGAGAAAGGCTGTTAAGGAAATGACTGTTAAAATAGCCAAGGATTTAAGCAAAGGGAGGGTTCCTTCAAACACTAAATTTTCACAGGGTGCTGCATGGAGGAATGGCTGAGTGCGCATATGGGATAGATTGTCTCAGTARAATGAAAATCATAATAGCCCTTTAACAGGAAACCTGATAACTCCATTTTCATAGGGAGAACTCCAGTTAAACGGTAGAAAACTGGACCCCTTGAAGTACTGATATATATAAACTATCCATTTATCTGTGCAGGCAGTCACAAAGCAGGGTTAGAGGGCCAAAATGAGCATATGAAATTTGTCTGCAATAAAGCTGTTGTATAGAGGTAATTTGTACAGTSTTTGAGACGTTCTTTTTTTCATATCAATTAATGAATCATGAATAAAAASTAGATGAGGGTAAAGCTCCTGAATCAGCTTTTTACCTCTACAGTGTTCTGTTTTCTGCTACTTATTTTGCCTCTAATTTAGAGTAAGGCTGGATGTATCTGGCAATGCTAGTCTGACAACGGTTTTCATTTCTAGCTGGGAGTACAGGTGTTCCTTGCAGAGACATACCTGCACTGGTTTTGGCAGTATGTTGCCTATGATAACAAWTTTTGCCTGGAAAAAATGAGGCTCTTATTTGGGGTACTAATAGAGAATGATATGGAACGTGGAGAGAAAATATTAGCTTGAGGCAAACAGCAGATTTATTGTACTGTGCCTCTCTTATTATTCATTCCTAATCATATCTGTGACTCTGTTGTGGTCTCGACATGCACACATACATATGCATCCACACACAGGGGCATTCGAGCTATCAGACTCCAAAAGTCCCAGTGATCTGCCCTGCAAGGAATTATAAACTGTGCTGTGATGTATAGGAACATCTGATGCTTGCTTGCACTGCTTCAGACTCTGACATCTCTGATACGTGGAACATGCTGCTTTCCGCTGGGTTTGTCACTCGGGGAGCAAGGCGCTGCCTTTAATGTTCTTCTGCTGGATAAACGGAGCAGCTGCTCAGATCGGTGCCGTTCCTGAACCCCAGTGGACGCGAGGCTTTGGAATATCAAATGCAAATCTGCTCTGTTTCAGAGTACCTTGTGCAATCCCCAAATTAATATTCTCCTTATATCTTTCATAAGAATCACGAGTTAATTAGCCAATGCATAATTCAGTGGATAAATTCTGAGTACTGAAAAACATGCATTTCCTGCTGTAGTGCCTTACAGGTCCATTTGAGTTCAGAATTTCTTTGATGGACACATACAAGTGTGAAAGTGGGTGTATTTTGTRCTGCAAACAGTAAGCAAAAGCAACAATGAACAAAAAGATCTAATTGATTAATACGATTTTCCCATTTCAGCCTTTYATCTTCTACAGTAACGCAGCATTTAACTACATTCAGTTAGTTGATTTGTCATCTCTTTGCAACTCAACAGCAAAAATACACAGTCACACAAACTACTCATATTATTAGAATTATTTCTCAGGGTGAACATTTAAACAATGAGAAGAAAAGCAAGCAAACAYAGATCTCTTGTCAGTATTTCAATTATATCAGATATTCTGTACTAGATAAAATAGGATTACACGTGGACCTCAGTGATTTGGTTAAGTCTCTTCAAATTAATGTAGTGTTTGTTCATAGTTGATCCAAGCGGTCTTCTTTCCAGAAAATTTTAAAGAGATTTACACTGGGTTTTCAGTTTTGTCCATAATTTGTKCTGCATGGAAATTGTCAGAGTCACCCTGAGCACCATTCTTCCTATGGGATTTCCAGCATAAAATGGCTAGCTTAAGTCTGAAAATGACAGCRCAAGTGCATACTTGCGGTGTTATACATAGCCGTGATGATTTGATTGAAATGTTTCATTCTTGCTTGGAGCTGCAGAAAGTTGATTGTGATACAGAGAAGGAAACAGAAATGAACTGTATGAGGCATAAATGCCGAGGGAGGAGATGGCGAAGAAGCACAGCAGACTAGAGCACTACTTGGTTAGAAGAATATTGTTAAGATGCCCTACTTTGCTATTCTGCTGCATTGCCTGACTGAAAAGTCCATGGGTCAGTAATATTTTTAAAACTGTTTTATTTTGATCCTATAATTTAAAAAATATATTTCTGTACTATTTTTTTTTTTATTTTCAAGGACAGTGTCCTTCCTAACCACAGAATTATATCAGAGCATAAGTGATGTGTCCTACCATCATAGAAATTGCTACTGTAGGCTTCTCCGCAATAACAGTGGCCTTCCACATGGTCAGCTCCTCACTCCCTGCTAAGGAGCAAGCCCCATTCAGGAAATGCTGCTGACCGAGACAGTTAAGCGTCCCGAAAATGCAAGGAATTGCTGTTAYTGGTGTGTCTGTAAAAAGTGTAAGTGAGATTCTTCCTGTAAATATGAGATATCGCTACACAAAGGTGGAGGAAAAGAAAGCAAGGATGTGAAGGAATGAGTATCTTTGAAGTGCTGCCCCTTTCACAGACCCTCAGGACAGAAACATGTGTGATTGCATCCGGGGTGTTGGACTCTTCCCYCATTTGTTAAACAGGATCTATCCAACAATCTGACCCTGCTCACAGTCGCGCTCTAGCTGTTTTCAGTTTCTTGTAGCCTATTTGGTGTTAGCTCAATGCATGTCTCAAAGCACCTGCTCTGCCTATGTTTGCTTTTTGGACAAGATTTCTGTTCTATCAGACAGGAAAGGGAGTCTCCAGGGGACAAGGGGGGACTAAATAATGTCAGTGGTTGTCTGCTAGACGCTTTCACATGTGCCTTTTATCCACATCAGGCCCTGTGCACGTTTCACATCAGCTGTCTTTGAATTCATGATTGCTAATTTGAAGTAAGAAACCAGCGTTTGTGCTGCTCAGCACCAAACTGAGTAAAGCCTTCGAGCCATTGCCTCTTGAACCTCTTTTGAAATCTGCATAGCAGAGAATGGCCCACCTCCCTCTGCAGCCGTTGCCTTGCTGACCCCTTACACACTTCAAAGGTGTAGCTGCCTGGGCTGTTGGAGTACCTCTGCAAGCCAGGGTGGTCAGAGGAGAGCGTGAGGACCAGAAGTCAAAGTACAACTTGAGAGCATTGCCTGGCCCGTCTACGACTTTCTGGTGAAGACTATACACATTTTCAAGAGCAGGTCCTCTCTTCTTCCCTCTCCTCCTCTYGGCATGCCCTGTGGTTTACAATCATCTACTGCAATGACATTTCTGGTTCTTGGCTTAAGCTTCACAGCGAATGAACTCAGCAGGTTTTTCTAGCATCTAAGCCAGATTGTTGAATGAGACGAAGTTAACCAATTTTTGACCACTGCAGTGAGCCAGACCAGCCACTGTGCCTTTGTTCTTTCTCAACCTAGGAACATAAACACTTATATCACATCATATCATATCAGTGTGGATATAGCTGATCAGCAATTCACATTCCTTGCCTCTAACTGATGTTGAGTTTCTCTTTCTGTGTGGGTACAACTTTAAGGTTTTTTGCTGGGCACTTATTTCTTTGTATTAAGGCAAGTTGCTGCAATGCTTTCTAGCTCATGTTTGGCTGCAATCTGGAAACATCTCTGCTTCACTGGGCTATTTTATCTGTATTCATCATTGTTTCAAAGTYTTTTTTCTCTTTGTTTATTGATCCCATTAGCATATTTTTACAGCTGAAAACCATCAAACAATTACTGTGTGGAGTTCAGGATATAATTACTGTGCTTTGGAAGTAGTCTCCTTCCTTACTGAATTTTAATACAGTATTTGTCCTTGCTTTTGAAGCATTAGCCAACTGGTAATTTGGCAATCCCTGTATTGCATTTCTAATTGGGTGATAGCATAATGGCTATATAGCTAGTTTTTATTTGCCACTGGGATGATTTTCAAATTTCCCAACATCCATTTACTCAAACTTTCCCTCTTGAGAGTGGAAAGAACTAATCCAAGTCATGAGTAAATGTAATTTTTAAACAAATAACAGGTTGGTTCTCCCCCTCATAAGCTTGGGAAGAGCAGCTATACCTACAGCACTTCCATAACATTCTCTCATGAGATTCTGGAAGGCTTTTCAGCTTGTAATTAAATTAGGATTGTTACATTCCCATTGCATCTGCATCAACCTCAGTTTACTCACAAGGAAATCAAGGCAAAGAGAAGAGATGACGTGTTCAAAATATCACAGGAGGTGAGTGAAAGAGATGGGATTCCAGAGCCAGATCTCTTGGCTGTTGGTCCCTTCGCTTAATCACTAAACCTGTCCTGTGGAAGCCAGTCTACTTTTTCTATCTTTTGTCCTTTTGAAGTTACCCATCCAGTCACAGTCTGTGAATATAACTTCTGAGTATTCAGTCCTTTGATGACTGATTCTGCAGCAGGCAGAGGTATATTTAGATAATATTGGGATATTTCTGTTTATGGTGTTGGGATATTTCTGTTTTATGGTTATTGTAGAGTGATCAGGATGAGATACTTACGATTACTTCTTGCTCATTCTGTATTTTCAGTTGTTCATATTGACTGTCACACTAGATGATTGATTAGTTTGGACCCACTAAACACTGTTACATTGCTAGTTTCATCCCACTGAGCAGTTACTACTCTGAAATTATTAGAAGATACCGCTAAATTAGTGAAGCAGAAGCTGGCACAGGGATTCTCATGCCTTTTGTACTGAATCAGGGCACAACTGCACAACAACAGGCTGGAGATAGGTCCTGCTACCTGGGTCCACATTACAATTTTATTTATCCTGTGGCAGATCAAGATGACCTACTGTCAATAAGCTTTCTGTTGGGGAAGTCTGAAGGAAATATCCCTTGAACGTGGCTTTTTTATCTCATGTTGTCTACTTATACATAATGTTTTCCCAAGCATTCCTTACTCATAGGTGGATACAGCAGTACAATTTCTAGTTTGCTGAAGCTCTCATTTACATATATTTCAAAACTACATCAGCGTTTATGACAATAATACTGTGGTGAAACGGTTATTAACCTTTTCAGCAGSTTATGAAATGGCTGGGTATCCAAGCAGCTCCAGTTCCCTGGCTGCACRTTCCAGACTGACAAGATAGCCAAATCTTTATGCTCCATCCTCCCACTATACAAACCCACCGTGGCTGTGGCTGGCAAAGCTGAACAAATGCGTCGATCATCATAGCCACAAGCATTCTTTTACTCTGCCGAGCACAGTCCCAACCCACTGGGCCTCCCAGAGATCCGATACTCATCAACCGATCTTTCTGAAAACTCAGGTCTGATCAACAGTCGTCTATAAAGCAGCAGAGGGTGTTTCTGTCTTATCTGATCTTGTGAGCTTTTCTGGTTGGTTGGATTTTATTTTATATATATATATATATTCATGTGTATCTATATGTATATGCTTTCGTGAAAGTTTTGTGTGGACTTTGCTGTCCTGGGTTATATGCATCTCCTCATCTCCTCTCACTATTTTCAAAGACTTTGTGCTTTTCAGCCCTATATGCAGTGTATTTCCTGCCTRCCTCTTTCAAATACTCCTTTTTACTTTTACTTCTCTCTTTTTCATTGTTTCATTATGTTCTGTTCAGAAGAGATTATGTGAGTGTTGCAGAGAGTGAGGCACTACAGCCAGATTACTGACTAGTCGTGATCCACGTTACTGTGAAATAGCATGTATCAATAATCAGGAAGCAAACTCCACAATCAGAGCTGTGTTACAAACACAGCTTTGCGTAACAAAGGCCTTGTAAAGACTAGTAACAAGTTTTGCTGGTCTAGTCTTGAATCATTTCTACATGTCCGTACAACACAGATTATTGCTTGATGTTACAGTTTTTTGTCTCTCTGCAGTGGATTTAAAGCTGGAAGGGATAACATCCTGGAAATGCTTATTCTGGCTTGTGCATGAATTCTGGAGAATAAAATCAAGCTAGAATAAAAAATGGGACATGGAGAAAGGCTGGGATTGTGCCAGAGAAAAAAGCATTAAGGAGAGGTGGTGACAAAAATATTGCACTGATGGCTGTTTGTTTATTTCTACAGAGCATAGTTAATCCGTGGAAAACTTTGCTGCCAAAAAGTGTCTCCAATGACAATAAATTCATACAAGTCAWAAAAGGATTAAGCATTAATACTGATTACTGGAAAATCTTCATTTACATGAAATAGAACAAAAATATATTTACACGAAAACTGTTATGCATTGGGCTATTAAACAAATTAAAAAGAGATACAAAGAAGTTTTAACGGTGAGCAAGTTGCTTCCAAATTATCCTCCTCTTCTTACATATTTTCCCCAAAGGACATACTGCTCTTCGAGGACTCTTGACTAGACAGAYAGCTATTTTTCTGTGCAGTAGTTTCAGAACAATTGATCCTATGTTTTGGCTGATTTACTCTCATCGAAAATGTCAGCGACAACATGAGCTGATGTCTCCAACTTGTAATGCTCTATTAGCATGAATTAAAAAGAATGCACATTTAATTTCTGCAGGCAACTTTATCCTGAATATTTGAAAGGTTCAATATTTTTCTTTTCGAACTTACAGATTTTGTTATCTCCACGAAAATGCCACTTAGTAMCAGCAAGACCTATAGAGGGCATTGACTGCTTAGCTTCAATAACATTCAGCAGTGACGAGATATCACTCATCATTTTTGCAAAAAAAAAAAAAATACATCAAGAGGAAATGGCTGATGGAGGAAAAAGGAGAGAAAGATTAGTGGCGTTAACAACTGGGAATGTATTAAGTATTTATGGATGACATTTATACTTCCCTAATTAAGTAAGAGCTTTGCTTGCTCTATCAGCACTCACTCAGAAATACACTGGTTTACCACACTGAGTCATCCTAGGGCACACAGGATCTTCAAGCCAGGAAGATGGATCAGCTTGGTGCTGAAAAGGCCTATTTCATGTGGCAATAGTATCCTAACTGGCAATACTCACAGAAACTGAAGCAACTCTTTTGCTGTTATTAATTAACTCTTCCTCTTTCTATGTAGTGACACAACTTGTCCAACCTCCTGCTGTGAATACATCTAAGATATTTCTCCTAATTCATATGAGAAAAGATTATTCATGGCATTTTTCCATTGCTAGCAAAGTTTGAAATGCTTTACCTGACTTCTGACGCCAGGGACAATCCCTCCCTCTCCTCTCCTTGGCTTGCAGAAATTCCGTTTTCCTGGTAGTTGCTCCTCACCTCTTAAGGTGAGAGCTTGCCCAGCAATGGAACCCAAGAAACATTGTGYGGGATTTTGAACTGTGCAATTTCAGTTTCTTTAATTCAGCTGGCCCAGACCTCTGGTGGGTTTTGGTGGCAGTTTAGACCCTGGATCATCAGGTTTTGAAAGAAAGTTT
Organism: Rhea americana; assembly: GCF_003343005.1. NCBI lineage: Eukaryota > Metazoa > Chordata > Aves > Rheiformes > Rheidae > Rhea > Rhea americana. Next base: position 5,253,346 of record NW_028186479.1, on the reverse strand, counting down.
TTTTTATAAAAAACAGAAATTCTGTAATTCCTACTTCTCACCAAGGCTTCCAAATTCCCTGCCGCTTCTGCAGCTTTCAGACACGCTACTTGGGGCAGGACTGGAACTGAAAACCAAAAGAACTTCCAGAACTTAATCCCAGATCAGCGGCAAGGAGCTTGAAACCTCTGAAATCTTCAGCAGCAGTCATTAGTAGTTCCTGCTGGGCTGGCTGCTTTCAATAACAGCCCTGAAGAGCATGGAGAACTCCAAAGCTGGGCCGTTCTATCTCGTGGTGTGTCCCAGAACAGTGACTATGYGAGTACTGAAGCCCATTGCGCAGTCACAAAGCCAGGGAATCYCACTTTCAATTTGCTGAAATCTACTGGCAAAATGCAGCTGTTTCATCAAAGCGTTATTTCTTAAATGAAACATTATTTCACACACACACAAAAACCTTTCAATCATTTCTTTTGTGGAGGGAGCTGCTGGTGACAAATAATRAGGCTCCCAACATCTCTGACAGTAATCAGAACGGCAGTGTCTGACAGAGCGAGGAGAAAGATGAGAAGGAGGGTGCAAGGTGACGATTTTTTTTTTTACAAAGAACTAGAATGCAATAAATATTTCCCATAAKTGATCTGTATCTTTCCTTTAGGGATGACATATAACATTTTCTACATRGGTCTTTTCTGGTTGAGGTCTAACCTTCTGTGTCCTACCAGAAYCTTTGTACATAGGATACTTATGTATAATCTCACGTCCACTTTTAATGCCAAAATCTGGCCAAGAAAGCTCAGCATCAGAACATGTGTTTATATGCTATCTGAATTTGGCTTGTAACACATTACAGTCACTTCCCCTCAAGAAATAGCTGGTGGAAGACCCTGCTTCTCTGTTCTGCTCTATCGCTGTTTCACTTTCTGATGTTAAAATACTCAGGCAAGGTGTTTCATTTGAGTATCTATGGTAGAAATTACTAGCATTGTTCTTCCCTAGCATTTGCTTGACAAATTAATTACCAACACAGTTTTGGGCAGCCTGTGCATCTGCAAGTCTGTATAAGGTGGCAGATGAGGCTTCAGTTTGCATAAATTAATYATAGGTGCAGTTGACCTTGGGTGAAAGTGGCTGTGGCAAAATAAGACTAAGAGCCATTGTGTTATGCTGCCACTAGGAAGCACCTGCTCTTTGTATTTCTGATCGGTGTAATGAGCTGCACTGTATCCACTTTAAGAGTAYGATATCTTGCTCTGGGGAGGGGCAGAGTATGAGAAGGGAGACTGTACCTCAAGTGCCTCCACTACCCGCTGCAGATGGGGAGCTGGGGCTATCATCCAACTCTGCTCCCACAGGGTAAATGGCACTGTGGCGGTGCCAATGTTGGCCTGAATCAGCTGCAGTGGGATGGAGGTCCTACGTGGAGTTACGCTCACTTTTCCCACGGAGGTGACATGTATGTACCGGTGATATCAATGAAACTTATTTAGCTCCCCTGATCCGTCACATAGGCAGCGGCAGTCTTTTGATCAGTGCAAATGAGGCAGGGAGAGCACAGAGCGTAGTTCAAGACTGGCCTCAGTTCGAGGAGACRTCTGCTTAACTACTTTCACGTGCCTCAAATTGTCCAGATAATGCAGGGCTTTGCTGAACTAGGACTATCATTCATCTACTGATGTCTCAGAAAAAGTTTGGAAATTTTTACACATATAGTTTCCCTGCTGTTCTGCTTTTTTTCTTGAGTAAGAAAGTTTGCATAGATGCTTTTTTTCTGAAGAATCCATCATCTCCCTCTGCTTAGTCCACAGCTGAAAGAATTACCTGTCTGTGAAATCAGTTGGCTGCTGCAGGAATGATTACATGCGTTGGGATGATTATCATTTTGACTTAGGGAATAAATGAAAGGATCAGACACTTCTCAAAGAATAAGTAGCTTTTAGAATTTCAGATGTCCTTGACAAAAAATACATGTATACTGTCTGGGGAAAAAAAAAAAAGTTTTCTGAGCGTAGCAGTGCCTTCTAAGTGTTACCTGGGGCAAAATTACAAATACAGTCATCAAAATTACAGCATTCATAAACTTTTACAGTAAGACCTGAAGTAGTGAGCACTGCTGATGCAAAGTGCCAGTGGCCCATTGCAGGGCTGATGCTTTATGGATAACTTTGGAAAATACTCTAGACTGGATTCAATCTGTAGCTATATCAACGTAAATTGAAGTAAGAGCAGCCTTGCCCTGGAGACGGCAGCAAGGGTAGCTCACTGGGTTACTTTGGAGTGGTGGTGAGATATGAAGTGAGAAGCTGATCCTTCATGTATAAACAACTCCACACAGTTTTTCCAAATTCTTTCTTCTCAGTTTGTTTCTTCTCTCTAAATCTTCCTTCCTCAAATGAGCATGACATCAATGTGACGATGCTGAGAGTGTTTCTAGATCTCCACTGGAGAGGGCATATGGCATAGCCGCCCWGAATCGCTGAGGTTGGAAGGGACCTCTGGTGAGGTCTCTAGGCCAGCTGAGTGTCAAATGTCTCTGAAGATGGAGATCCCACAACTTCTCTGGGCCCCTCTTCCAGTATTTGACCACTCTCATAGTAAAAACTTTTTACTTGTATCTAATGGAAATTTTCTAAGTTCCAACTTGTGCCTGATTGATGACCTGAGGGGTTCAGGTCTAGTTTGCAGACACTGCTCATTCTGCCTATCTCTTTCGTATTTTCCATCAGGAAGATCCATCCATGCTTGCCTTGTGATATGGACAAGGAATATGCTGGAGGAGGAAGCAAACTGAAACCACTATCTCATTTTTTATAGGTTATAATTAATTGATGCTATAAATGTTGCATGAATACTAGCAACCTGGATTAATTTCAAAGAGTGAAAAGATGAAAAACTTCATATTGTATTAATAATCTCTGAGGGCTATTGTATTCGAATCCTGCCCTGTTGGAGTAAATAGAAATTTTTCCATTGACTTCAGACCATTTCCATGCAAGACCCTAGAAAGCTACCAGAATTTTGCTCTGAATTAGATGAGTCTAGGATTAAACATTCATACTGCACAAAGCTGACCTGAATATGTTTATTTCAGAGATTTTTGAAGAGCTACCCAAGGACAGCATGGACTGCTCTGAGGCTGTACAGAGAATTGAATGATATTTAACAACAACAAATGAAGTCATAACGGTAATGAAAAACAAAATGAGAGAAAAAATGCACTGGTCCTCAGAAATTCACCACAAGGTAAAAAAAACAATCATGAAATGATCCCAGGTGCCTCAGATGTATGTGAATAATGCATCGTGCTTAGCTTTTCCTATTGGAGGTTTTTCATTTAATATGTCCTTCATTCAGGCGCTTTAGAATTAATTTATATGCCATGGGATCAAACATCAACATTTCAATTTCAGCAACAACAATTTAACTCAGTGACACACTTACTGTCCTTCAGCTCTGCAACTGTTAGGTGCAAATGAAATATAGGGAGAGGGATGGCTTTTATTTTTTTTGTACAAAACATGATCGAATTCAGTTTACAYGGAGGTTTTAGAAGCCTGTATGCTTACATATGTACGGCATAGTGCTGCTAGTGTGTACAAATACAAGAAAGCCTTCTCCACCAGGAACAGACATGTACTTGTGACTGGCTTTCTTTATTATCTGGTGGTAGCCACCAGGTTTCAGAAGTGTGTTAGCTCACTGGTAGCTGATGTGCTTTTTCTTCTCTTTCTTTTCTTTTTCTTTTTCTTTTTCTTTTTCTTTTTCTTTTTCTTTTTCTTT